>NW_027478776.1:0-300000 GCF_051014685.1 Ptiloglossa arizonensis | reverse complement strand
CGGATTGGTCAATCCGTTCGCGAGATATGGCAGTTTGGATGTAAGAAACGCTTGAGAAACTCAAAATTTTCGCAGTTCTGATGCTCGAAACGAACAACTAGAACGGCCTAGGGGAAAAGTACGTATACAGTTGTAATCGGGCGAGTTTCTACTTTCAGATGCAACAGAAATTTTGCGGATTGGTCAATCCGTTCGCGAGATATGGCAGTTTGGATGTAAGAAACGCTTGAGAAACTCAAAATTTTCGCAGTTCTGATGCTCGAAACGAACAACTAGAACGGCCTAGGGGAAAAGTACGCATACCGTTGTAATCGGGCGAGTCTCTACTTTCAGATGCAACAGAAATTTTGCGGATTGGTCAATCCGTTCGCGAGATATGGCAGTTTGGAGGTAAGAAACGCTTGAGAAACTTCAAATTTTCGCAGTTCTGATGCTCGAAACGAATAACTAGAACGGACTGGGGGAAAAGTACGCATAGTGTTGTAATCGGGCGAGTTTCTACTTTCAGATGTAACAGAAATTTTGCGGATTGGTCAATCCGTTCGCGAGATATGGCAGTTTGGACGGAAGAAACGCTTGAGAAACTCAAAATTTTCGCAGTTCTGATGCTCGAAACGAACAACTAGAACGGCCTAGGGGAAAAGTACGCATAGTGTTGTAATCGGGCGAGTTTCTACTTTCAGATGCAACAGAAATTTTGCGGATTGGTCAATCCGTTCGCGAGATATGGCAGTTTGGAGGTAAGAAACGCTTGAGAATCTCAAAATTTTCGCAGTTCTGATGCTCGAGACGAACAACTAGAACGGCCTAGGGGAAAAGTACGCATAGTGTTGTAATCGGGCGAGTTTCTACTTTCAGATGCAACAGAAATTTTGCGGATTGGTCAATCCGTTCGCGAGATATGGCAGTTTGGAGGTAAGAAACGCTTGAGAAACTCAAAATTTTCACAGTTCTGATGCTCGAAACGAATAACCAGAACGGCCTAGGGGAAAAGTACGCATACCGTTGTAATCGGGCGAGTCTCTACTTTCAGATGCAACAGAAATTTTGCGGATTGGTCAATCCGTTCGCGAGATATGGCAGTTTGGAGGTAAGAAACGCTTGAGAAACTCAAAATTTTCGCAGTTCTGATGCTCGAAACGAATAACTAGAACGGTCTAGGGGAAAAGTACGCATACAGTTGTAATCGGGCGAGTTTCTACCTTCAGATGCAACAGAAATTTTGCGGATTGGTCAATCCGTTCGCGAGATATGGCAGTTTGGAGGTAAGAAACGCTTGAGAAATTCCAAATTTTCGCAGTTCTGATGCTCGAAACGAATAACCAGAACGGACTGGGGGAAAAGTACGCATACAGTTGTAATCGGGCGAGTTTCTACTTTCAGATGCAACAGAAATTTTGCGGATTGGTCAATCCGTTCGCGAGATATGGCAGTTTGGATGTAAGAAACGCTTGAGAAACTCAAAATTTTCGCAGTTATGATGCTCGAAACGAACAACTAGAACGGCCTAGGGGAAAAGTACGCATAGTGTTGTAATCGGGCGAGATTCTACTTTCAGATGCAACAGAAATTTTGTGGATTGGTCAATCCGTTCGCGAGATATGGCAGTTTGGAGGTAAGAAACGCTTGAGAAACTCAAAATTTTCGCAGTTCTGGTGCTCGAAACGAATAACTAGAACGGTCTAGTGGAAAAGTACGCATACAGTTGTAATCGGGCGAGTTTCTACCTTCAGATTCAACAGAAATTTTGCGGATTGGTCAATCCGTTCGCGAGATATGGCAGTTTGGAGGTAAGAAACGCTTGAGAAACTCCAAATTTTCGCAGTTCTGATGCTCGAAACGAATAACTAGAACGGACTGGGGGAAAAGTACGCATACAGTTGTAATCGGGCGAGTTTCTACTTTCAGATGCAACAGAAATTTTGCGGATTGGTCAATCCGTTCGCGAGATATGGCAGTTTGGATGTAAGAAACGCTTGAGAAACTCAAAATTTTCGCTGTTCTGATGCTCGAAACGAACAACTAGAACGGCCTAGGGGAAAAGTACGCATACCGTTGTAATCGGGCGAGTCTCTACTTTCAGATGCAACAGAAATTTTGCGGATTGGTCAATCCGTTCGCGAGATATGGCAGTTTGGAGGTAAGAAACGCTTGAGAAACTCAAAATTTTCGCAGTTCTGATGCTCGAAACGAATTACTAGGGCGGCCTAGGGGAAAAGTACGCATACCGTTGTAATCGGGCGGGTTTCTACTCTCAGATGCAACAGAAATTTTGCGGATTGGTCAATCCGTTCGCGAGATATGGCAGTTTGGAGGTAAGAAACGCTTGAGAAAATCAAAATTTTCGCAGTTCTGATGCTCGAAACGAATAACCAGAACGGTCTAGGGGAAAAGTACGCACACAGATGTAATCGGGCGAGTTTCTACTTTCAGATGCAACAGAAATTTTGCGGATTGGTCAATTCGTTCGCGAGATATGGCAGTTTGGAGGTAAGAAACGCTTGAGAAACTAAAAATTTTCGCAGTTCTGATGCTCGAAACGAATAACTATAACGCACTAGGGGAAAAGTACGCATACAGTTGTAATCGGGCGAGTTTCTACTTTCAGATGCAACAGAAATTTTGCGGATTGGTCAATCCGTTCGCGAGATATGGCAGTTTGGAGGTAAGAAACGCTTGAGAAACTCAAAATTTTCGCAGTTCTGATGCTCGAAACGAACAACTAGAACGGCCTAGGGGAAAAGTACGCATAGTGTTGTAATCGGGCGAGTTTCTACTTTCAGATGCAACAGAAATTTTGCGGATTGGTCAATCCGTTCGCGAGATATGGCAGTTTGGAGGTAAGAAACGCTTGAGAAACTCAAAATTTTCACAGTTCTGATGCTCGAAACGAATAACCAGAACGGCCTAGGGGAAAAGTACGCATACCGTTGTAATCGGGCGAGTTTCTACCTTCAGATGCAACAGAAATTTTGCGGATTGGTCAATCCGTTCGCGAGATATGGCAGTTTGGAGGTAAGAAACGCTTGAGAAACTCCAAATTTTCGCAGTTCTGATGCTCGAAACGAATAACTAGAACGGACTGGGGGAAAAGTACGCATACAGTTGTAATCGGGCGAGTTTCTACTTTCAGATGCAACAGAAATTTTGCGGATTGGTCAATCCGTTCGCGAGATATGGCAGTTTGGAGGTAAGAAACGCTTGAGAAACTCCAAATTTTCGCAGTTCTGATGCTCGAAACGAATAACTAGAACGGACTGGGGGAAAAGTACGCATAGTGTTGTAATCGGGCGAGTTTCTACTTTCAGATGCAACAGAAATTTTGCGGATTGGTCAATCCGTTCGCGAGATATGGCAGTTTGGAGGTAAGAAACGCTTGAGAAACTAAAAATTTTCGCAGTTCTGATGCTCGAAACGAACAACTAGAACGGCCTAGGGGAAAAGTACGCATAGTGTTGTAATCGGGCGAGTTTCTACTTTCAGATGCAACAGAAATTTTGCGGATTGGTCAATCCGTTCGCGAGATATGGCAGTTTGGAGGTAAGAAACGCTTGAGAAACTCAAAATTTTCGCAGTTCTGATGCTCGAAACGAACAACTAGAACGGCCTAGGGGAAAAGTACGCATAGTGTTGTAATCGGGCGAGTTTCTACTTTCAGATGCAACAGAAATTTTGCGGATTGGTCAATCCGTTCGCGAGATATGGCAGTTTGGAGGTAAGAAACGCTTGAGAAACTCAAAATTTTCGCAGTTCTGATGCTCGAAACGAACAACTAGAACGGCCTAGGGGAAAAGTACGCACACAGATGTAATCGGGCGAGTTTCTACCTTCAGATGCAACAGAATTTTTGCGGATTGGTCAATCCGTTCGCGAGATATGGCAGTTTGGAAGTAAGAAACGCTTGAGAAACTCCAAATTTTCGCAGTTCTGATGCTCGAAACGAATAACCAGAACGGCCTAGGGGAAAAGTACGCATACCGTTGTAATCGGGCGAGTCTCTACTTTCAGATGCAACAGAAATTTTGCGGATTGGTCAATCCGTTCGCGAGATATGGCAGTTTGGAGGTAAGAAACGCTTGAGAAACTCAAAATTTTCGCAGTTCTGATGCTCGAAACGAATAACTAGAACGGTCTAGGGGAAAAGTACGCATACAGTTGTAATCGGGCGAGTTTCTACCTTCAGATGCAACAGAAATTTTGCGGATTGGTCAATCCGTTCGCGAGATATGGCAGTTTGGATGTAAGAAACGCTTGAGAAACTCAAAATTTTCGCAGTTCTGATGCTCGAAACGAACAACTAGAACGGCCTAGGGGAAAAGTACGCATAGTGTTGTAATCGGGCGAGTTTCAACTTTCAGATGCAACAGAAATTTTGCGGATTGGTCAATCCGTTCGCGAGATATGGCAGTTTGGAAGTAAGAAACGCTTGAGAAACTCAAAATTTTCGCAGTTCTGATGCTCGAAACGAATTACTAGCGCGGCCTAGGGGAAAAGTACGCATACCGTTGTAATCGGGCGAGTTTCTGCTTTCAGATGCATCAGAAATTTTGCGGATTGGTCAATCCGTTCGCGAGATGTGGCAGTTTGTAGGTAAGAAACGCTTGAGAAACTCAAAATTTTCGCAGTTCTGATGCTCGAAACGAATAACTAGAACGGCCTAGGGGAAAAGTACGCATACCGTTGTAATCGGGCGAGTTTCTACCTTCAGATGCAACAGAAATTTTGCGGATTGGTCAATCCGTTCGCGAGATATGGCAGTTTGGAAGTAAGAAACGCTTGAGATACTCAAAATTTTCGCATTTCTGATGCTCGAAACGAATAACTAGAACGGCCTAGGGGAAAAGTACGCATACCGTTGTAATCGGGCGAGTTTCTACCTTCAGATGCAACAGAAATTTTGCGGATTGTTCAATCCGTTCGCGAGATATGGCAGTTTGGAAGTAAGAAACGCTTGAGAAACTCAAAATTTTCGCAGTTCTGATGCTCGAAACGAATAACTAGAACGGCCTAGGGGAAAAGTACGCATACCGTTGTAATCGGGCGAGTTTCTAATTTCAGATGCAACAGAAATTTTGCGGATTGGTCAATCCGTTCGCGAGATATGGCAGTTTGGAGGTAAGAAACGCTTGAGAAACTCAAAATTTTCGCAGTTCTGATGCTCGAAGCGAATAACTAGAACGGCCTAGGGGAAAAGTACGCATAGAGTTGTAATCGGGCGAGTTTCTACTTTCAGATGCAACAGAAATTTTGCGGATTGGTCAATCCGTTAGCGAGATATGGCAGTTTGGAGGTAAGAAACGCTTGAGGAACTCAAAATTTTCGCAGTTCTGATGCTCGACAAGCACAACTAGAACGGCCAAGGGGAAAAGTACGCATACAGTTGTAATCGGGCTAGTTTCTACTTTCAGATGCAACAGAAATTTTGCGGATTGGTCAATCCGTTCGCGAGATATGGCAGTTTGGATGTAAGAAACGCTTGAGAAACTCAAAATTTTCGCAGTTCTGATGCTCGAAACGAACAACTAGAACGGCCTAGGGGAAAAGTACGCATAGTGTTGTAATCGGGCGAGTTTCTACGATCAGATGCAACAGAAATTTTGCGGATTGGTCAATCCGTTCGCGAGATATGGCAGTTTGGAGGTAAGAAACGCTTGAGAAACTCAAAATTTTCGCAGTTCTGATGCTCGAAACGAATTACTAGGGCGGCCTAGGGGAAAAGTACGCATACCGTTGTAATCGGGCGAGTTTCTGCTTTCAGATGCATCAGAAATTTTGCGGATTGGTCAATCCGTTCGCGAGATGTGGCAGTTTGTAGGTAAGAAACGCTTGAGAAACTCAAAATTTTCGCAGTTCTGATGCTCGAAACGAATAACTAGAACGGCCTAGGGGAAAAGTGCGCATACCGTTGTAATCGGGCGAGTTTCTACCTTCAGATGCAACAGAAATTTTGCGGATTGGTCAATCCGTTCGCGAGATATGGCAGTTTGGATGTAAGAAACGCTTGAGATACTCAAAATTTTCGCAGTTCTGATGCTCGACAAGCACAACTAGAACGGCCTAGGGGAAAAGTACGCATGCCGTTGCAATCGGGCGAGTTTCTACTTTCAGATGCAACAGAAATTTTGCGGATTGGTCTATCCGTTCGCGAGATATAGCAGTTTGGAGGTAAGAAACGCTCGAGAAACTCAAAATTTTCGCAGTTCTGATGCTCGAAACGAATAACTAGAACGGCCTAGGGGAAAAGTACGCATACCGTTGTAATCGGGCGAGTTTCTACTTTCAGATGCAACAGAAATTTTGCGGATTGGTCAATCCGTTCGCGCGATATGGCAGTTTGGAGGTAAGCAACGCTTGAGAAACTCAAAATTTTCGCAGTTCTGTTGCTCGAAACGAATAACTAGAACGGGCTAGGGGAAAAGTACGCATACAGTTGTAATCGGGCGAATTTCTACTTTCAGATGCAACAGAAATTTTGCGGATTGGTCAATCCGTTCGCGAGATATGGCAGTTTGGAGGTAAGAAACGCTCGAGAAACTCAAAATTTTCGCAGTTCTGATGCTCGACAAGCATAACTAGAACGGCCTAGGGGAAAAGTACGCACACCGTTGTAATCGGGCGAGTTTCGACCTTCAGATGCAACAGAAATTTTGCGGATTGGTCAATCCGTTCGCGCGATATGGCAGTTTGGAGGTAAGCAACGCTTGAGAAACTCAAAATTTTCGCAGTTCTGTTGCTCGAAACGAATAACTAGAACGGGCTAGGGGAAAAGTACGCATACAGTTGTAATCGGGCGAATTTCTACTTTCAGATGCAACAGAAATTTTGCGGATTGGTCAATCCGTTCGCGAGATATGGCAGTTTGGAGGTAAGAAACGCTCGAGAAACTCAAAATTTTCGCAGTTCTGATGCTCGACAAGCATAACTAGAACGGCCTAGGGAAAAAGCACGCATAGTGTTGTAATCGGGCGAGTTTCTACTT
Source organism: Ptiloglossa arizonensis (assembly GCF_051014685.1). Classification (NCBI taxonomy): domain Eukaryota; kingdom Metazoa; phylum Arthropoda; class Insecta; order Hymenoptera; family Colletidae; genus Ptiloglossa; species Ptiloglossa arizonensis. Next base: position 293,021 of record NW_027478776.1, on the reverse strand, counting down.
TCAGATGCAACAGAAATTTTGCGGATTGGTCAATCCGTTCGCGAGATATGGCAGTTTGGAGGTAAGAAACGCTTGAGAAACTCAAAATTTTCACAGTTCTGATGCTCGAAACGAATAACTAGGACGGCCTAGGGGAAAAGTACGCATACCGTTGTAATCGGGCGAGTTTCTACTTTCAGATGCAACAGAAATTTTGCGGATTGGTCAATCCGTTCGCGAGATATGGCAGTTTGGAAGTAAGAAACGCTTGAGAAACTCAAAATTTTTGCAGTTCTGATGCTCGAAACGAATAACTAGGGCGGCCTAGGGGAAAAGTACGCATACCGTTGTAATCGGGCGAGTTCCTGCTTTCAGATACATCAGAAATTTTGCGGATTGGACAATCCGTTCGCGAGATGTGGCAGTTTGTACGTGAGAAACGCTTGAGAAACTCAAAATTTTCGCAGTTCTGATGCTCGAAACGAATAACTAGAACGGCCTAGGGGAAAAGTACGCATACCGTTATAATCGGGCGAGTTTCTACCTTCAGATGCAACAGAAATTTTGCGGATTGGTCAATCCGTTCGCGAGATATGGCAGTTTGGAGGTAAGAAACGCTTGAGAAACTCAAAATTTTCGCAGTTCTGATGCTCGAAACGAGTAACTAGAACAGCCTAGGGGAAAAGTGCGCATAGTGTTGTAATCGGGCGAGTTTCTACTTTCAGATGCAACAGAAATTTTGCGGACTGGTCAATCCGTTCGCGAGATATGGCAGTTTGGAGGTAAGAAATGCTCGAGAAACTCAAAATTTTCGCAGTTCTGATGCTCGAAACGAATAACTAGAACGGCCTAGGGGAAAAGTACGCACACCGTTGTAATCGGGCGAGTTTCGACCTTCAGATGCAACAGAAATTTTGCGGATTGGTCAATCCGTTCGCGCGATATGGCACTTTGGAGGTAAGCAACGCTTGAGAAACTCAAAATTTTCGCAGTTCTGTTGCTCGAAACGAATAACTAGAACGGGCTAGGGGAAAAGTACGCATACCGTTGTAATCGGGCGAATTTCTACTTTCAGATGCAACAGAAATTTTGCGGATTGGTCAATCCGTTCGCGAGATATGGCAGTTTGGAGGTAAGAAACGCTCGAGAAACTCAAAATTTTCGCAGTTCTGATGCTCGACAAGCATAACTAGAACGGCCTAGGGGAAAACTACGCATAGTGTTGTAATCGGGCGAGTTTCTAATTTCAGATGCAACAGAAATTTTGCGGATTGGTCAATCCGTTCGCGAGATATGGCAGTTTGGAGGTAAGAAACGCTTGAGAAACTCAAAATTTTCACAGTTCTGATGCTCGAAACGAATAACTAGGACGGCCTAGGGGAAAAGTACGCATACCGTTGTAATCGGGCGAGTTTCTACTTTCAGATGCAACAGAAATTTTGCGGATTGGTCAATCCGTTCGCGAGATATGGCAGTTTGGAAGTAAGAAACGCTTGAGAAACTCAAAATTTTTGCAGTTCTGATGCTCGAAACGAATAACTAGGGCGGCCTAGGAGAAAAGTACGCATACCGTTGTAATCGGGCGAGTTCCTACTTTCAGATACATCAGAAATTTTGCGGATTGGACAATCCGTTCGCGAGATGTGGCAGTTTGTACGTGAGAAACGCTTGAGAAACTCAAAATTTTCGCAGTTCTGATGCTCGAAACGAATAACTAGAACGGCCTAGGGGAAAAGTACGCATACCGTTATAATCGGGCGAGTTTCTACCTTCAGATGCAACAGAAATTTTGCGGATTGGTCAATCCGTTCGCGAGATATGGCAGTTTGGAGGTAAGAAACGCTTGAGAAACTCAAAATTTTCGCAGTTCTGATGCTCGAAACGAATAACTAGAACGGCCTAGGGGAAAAGTGCGCATAGTGTTGTAATCGGGCGAGTTTCTACTTTCAGATGCAACAGAAATTTTGCGGATTGGTCAATCCGTTCGCGAGATATGGCAGTTTGGAGGTAAGAAACGCTCGAGAAACTCAAAATTTTCGCAGTTCTGATGCTCGAAACGAATAACTAGAACGGCCTAGGGGAGAAGTACGCACACCGTTGTAATCGGGCTAGTTTCTACTTTCAGATGCAACAGAAATTTTGCGGATTGGTCAATCCGTTCGCGAGATATGGCAGTTTGGAAGTAAGAAACGCTTGAGAAACTCAAAATTTTTGCAGTTCTGATGCTCGAAACGAATAACTAGGGCGGCCTAGGGGAAAGGTACGCATACCGTCGTAATCGGGCGAGTTTCTACTTTCAGATGCAACAGAAATTTTGCGGATTGGTCAATCCGTTCGCGAGATATGGCAGTTTGGAGGTAAGAAACGCTTGAGAAACTCAAAATTTTCGCGGTTCTGATGCTCGAAACGAATAACAATAACGGCCTAGGGGAAAAGTACGCACACCGTTGTAATGGGGCGAGTTTCTACTTTCAGATGCAACAGAAATTTTGCGGATTGGTCAATCCGTTCGCGAGATATGGCAGTTTGGAGGTAAGAAACGCTTGAGAAACTCAAAATTTTCGCGGTTCTGATGCTCGAAACGAATAACAAGAACGGCCTAGGGGAAAAGTACGCACACCGTTGTAATCGGGCGAGTTTCTACTTTCAGATGCAATAGAAATTTTGCGGATTGGTCAATCCGTTCGCGAGATATGGCAGTTTGGAGGTAAGAAACGCTCGAGTAACTCAAAATTTTCGCAGTACTGATGCTCGACAAGCATAACTAGAACGGCCTAGGGGAAAAGTACGCACACCGTTGTAATCGGGCGAGTTTCTACTTTCAGATGCAACAGAAATTTTGCGGATTGGTCAATCCGTTCGCGAGATGTGGCAGTTTGTAGGTGAGAAACGCTTGAGAAACTCAAAATTTTCGCAGTTCTGTTGCTCGAAACGAATAACTAGAACGGCCTAGGGGAGAAGTACGCATACAGTTGTAATCGGGCGAGTTTCTACCTTCCGATGCATCAGAAATTTTGCGGATTGGACAATCCGTTCGCGAGATATGGCAGTTTGGAGGTAAGAAACGCTTGAGGAACTCAAAATTTTCGCAGTTCTGATGCTCGAAACGAATAACTAGAACGGCCTAGGGGAAAAGTACGCATACCGTCGTAATCGGGCGAGTTTCTACTTTCAGATGCAACAGAAATTTTGCGGATTGGTCAATCCGTTCGCGAGATATGGCAGTTTGGAGGTAAGAAACGCTTGAGAAACTCAAAATTTTCGCGGTTCTGATGCTCGAAACGAATAACAATAACGGCCTAGGGGAAAAGTACGCACACCGTTGTAATGGGGCGAGTTTCTACTTTCAGATGCAACAGAAATTTTGCGGATTGGTCAATCCGTTCGCGAGATATGGCAGTTTGGAGGTAAGAAACGCTTGAGAAACTCAAAATTTTCGCGGTTCTGATGCTCGAAACGAATAACAAGAACGGCCTAGGGGAAAAGTACGCACACCGTTGTAATCGGGCGAGTTTCTACTTTCAGATGCAATAGAAATTTTGCGGATTGGTCAATCCGTTCGCGAGATATGGCAGTTTGGAGGTAAGAAACGCTCGAGTAACTCAAAATTTTCGCAGTACTGATGCTCGACAAGCATAACTAGAACGGCCTAGGGGAAAAGTACGCACACCGTTGTAATCGGGCGAGTTTCTACTTTCAGATGCAACAGAAATTTTGCGGATTGGTCAATCCGTTCGCGAGATGTGGCAGTTTGTAGGTGAGAAACGCTTGAGAAACTCAAAATTTTCGCAGTTCTGTTGCTCGAAACGAATAACTAGAACGGCCTAGGGGAGAAGTACGCATACAGTTGTAATCGGGCGAGTTTCTACCTTCCGATGCATCAGAAATTTTGCGGATTGGACAATCCGTTCGCGAGATATGGCAGTTTGGAGGTAAGAAACGCTTGAGGAACTCAAAATTTTCGCAGTTCTGATGCTCGAAACGAATAACTAGAACGGCCTAGGGGAAAAGTACGCATACCGTCGTAATCGGGCGAGTTTCTACTTTCAGATGCAACAGAAATTTTGCGGATTGGTCAATCCGTTCGCGAGATATGGCAGTTTGGAGGTAAGAAACGCTTGAGAAACTCAAAATTTTCGCGGTTCTGATGCTCGAAACGAATAACAATAACGGCCTAGGGGAAAAGTACGCACACCGTTGTAATGGGGCGAGTTTCTACTTTCAGATGCAACAGAAATTTTGCGGATTGGTCAATCCGTTCGCGAGATATGGCAGTTTGGAGGTAAGAAACGCTTGAGAAACTCAAAATTTTCGCAGTTCTGATGCTCGAAACGAATAACAAGAACGGCCTAGGGGAAAAGTACGCACACCGTTGTAATCGGGCGAGTTTCTACTTTCAGATGCAATAGAAATTTTGCGGATTGGTCAATCCGTTCGCGAGATATGGCAGTTTGGAGGTAAGAAACGCTCGAGTAACTCAAAATTTTCGCAGTACTGATGCTCGACAAGCATAACTAGAACGGCCTAGGGGAAAAGTACGCACACCGTTGTAATCGGGCGAGTTTCTACTTTCAGATGCAACAGAAATTTTGCGGATTGGTCAATCCGTTCGCGAGATGTGGCAGTTTGTAGGTGAGAAACGCTTGAGAAACTCAAAATTTTCGCAGTTCTGTTGCTCGAAACGAATAACTAGAAAGGCCTAGGGGAGAAGTACGCATACAGTTGTAATCGGGCGAGTTTCTACCTTCCGATGCATCAGAAATTTTGCGGATTGGACAATCCGTTCGCGAGATATGGCAGTTTGGAGGTAAGAAACGCTTGAGGAACTCAAAATTTTCGCAGTTCTGATGCTCGAAACGAATAACTAGAACGGCCTAGGGGAAAAGTACGCATACCGTTGTAATCGGGCGAGTTTCTACTTTCAGATGCAACAGAAATTTTGCGGATTGGTCAAACCGTTCGCGAGATATGGCAGTTTCGAGGTAAGAAACGCTTGAGAAACTCAAAATTTTCGCGGTTCTGATGCTCGAAACGAATAACAATAACGGCCTAGGGGAAAAGTACGCACACCGTTGTAATGGGGCGAGTTTCTACTTTCAGATGCAACAGAAATTTTGCGGATTGGTCAATCCGTTCGCGAGATATGGCAGTTTGGAGGTAAGAAACGCTTGAGAAACTCAAAATTTTCGCGGTTCTGATGCTCGAAACGAATAACAAGAACGGCCTAGGGGAAAAGTACGCACACCGTTGTAATCGGGCGAGTTTCTACTTTCAGATGCAATAGAAATTTTGCGGATTGGTCAATCCGTTCGCGAGATATGGCAGTTTGGAGGTAAGAAACGCTCGAGTAACTCAAAATTTTCGCAGTTCTGATGCTCGACAAGCATAACTAGAACGGCCTAGGGGAAAAGTACGCACACCGTTGTAATCGGGCGAGTTTCTACTTTCAGATGCAACAGAAATTTTGCGGATTGGTCAATCCGTTCGCGAGATGTGGCAGTTTGTAGGTGAGAAACGCTTGAGAAACTCAAAATTTTCGCAGTTCTGTTGCTCGAAACGAATAACTAGAACGGCCTGGGGGAGAAGTACGCATACAGTTGTAATCGGGCGAGTTTCTACCTTCCGATGCATCAGAAATTTTGCGGATTGGACAATCCGTTCGCGAGATGTGGCAGTTTGTAGGTGAGAAACGCTTGAGAAACTCAAAATTTTCGCAGTTCTGATGTTCGAAACGAATAACTAGAACGGCCTAGGGGAAAAGTACGCATACCGTTGTAATCGGGCGAGTTTCTACCTTCAGATGCAACAGAAATTTTGCGGATTGGTCAATCCGTTCGCGAGATATGGCAGTTTGGAAGTAAGAAACGCTAGAGAAACTCAAAATTTTCGCATTTCTGATGCTCGAAACGAATAACTAGAACGGCCTAGGGGAAAAGTACGCATACCGTTGTAATCGGGCGAGTTTCTACCTTCAGATGCAACAGAAATTTTGCGGATTGTTCAATCCGTTCGCGAGATATGGCAGTTTGGAAGTAAGAAACGCTTGAGAAACTCAAAATTTTCGCAGTTCTGATGCTCGAAACGAATAACTAGAACGGCCTAGGGGAAAAGTACGCATACCGTTGTAATCGGGCGAGTTTCTACTTTCAGATGCAACAGAAATTTTGCGGATTGGTCAATCCGTTCGCGAGATATGGCAGTTTGGAGGTAAGAAACGCTTGAGAAACTCAAAATTTTCGCAGTTCTGATGCTCGAAGCGAATAACTAGAACGGCCTAGGGGAAAAGTACGCATACAGTTGTAATCGGGCGAGTTTCTACTTTCAGATGCAATAGAAATTTTGCGGATTGGTCAATCCGTTCGCGAGATATGGCAGTTTGGAGGTAAGAAACGCTCGAGTAACTCAAAATTTTCGCAGTACTGATGCTCGACAAGCATAACTAGAACGGCCTAGGGGAAAAGTACGCACACCGTTGTAATCGGGCGAGTTTCTACTTTCAGATGCAACAGAAATTTTGCGGATTGGTCAATCCGTTCGCGAGATGTGGCAGTTTGTAGGTGAGAAACGCTTGAGAAACTCAAAATTTTCGCAGTTCTGTTGCTCGAAACGAATAACTAGAACGGCCTAGGGGAGAAGTACGCATACAGTTGTAATCGGGCGAGTTTCTACCTTCCGATGCATCAGAAATTTTGCGGATTGGACAATCCGTTCGCGAGATATGGCAGTTTGGAGGTAAGAAACGCTTGAGGAACTCAAAATTTTCGCAGTTCTGATGCTCGAAACGAATAACTAGAACGGCCTAGGGGAAAAGTACGCACACCGTTGTAATCGGGCGAGTTTCTACTTTCAGATGCAACAGAAATTTTGCGGATTGGTCAATCCGTTCGCGAGATGTGGCAGTTTGTAGGTGAGAAACGCTTGAGAAACTCAAAATTTTCGCAGTTCTGTTGCTCGAAACGAATAACTAGAACGGCCTGGGGGAGAAGTACGCATACAGTTGTAATCGGGCGAGTTTCTACCTTCAGATGCAACAGAAATTTTGCGGATTGGTCAATCCGTTCGCGAGATATGGCAGTTTGGAAGTAAGAAACGCTAGAGAAACTCAAAATTTTCGCATTTCTGATGCTCGAAACGAATAACTAGAACGGCCTAGGGGAAAAGTACGCATACCGTTGTAATCGGGCGAGTTTCTACCTTCAGATGCAACAGAAATTTTGCGGATTGTTCAATCCGTTCGCGAGATATGGCAGTTTGGAAGTAAGAAACGCTTGAGAAACTCAAAATTTTCGCAGTTCTGATGCTCGAAACGAATAACTAGAACGGCCTAGGGGAAAAGTACGCATACCGTTGTAATCGGGCGAGTTTCTACTTTCAGATGCAACAGAAATTTTGCGGATTGGTCAATCCGTTCGCGAGATATGGCAGTTTGGAGGTAAGAAACGCTTGAGAAACTCAAAATTTTCGCAGTTCTGATGCTCGAAGCGAATAACTAGAACGGCCTAGGGGAAAAGTACGCATACAGTTGTAATCGGGCGAGTTTCTACTTTCAGATGCAATAGAAATTTTGCGGATTGGTCAATCCGTTCGCGAGATATGGCAGTTTGGAGGTAAGAAACGCTCGAGTAACTCAAAATTTTCGCAGTACTGATGCTCGACAAGCATAACTAGAACGGCCTAGGGGAAAAGTACGCACACCGTTGTAATCGGGCGAGTTTCTACTTTCAGATGCAACAGAAATTTTGCGGATTGGTCAATCCGTTCGCGAGATGTGGCAGTTTGTAGGTGAGAAACGCTTGAGAAACTCAAAATTTTCGCAGTTCTGTTGCTCGAAACGAATAACTAGAACGGCCTAGGGGAGAAGTACGCATACAGTTGTAATCGGGCGAGTTTCTACCTTCCGATGCATCAGAAATTTTGCGGATTGGACAATCCGTTCGCGAGATATGGCAGTTTGGAGGTAAGAAACGCTTGAGGAACTCAAAATTTTCGCAGTTCTGATGCTCGAAACGAATAACTAGAACGGCCTAGGGGAAAAGTACGCATACCGTCGTAATCGGGCGAGTTTCTACTTTCAGATGCAACAGAAATTTTGCGGATTGGTCAATCCGTTCGCGAGATATGGCAGTTTGGAGGTAAGAAACGCTTGAGAAACTCAAAATTTTCGCGGTTCTGATGCTCGAAACGAATAACAATAACGGCCTAGGGGAAAAGTACGCACACCGTTGTAATGGGGCGAGTTTCTACTTTCAGATGCAACAGAAATTTTGCGGATTGGTCAATCCGTTCGCGAGATATGGCAGTTTGGAGGTAAGAAACGCTTGAGAAACTCAAAATTTTCGCGGTTCTGATGCTCGAAACGAATAACAAGAACGGCCTAGGGGAAAAGTACGCACACCGTTGTAATCGGGCGAGTTTCTACTTTCAGATGCAATAGAAATTTTGCGGATTGGTCAATCCGTTCGCGAGATATGGCAGTTTGGAGGTAAGAAACGCTCGAGTAACTCAAAATTTTCGCAGTACTGATGCTCGACAAGCATAACTAGAACGGCCTAGGGGAAAAGTACGCACACCGTTGTAATCGGGCGAGTTTCTACTTTCAGATGCAACAGAAATTTTGCGGATTGGTCAATCCGTTCGCGAGATGTGGCAGTTTGTAGGTGAGAAACGCTTGAGAAACTCAAAATTTTCGCAGTTCTGTTGCTCGAAACGAATAACTAGAACGGCCTAGGGGAGAAGTACGCATACAGTTGTAATCGGGCGAGTTTCTACCTTCCGATGCATCAGAAATTTTGCGGATTGGACAATCCGTTCGCGAGATATGGCAGTTTGGAGGTAAGAAACGCTTGAGGAACTCAAAATTTTCGCAGTTCTGATGCTCGAAACGAATAACTAGAACGGCCTAGGGGAAAAGTACGCATACCGTTGTAATCGGGCGAGTTTCTACTTTCAGATGCAACAGAAATTTTGCGGATTGGTCAAACCGTTCGCGAGATATGGCAGTTTGGAGGTAAGAAACGCTTGAGAAACTCAAAATTTTCGCGGTTCTGATGCTCGAAACGAATAACAATAACGGCCTAGGGGAAAAGTACGCACACCGTTGTAATGGGGCGAGTTTCTACTTTCAGATGCAACAGAAATTTTGCGGATTGGTCAATCCGTTCGCGAGATATGGCAGTTTGGAGGTAAGAAACGCTTGAGAAACTCAAAATTTTCGCGGTTCTGATGCTCGAAACGAATAACAAGAACGGCCTAGGGGAAAAGTACGCACACCGTTGTAATCGGGCGAGTTTCTACTTTCAGATGCAATAGAAATTTTGCGGATTGGTCAATCCGTTCGCGAGATATGGCAGTTTGGAGGTAAGAAACGCTCGAGTAACTCAAAATTTTCGCAGTACTGATGCTCGACAAGCATAACTAGAACGGCCTAGGGGAAAAGTACGCACACCGTTGTAATCGGGCGAGTTTCTACTTTCAGATGCAACAGAAATTTTGCGGATTGGTCGATCCGTTCGCGAGATGTGGCAGTTTGTAGGTGAGAAACGCTTGAGAAACTCAAAATTTTCGCAGTTCTGTTGCTCGAAACGAATAACTAGAACGGCCTGGGGGAGAAGTACGCATACAGTTGTAATCGGGCGAGTTTCTACCTTCCGATGCATCAGAAATTTTGCGGATTCGACAATCCGTTCGCGAGATGTGGCAGTTTGTAGGTGAGAAACGCTTGAGAAACTCAAAATTTTCGCAGTTCTGATGCTCGAAACGAATAACTAGAACGGCCTAGGGGAAAAGTACGCATACCGTTGTAATCGGGCGAGTTTCTACCTTCAGATGCAACAGAAATTTTGCGGATTGGTCAATCCGTTCGCGAGATATGGCAGTTTGGAAGTAAGAAACGCTAGAGAAACTCAAAATTTTCGCATTTCTGATGCTCGAAACGAATAACTAGAACGGCCTAGGGGAAAAGTACGCATACCGTTGTAATCGGGCGAGTTTCTACCTTCAGATGCAACAGAAATTTTGCGGATTGTTCAATCCGTTCGCGAGATATGGCAGTTTGGAAGTAAGAAACGCTTGAGAAACTCAAAATTTTCGCAGTTCTGATGCTCGAAACGAATAACTAGAACGGCCTAGGGGAAAAGTACGCATACCGTTGTAATGGGGCGAGTTTCTACTTTCAGATGCAACAGAAATTTTGCGGATTGGTCAATCCGTTCGCGAGATATGGCAGTTTGGAGGTAAGAAACGCTTGAGAAACTCAAAATTTTCGCAGTTCTGATGCTCGAAGCGAATAACTAGAACGGCCTAGGGGAAAAGTACGCATACAGTTGTAATCGGGCGAGTTTCTACTTTCAGATGCAACAGAAATTTTGCGGATTGGTCAATCCGTTAGCGAGATATGGCAGTTTGGAGGTAAGAAACGCTTGAGGAACTCAAAATTTTCGCAGTTCTGATGCTCGACAAGCACAACTAGAACGGCCTAGGGGAAAAGTACGCATACAGTTGTAATCGGGCTAGTTTCTACTTTCAGATGCAACAGAAATTTTGCGGATTGGTCAATCCGTTCGCGAGATATGGCAGTTTGGATGTAAGAAACGCTTGAGAAACTCAAAATTTTCGCAGTTCTGTTGCTCGAAACGAATAACTAGAACGGCCTAGGGGAAAAGTACGCATACCGTTGTAATCGGGCGAGTTTCTACCTTCAGACGCAACAGAAATTTTGCGGATTGGTCAATCCGTTCGCGAGATATGGCAGTTTGGATGTAAGAAACGCTTGAGATACTCAAAATTTTCGCAGTTCTGATGCTCGACAAGCACAACTAGAACGGCCTAGGGGAAAAGTACGCATGCCGTTGCAATCGGGCGAGTTTCTACTTTCAGATGCAACAGAAATTTTGCGGATTGGTCTATCCGTTCGCGAGATATAGCAGTTTGGAGGTAAGAAACGCTCGAGAAACTCAAAATTTTCGCAGTTCTGATGCTCGAAACGAATAACTAGAACGGCCTAGGGGAAAAGTACGCATACCGTTGTAATCGGGCGAGTTTCTACTTTCAGATGCAACAGAAATTTTGCGGATTGGTCAATCCGTTCGCGCGATATGGCAGTTTGGAGGTAAGCAACGCTTGAGAAACTCAAAATTTTCGCAGTTCTGTTGCTCGAAACGAATAACTAGAACGGGCTAGGGGAAAAGTACGCATACAGTTGTAATCGGGCGAATTTCTACTTTCAGATGCAACAGAAATTTTGCGGATTGGTCAATCCGTTCGCGAGATATGGCAGTTTGGAGGTAAGAAACGCTCGAGAAACTCAAAATTTTCGCAGTTCTGATGCTCGACAAGCATAACTAGAACGGCCTAGGGGAAAAGCACGCATAGTGTTGTAATCGGGCGAGTTTCTACTTTCAGATGCAACAGAAATTTTGCGGATTGGTCAATCCGTTCGCGAGATATGGCAGTTTGGAGGTAAGAAACGCTTGAGAAACTCAAAATTTTCACAGTTCTGATGCTCGAAACGAATAACTAGGACGGCCTAGGGGAAAAGTACGCATACCGTTGTAATCGGGCGAGTTTCTACTTTCAGATGCAACAGAAATTTTGCGGATTGGTCAATCCGTTCGCGAGATATGGCAGTTTGGAAGTAAGAAACGCTTGAGAAACTCAAAATTTTTGCAGTTCTGATGCTCGAAACGAATAACTAGGGCGGCCTAGGGGAAAAGTACGCATACCGTTGTAATCGGGCGAGTTCCTGCTTTCGGATACATCAGAAATTTTGCGGATTGGACAATCCGTTCGCGAGATGTGGCAGTTTGTACGTGAGAAACGCTTGAGAAACTCAAAATTTTCGCAGTTCTGATGCTCGAAACGAATAACTAGAACGGCCTAGGGGAAAAGTACGCACACCGTTGTAATCGGGCGAGTTTCGACCTTCAGATGCAACAGAAATTTTGCGGATTGGTCAATCCGTTCGCGCGATATGGCAGTTTGGAGGTAAGCAACGCTTGAGAAACTCAAAATTTTCGCAGTTCTGTTGCTCGAAACGAATAACTAGGACGGCCTAGGGGAAAAGTACGCATACCGTTGTAATCGGGCGAGTTTCTACTTTCAGATGCAACAGAAATTTTGCGGATTGGTCAATCCGTTCGCGAGATATGGCAGTTTGGAAGTAAGAAACGCTTGAGAAACTCAAAATTTTTGCAGTTCTGATGCTCGAAACGAATAACTAGGGCGGCCTAGGAGAAAAGTACGCATACCGTTGTAATCGGGCGAGTTCCTACTTTCAGATACATCAGAAATTTTGCGGATTGGACAATCCGTTCGCGAGATGTGGCAGTTTGTACGTGAGAAACGCTTGAGAAACTCAAAATTTTCGCAGTTCTGATGCTCGAAACGAATAACTAGAACGGCCTAGGGGAAAAGTACGAATAGTTTTGTAATCGGGCGAGTTTCTACTTTCAGATGCAACAGAAATTTTGCGAATTGGTCAATCCGTTCGCGAGATATGGCAGTTTGGAGGTAAGCAACGCTTGAGAAACTCAAAATTTTCGCAGTTCTGTTGCTCGAAACGAATAACTAGAACGGGCTAGGGGAAAGGTACGCATACCGTCGTAGTCGGGCGAGTTTCTACTTTCAGATGCAACAGAAATTTTGCGGATTGGTCAATCCGTTCGCGAGATATGGCAGTTTGGAGGTAAGAAACGCTTGAGAAACTCAAAATTTTCGCGGTTCTGATGCTCGAAACGAATAACAATAACGGCCTAGGGGAAAAGTACGCACACCGTTGTAATGGGGCGAGTTTCTACTTTCAGATGCAACAGAAATTTTGCGGATTGGTCAATCCGTTCGCGAGATATGGCAGTTTGGAGGTAAGAAACGCTTGAGAAACTCAAAATTTTCGCGGTTCTGATGCTCGAAACGAATAACAAGAACGGCCTAGGGGAAAAGTACGCACACCGTTGTAATCGGGCGAGTTTCTACTTTCAGATGCAATAGAAATTTTGCGGATTGGTCAATCCGTTCGCGAGATATGGCAGTTTGGAGGTAAGAAACGCTCGAGTAACTCAAAATTTTCGCAGTACTGATGCTCGACAAGCATAACTAGAACGGCCTAGGGGAAAAGTACGCACACCGTTGTAATCGGGCGAGTTTCTACTTTCAGATGCAACAGAAATTTTGCGGATTGGTCAATCCGTTCGCGAGATGTGGCAGTTTGTAGGTGAGAAACGCTTGAGAAACTCAAAATTTTCGCAGTTCTGTTGCTCGAAACGAATAACTAGAACGGCCTAGGGGAGAAGTACGCATACAGTTGTAATCGGGCGAGTTTCTACCTTCCGATGCATCAGAAATTTTGCGGATTGGACAATCCGTTCGCGAGATATGGCAGTTTGGAGGTAAGAAACGCTTGAGGAACTCAAAATTTTCGCAGTTCTGATGCTCGAAACGAATAACTAGAACGGCCTAGGGGAAAAGTACGCATACCGTTGTAATCGGGCGAGTTTCTACTTTCAGATGCAACAGAAATTTTGCGGATTGGTCAAACCGTTCGCGAGATATGGCAGTTTGGAGGTAAGAAACGCTTGAGAAACTCAAAATTTTCGCGGTTCTGATGCTCGAAACGAATAACAATAACGGCCTAGGGGAAAAGTACGCACACCGTTGTAATGGGGCGAGTTTCTACTTTCAGATGCAACAGAAATTTTGCGGATTGGTCAATCCGTTCGCGAGATATGGCAGTTTGGAGGTAAGAAACGCTTGAGAAACTCAAAATTTTCGCGGTTCTGATGCTCGAAACGAATAACAAGAACGGCCTAGGGGAAAAGTACGCACACCGTTGTAATCGGGCGAGTTTCTACTTTCAGATGCAATAGAAATTTTGCGGATTGGTCAATCCGTTCGCGAGATATGGCAGTTTGGAGGTAAGAAACGCTCGAGTAACTCAAAATTTTCGCAGTACTGATGCTCGACAAGCATAACTAGAACGGCCTAGGGGAAAAGTACGCACACCGTTGTAATCGGGCGAGTTTCTACTTTCAGATGCAACAGAAATTTTGCGGATTGGTCAATCCGTTCGCGAGATGTGGCAGTTTGTAGGTGAGAAACGCTTGAGAAACTCAAAATTTTCGCAGTTCTGTTGCTCGAAACGAATAACTAGAACGGCCTGGGGGAGAAGTACGCATACAGTTGTAATCGGGCGAGTTTCTACCTTCCGATGCATCAGAAATTTTGCGGATTGGACAATCCGTTCGCGAGATGTGGCAGTTTGTAGGTGAGAAACGCTTGAGAAACTCAAAATTTTCGCAGTTCTGATGCTCGAAACGAATAACTAGAACGGCCTAGGGGAAAAGTACGCATACCGTTGTAATCGGGCGAGTTTCTACCTTCAGATGCAACAGAAATTTTGCGGATTGGTCAATCCGTTCGCGAGATATGGCAGTTTGGAAGTAAGAAACGCTAGAGAAACTCAAAATTTTCGCAGTTCTGATGCTCGAAACGAATAACTAGAACGGCCTAGGGGAAAAGTGCGCATACCGTTGTAATCGGGCGAGTTTCTACCTTCAGATGCAACAGAAATTTTGCGGATTGGTCAATCCGTTCGCGCGATATGGCAGTTTGGAGGTAAGCAACGCTTGAGAAACTCAAAATTTTCGCAGTTCTGTTGCTCGAAACGAATAACTAGAACGGGCTAGGGGAAAAGTAATCATACAGTTGTAATCGGGCGAATTTCTACTTTCAGATGCAACAGAAATTTTGCGGATTGGTCAATCCGTTCGCGAGATATGGCAGTTTGGAGGTAAGAAACGCTCGAGAAACTCAAAATTTTCGCAGATCTGATGCTCGACAAGCATAACTAGAACGGCCTAGGGGAAAAGTACGCATAGTGTTGTAATCGGGCGAGTTTCTACTTTCAGATGCAACAGAAATATTGCGGATTGGTCAATCCGTTCGCGAGGTATGGCAGTTTGGAGGTAAGAAACGCTTGAGAAACTCAAAATTTTCACAGTTCTGATGCTCGAAACGAATAACTAGGACAGCCTAGGGGAAAAGTACGCATACCGTTGTAATCGGGCGAGTTTCTACTTTCAGATGCAACAGAAATTTTGCGGATTGGTCAATCCGTTCGCGAGATATGGCAGTTTGGAAGTAAGAAACGCTTGAGAAACTCAAAATTTTTGCAGTTCTGATGCTCGAAACGAATAACTAGGGCGGCCTAGGGGAAAAGTACGCATACCGTTGTAATCGGGCGAGTTTCTACTTTCAGATGCATCAGAAATTTTGCGGAATGGACAATCCGTTCGCGAGATGTGGCAGTTTGTACGTGAGAAACGCTTGAGAAACTCAAAATTTTCGCAGTTCTGATGCTCGAAACGAATAACTAGAACGGCCTAGGGGAAAAGTACGCATACCGTTATAATCGGGCGTGTTTCTACCTTCAGATGCAACAGAAATTTTGCGGATTGGTCAATCCGTTTGCGAGATATGGCAGTTTGGAGGTAAGAAACGCTTGAGAAGCTCAAAATTTTCGCAGTTCTGATGCTCGAAACGAATAACTAGAACGGCCCAGGGGAAAAGTACGCATACCGTCGTAATCGGGCGAGTTTCTACTTTCAGATGCAACAGAAATTTTGCGGATTGGTCAATCCGTTCGCGAGATATGGCAGTTTGGAGGTAAGAAACGCTTGAGAAACTCAAAATTTTCGCGGTTCTGATGCTCGAAACGAATAACTAGAACGGCCTAGGGGAAAAGTACGCATACCGTTGTAATCGGGCGAGTTTCTACTTTCAGATGCAACAGAAATTTTGCGGATTGGTCAAACCGTTCGCGAGATATGGCAGTTTGGAGGTATGAAACGCTTGAGAAACTCAAAATTTTCGCGGTTCTGATGTTCGAAACGAATAACAATAACGGCCTAGGGGAAAAGTACGCACACCGTTGTAATGGGGCGAGTTTCTACTTTCAGATGCAACAGAAATTTTGCGGATTGGTCAATCCGTTCGCGAGATATGGCAGTTTGGAGGTAAGCAACGCTTGAGAAATTCAAAATTTTCGCAGTTCTGTTGCTCGAAACGAATAACTAGAACGGCCTAGGGGAGAAGTACGCATACAGTTGTAATCGGGCGAGTTTCTACCTTCCGATGCATCAGAAATTTTGCGGATTGGACAATCCGTTCGCGAGATGTGGCAGTTTGGAAGTAAGAAACGCTAGAGAAACTCAAAATTTTCGCAGTTCTGATGCTCGAAACGAATAACTAGAACGGCCTAGGGGAAAAGTACGAATAGTGTTGTAATCGGGCGAGTTTCTACTTTCAGATGCAACAGAAATATTGCGGATTGGTCAATCCGTTCGCGAGATATGGCAGTTTGGAGGTAAGAAACGCTTGAGAAACTCAAAATTTTCGCGGTTCTGATGCTCGAAACGAATAACAATAACGGCCTAGGGGAAAAGTACGCACACCGTTGTAATGGGGCGAGTTTCTACTTTCAGATGCAACAGAAATTTTGCGGATTGGTCAATCCGTTCGCGAGATATGGCAGTTTGGAGGTAAGCAACGCTTGAGAAATTCAAAATTTTCGCAGTTCTGTTGCTCGAAACGAATAACTAGAACGGGCTAGGGGAAACTACGCATACAGTTGTAATCGGGCGAACTTCTACTTTCAGATGCAACAGAAATTTTGCGGATTGGTCAAACCGTTCGCGAGATATGGCAGTTTGGAGGTAAGAAACGCTTGAGAAACTCAAAATTTTCGCGGTTCTGATGCTCGAAACGAATAACAAGAACGGCCTAGGGGAAAAGTACGCACACCGTTGTAATCGGGCGAGTTTCTACTTTCAGATGCAATAGAAATTTTGCGGATTGGTCAATCCGTTCGCGAGATATGGCAGTTTGGAGGTAAGAAACGCTCGAGTAACTCAAAATTTTCGCAGTACTGATGCTCGACAAGCATAACTAGAACGGCCTAGGGGAAAAGTACGCACACCGTTGTAATCGGGCGAGTTTCTACTTTCAGATGCAACAGAAATTTTGCGGATTGGTCAAT
Organism: Ptiloglossa arizonensis; assembly: GCF_051014685.1. Lineage (NCBI taxonomy): Eukaryota > Metazoa > Arthropoda > Insecta > Hymenoptera > Colletidae > Ptiloglossa > Ptiloglossa arizonensis. The sequence goes on along the minus strand of NW_027478776.1, from coordinate 276,013 downwards.
CCGTTCGCGAGATGTGGCAGTTTGTAGGTGAGAAACGCTTGAGAAACTCAAAATTTTCGCAGTTCTGTTGCTCGAACCGAATAACTAGAACGGCCTCGGGGAGAAGTACGCATACAGTTGTAATCGGGCGAGTTTCTACTTTCAGATGCATCAGAAATTTTGCGGATTGGACAATCCGTTCGCGAGATGTGGCAGTTTGTAGGTGAGAAACGCTTGAGAAACTCAAAATTTTCACAGTTCTGATGCTCGAAACGAATAACTAGGACGGCCTAGGGGAAAAGTACGCATACCGTTGTAATCGGGCGAGTTTCTACTTTCAGATGCAACAGAAATTTTGCGGATTGGTCAATCCGTTCGCGAGATATGGCAGTTTGGAGGTAAGAAACGCTTGAGAAACTCAAAATTTTCGCAGTTCTGATGCTCGAAACGAATAACTAGAACGGCCTAGGGGAAAAGTACGCATACCGTTGTAATCGGGCGAATTTCTACTTTCAGATGCAACAGAAATTTTGCGGATTGGTCAATCCGTTCGCGAGATATGGCAGTTTGGAGGTAAGAAACGCTCGAGAAACTCAAAATTTTCGCAGTTCTGATGCTCGACAAGCATAACAAGAACGGCCTAGGGGAAAACTACGCATAGTGTTGTAATCGGGCGAGTTTCTAATTTCAGATGCAACAGAAATTTTGCGGATTGGTCAATCCGTTCGCGAGATATGGCAGTTTGGAGGTAAGAAACGCTTGAGAAACTCAAAATTTTCACAGTTCTGATGCTCGAAACGAATAACTAGGACGGCCTAGGGGAAAAGTACGCATACCGTTGTAATCGGGCGAGTTTCTACTTTCAGATGCAACAGAAATTTTGCGGATTGGTCAATCCGTTCGCGAGATATGGCAGTTTGGAAGTAAGAAACGCTTGAGAAACTCAAAATTTTTGCAGTTCTGATGCTCGAAACGAATAACTAGGGCGGCCTAGGAGAAAAGTACGCATACCGTTGTAATCGGGCGAGTTCCTACTTTCAGATACATCAGAAATTTTGCGGATTGGACAATCCGTTCGCGAGATGTGGCAGTTTGTACGTGAGAAACGCTTGAGAAACTCAAAATTTTCGCAGTTCTGATGCTCGAAACGAATAACTAGAACGGCCTAGGGGAAAAGTACGAATAGTTTTGTAATCGGGCGAGTTTCTACTTTCAGATGCAACAGAAATTTTGCGAATTGGTCAATCCGTTCGCGAGATATGGCAGTTTGGAGGTAAGCAACGCTTGAGAAACTCAAAATTTTCGCAGTTCTGTTGCTCGAAACGAATAACTAGAACGGGCTAGGGGAAAGGTACGCATACCGTCGTAGTCGGGCGAGTTTCTACTTTCAGATGCAACAGAAATTTTGCGGATTGGTCAATCCGTTCGCGAGATATGGCAGTTTGGAGGTAAGAAACGCTTGAGAAACTCAAAATTTTCACAGTTCTGATGCTCGAAACGAATAACTAGGACGGCCTAGGGGAAAAGTACGCATACCGTTGTAATCGGGCGAGTTTCTACTTTCAGATGCAACAGAAATTTTGCGGATTGGTCAATCCGTTCGCGAGATATGGCAGTTTGGAAGTAAGAAACGCTTGAGAAACTCAAAATTTTTGCAGTTCTGATGCTCGAAACGAATAACTAGGGCGGCCTAGGAGAAAAGTACGCATACCGTTGTAATCGGGCGAGTTCCTACTTTCAGATACATCAGAAATTTTGCGGATTGGACAATCCGTTCGCGAGATGTGGCAGTTTGTACGTGAGAAACGCTTGAGAAACTCAAAATTTTCGCAGTTCTGATGCTCGAAACGAATAACTAGAACGGCCTAGGGGAAAAGTACGAATAGTTTTGTAATCGGGCGAGTTTCTACTTTCAGATGCAACAGAAATTTTGCGAATTGGTCAATCCGTTCGCGAGATATGGCAGTTTGGAGGTAAGCAACGCTTGAGAAACTCAAAATTTTCGCAGTTCTGTTGCTCGAAACGAATAACTAGAACGGGCTAGGGGAAAGGTACGCATACCGTCGTAGTCGGGCGAGTTTCTACTTTCAGATGCAACAGAAATTTTGCGGATTGGTCAATCCGTTCGCGAGATATGGCAGTTTGGAGGTAAGAAACGCTTGAGAAACTCAAAATTTTCGCGGTTCTGATGCTCGAAACGAATAACAATAACGGCCTAGGGGAAAAGTACGCACACCGTTGTAATGGGGCGAGTTTCTACTTTCAGATGCAACAGAAATTTTGCGGATTGGTCAATCCGTTCGCGAGATATGGCAGTTTGGAGGTAAGAAACGCTTGAGAAACTCAAAATTTTCGCGGTTCTGATGCTCGAAACGAATAACAAGAACGGCCTAGGGGAAAAGTACGCACACCGTTGTAATCGGGCGAGTTTCTACTTTCAGATGCAATAGAAATTTTGCGGATTGGTCAATCCGTTCGCGAGATATGGCAGTTTGGAGGTAAGAAACGCTCGAGTAACTCAAAATTTTCGCAGTACTGATGCTCGACAAGCATAACTAGAACGGCCTAGGGGAAAAGTACGCACACCGTTGTAATCGGGCGAGTTTCTACTTTCAGATGCAACAGAAATTTTGCGGATTGGTCAATCCGTTCGCGAGATGTGGCAGTTTGTAGGTGAGAAACGCTTGAGAAACTCAAAATTTTCGCAGTTCTGTTGCTCGAAACGAATAACTAGAACGGCCTAGGGGAGAAGTACGCATACAGTTGTAATCGGGCGAGTTTCTACCTTCCGATGCATCAGAAATTTTGCGGATTGGACAATCCGTTCGCGAGATATGGCAGTTTGGAGGTAAGAAACGCTTGAGGAACTCAAAATTTTCGCAGTTCTGATGCTCGAAACGAATAACTAGAACGGCCTAGGGGAAAAGTACGCATACCGTTGTAATCGGGCGAGTTTCTACTTTCAGATGCAACAGAAATTTTGCGGATTGGTCAAACCGTTCGCGAGATATGGCAGTTTGGAGGTAAGAAACGCTTGAGAAACTCAAAATTTTCGCGGTTCTGATGCTCGAAACGAATAACAATAACGGCCTAGGGGAAAAGTACGCACACCGTTGTAATGGGGCGAGTTTCTACTTTCAGATGCAACAGAAATTTTGCGGATTGGTCAATCCGTTCGCGAGATATGGCAGTTTGGAGGTAAGAAACGCTTGAGAAACTCAAAATTTTCGCGGTTCTGATGCTCGAAACGAATAACAAGAACGGCCTAGGGGAAAAGTACGCACACCGTTGTAATCGGGCGAGTTTCTACTTTCAGATGCAATAGAAATTTTGCGGATTGGTCAATCCGTTCGCGAGATATGGCAGTTTGGAGGTAAGAAACGCTCGAGTAACTCAAAATTTTCGCAGTACTGATGCTCGACAAGCATAACTAGAACGGCCTAGGGGAAAAGTACGCACACCGTTGTAATCGGGCGAGTTTCTACTTTCAGATGCAACAGAAATTTTGCGGATTGGTCAATCCGTTCGCGAGATGTGGCAGTTTGTAGGTGAGAAACGCTTGAGAAACTCAAAATTTTCGCAGTTCTGTTGCTCGAAACGAATAACTAGAACGGCCTGGGGGAGAAGTACGCATACAGTTGTAATCGGGCGAGTTTCTACCTTCCGATGCATCAGAAATTTTGCGGATTGGACAATCCGTTCGCGAGATGTGGCAGTTTGTAGGTGAGAAACGCTTGAGAAACTCAAAATTTTCGCAGTTCTGATGCTCGAAACGAATAACTAGAACGGCCTAGGGGAAAAGTACGCATACCGTTGTAATCGGGCGAGTTTCTACCTTCAGATGCAACAGAAATTTTGCGGATTGGTCAATCCGTTCGCGAGATATGGCAGTTTGGAAGTAAGAAACGCTAGAGAAACTCAAAATTTTCGCAGTTCTGATGCTCGAAACGAATAACTAGAACGGCCTAGGGGAAAAGTGCGCATACCGTTGTAATCGGGCGAGTTTCTACCTTCAGATGCAACAGAAATTTTGCGGATTGGTCAATCCGTTCGCGCGATATGGCAGTTTGGAGGTAAGCAACGCTTGAGAAACTCAAAATTTTCGCAGTTCTGTTGCTCGAAACGAATAACTAGAACGGGCTAGGGGAAAAGTAATCATACAGTTGTAATCGGGCGAATTTCTACTTTCAGATGCAACAGAAATTTTGCGGATTGGTCAATCCGTTCGCGAGATATGGCAGTTTGGAGGTAAGAAACGCTCGAGAAACTCAAAATTTTCGCAGATCTGATGCTCGACAAGCATAACTAGAACGGCCTAGGGGAAAAGTACGCATAGTGTTGTAATCGGGCGAGTTTCTACTTTCAGATGCAACAGAAATATTGCGGATTGGTCAATCCGTTCGCGAGGTATGGCAGTTTGGAGGTAAGAAACGCTTGAGAAACTCAAAATTTTCACAGTTCTGATGCTCGAAACGAATAACTAGGACGGCCTAGGGGAAAAGTACGCATACCGTTGTAATCGGGCGAGTTTCTACTTTCAGATGCAACAGAAATTTTGCGGATTGGTCAATCCGTTCGCGAGATATGGCAGTTTGGAAGTAAGAAACGCTTGAGAAACTCAAAATTTTTGCAGTTCTGATGCTCGAAACGAATAACTAGGGCGGCCTAGGGGAAAAGTACGCATACCGTTGTAATCGGGCGAGTTTCTACTTTCAGATGCATCAGAAATTTTGCGGAATGGACAATCCGTTCGCGAGATGTGGCAGTTTGTACGTGAGAAACGCTTGAGAAACTCAAAATTTTCGCAGTTCTGATGCTCGAAACGAATAACTAGAACGGCCTAGGGGAAAAGTACGCATACCGTTATAATCGGGCGTGTTTCTACCTTCAGATGCAACAGAAATTTTGCGGATTGGTCAATCCGTTTGCGAGATATGGCAGTTTGGAGGTAAGAAACGCTTGAGAAGCTCAAAATTTTCGCAGTTCTGATGCTCGAAACGAATAACTAGAACGGCCCAGGGGAAAAGTACGCATACCGTCGTAATCGGGCGAGTTTCTACTTTCAGATGCAACAGAAATTTTGCGGATTGGTCAATCCGTTCGCGAGATATGGCAGTTTGGAGGTAAGAAACGCTAGAGAAACTCAAAATTTTCGCAGTTCTGATGCTCAAAACGAATAACTAGAACGGCCTAGGGGAAAAGTACGAATAGTGTTGTAATCGGGCGAGTTTCTACTTTCAGATGCAACAGAAATATTGCGGATTGGTCAATCCGTTCGCGAGATATGGCAGTTTGGAGGTAAGCAACGCTTGAGAAATTCAAAATTTTCGCAGTTCTGTTGCTCGAAACGAATAACTAGAACGGGCTAGGGGAAAAGTACGCATACAGTTGTAATCGGGCGAACTTCTACTTTCAGATGCAACAGAAATTTTGCGGATTGGTCAAACCGTTCGCGAGATATGGCAGTTTGGAGGTAAGAAACGCTTGAGAAACTCAAAATTTTCGCGGTTCTGATGCTCGAAACGAATAACAAGAACGGCCTAGGGGAAAAGTACGCACACCGTTGTAATCGGGCGAGTTTCTACTTTCAGATGCAATAGAAATTTTGCGGATTGGTCAATCCGTTCGCGAGATATGGCAGTTTGGAGGTAAGAAACGCTCGAGTAACTCAAAATTTTCGCAGTACTGATGCTCGACAAGCATAACTAGAACGGCCTAGGGGAAAAGTACGCACACCGTTGTAATCGGGCGAGTTTCTACTTTCAGATGCAACAGAAATTTTGCGGATTGGTCAATCCGTTCGCGAGATGTGGCAGTTTGTAGGTGAGAAACGCTTGAGAAACTCAAAATTTTCGCAGTTCTGTTGCTCGAACCGAATAACTAGAACGGCATCGGGGAGAAGTACGCACACCGTTGTAATGGGGCGAGTTTCTACTTTCAGATGCAACAGAAATTTTGCGGATTGGTCAATCCGTTCGCGAGATATGGCAGTTTGGAGGTAAGCAACGCTTGAGAAATTCAAAATTTTCGCAGTTCTGTTGCTCGAAACGAATAACTAGAACGGGCTAGGGGAAAACTACGCATACAGTTGTAATCGGGCGAACTTCTACTTTCAGATGCAACAGAAATTTTGCGGATTGGTCAAACCGTTCGCGAGATATGGCAGTTTGGAGGTAAGAAACGCTTGAGAAACTCAAAATTTTCGCGGTTCTGATGCTCGAAACGAATAACAAGAACGGCCTAGGGGAAAAGTACGCACACCGTTGTAATCGGGCGAGTTTCTACTTTCAGATGCAATAGAAATTTTGCGGATTGGTCAATCCGTTCGCGAGATATGGCAGTTTGGAGGTAAGAAACGCTCGAGTAACTCAAAATTTTCGCAGTACTGATGCTCGACAAGCATAACTAGAACGGCCTAGGGGAAAAGTACGCACACCGTTGTAATCGGGCGAGTTTCTACTTTCAGATGCAACAGAAATTTTGCGGATTGGTCAATCCGTTCGCGAGATGTGGCAGTTTGTAGGTGAGAAACGCTTGAGAAACTCAAAATTTTCGCAGTTCTGTTGCTCGAACCGAATAACTAGAACGGCCTCGGGGAGAAGTACGCATACAGTTGTAATCGGGCGAGTTTCTACTTTCAGATGCATCAGAAATTTTGCGGATTGGACAATCCGTTCGCGAGATGTGGCAGTTTGTAGGTGAGAAACGCTTGAGAAACTCAATATTTTCGCAGTTCTGATGCTCGAAACGAATAACTAGAACGGCCTAGGGGAAAAGTACCCATAGTGTTGTAATCGGGCGAGTTTCTACTTTCAGATGCAACAGAAATTTTGCGGATTGGTCAAACCGTTCGCGAGATATGGCAGTTTGGAGGTAAGAAACGCTTGAGAAACTCAAAATTTTCGCAGTTCTGTTGCTCGAAACGAATAACTAGAACGGCCTAGGGGAGAAGTACGCATACAGTTGTAATCGGGCGAGTTTCTACCTTCCGATGCATCAGAAATTTTGCGGATTGGACAATCCGTTCGCGAGATGTGGCAGTTTGGAAGTAAGAAACGCTAGAGAAACTCAAAATTTTCGCAGTTCTGATGCTCAAAACGAATAACTAGAACGGCCTAGGGGAAAAGTACGAATAGTGTTGTAATCGGGCGAGTTTCTACTTTCAGATGCAACAGAAATATTGCGGATTGGTCAATCCGTTCGCGAGATATGGCAGTTTGGAGGTAAGAAACGCTTGAGAAACTCAAAATTTTCGCGGTTCTGATGCTCGAAACGAATAACAATAACGGCCTAGGGGAAAAGTACGCACACCGTTGTAATGGGGCGAGTTTCTACTTTCAGATGCAACAGAAATTTTGCGGATTGGTCAATCCGTTCGCGAGATATGGCAGTTTGGAGGTAAGCAACGCTTGAGAAATTCAAAATTTTCGCAGTTCTGTTGCTCGAAACGAATAACTAGAACGGGCTAGGGGAAAAGTACGCATACAGTTGTAATCGGGCGAACTTCTACTTTCAGATGCAACAGAAATTTTGCGGATTGGTCAAACCGTTCGCGAGATATGGCAGTTTGGAGGTAAGAAACGCTTGAGAAACTCAAAATTTTCGCGGTTCTGATGCTCGAAACGAATAACAAGAACGGCCTAGGGGAAAAGTACGCACACCGTTGTAATCGGGCGAGTTTCTACTTTCAGATGCAATAGAAATTTTGCGGATTGGTCAATCCGTTCGCGAGATATGGCAGTTTGGAGGTAAGAAACGCTCGAGTAACTCAAAATTTTCGCAGTACTGATGCTCGACAAGCATAACTAGAACGGCCTAGGGGAAAAGTACGCACACCGTTGTAATCGGGCGAGTTTCTACTTTCAGATGCAACAGAAATTTTGCGGATTGGTCAATCCGTTCGCGAGATGTGGCAGTTTGTAGGTGAGAAACGCTTGAGAAACTCAAAATTTTCGCAGTTCTGTTGCTCGAACCGAATAACTAGAACGGCATCGGGGAGAAGTACGCATACAGTTGTAATCGGGCGAGTTTCTACTTTCAGATGCATCAGAAATTTTGCGGATTGGACAATCCGTTCGCGAGATGTGGCAGTTTGTAGGTGAGAAACGCTTGAGAAACTCAATATTTTCGCAGTTCTGATGCTCGAAACGAATAACTAGAACGGCCTAGGGGAAAAGTACGCATACCGTTGTAATCGGGCGAGTTTCTACCTTCAGATGCAACAGAAATTTTGCGGATTGGTCAATCCGTTCGCGCGATATGGCAGTTTGGAGGTAAGCAACGCTTGAGAAACTCAAAATTTTCGCAGTTCTGTTGCTCGAAACGAATAACTAGAACGGGCTAGGGGAAAAGTAATCATACAGTTGTAATCGGGCGAATTTCTACTTTCAGATGCAACAGAAATTTTGCGGATTGGTCAATCCGTTCGCGAGATATGGCAGTTTGGAGGTAAGAAACGCTCGAGAAACTCAAAATTTTCGCAGTTCTGATGCTCGACAAGCATAACTAGAACGGCCTAGGGGAAAAGTACGCATAGTGTTGTAATCGGGCGAGTTTCTACTTTCAGATGCAACAGAAATTTTGCGGATTGGTCAATCCGTTCGCGAGATATGGCAGTTTGGAGGTAAGAAACGCTTGAGAAACTCAAAATTTTCACAGTTCTGATGCTCGAAACGAATAACTAGGACGGCCTAGGGGAAAAGTACGCATACCGTTGTAATCGGGCGAGTTTCTACTTTCAGATGCAACAGAAATTTTGCGGATTGGTCAATCCGTTCGCGAGATATGGCAGTTTGGAAGTAAGAAACGCTTGAGAAACTCAAAATTTTCGCAGTTCTGTTGCTCGAAACGAATAACTAGAACGGGCTAGGGGAAAGGTACGCATACCGTCGTAGTCGGGCGAGTTTCTACTTTCAGATGCAACAGAAATTTTGCGGATTGGTCAATCCGTTCGCGAGATATGGCAGTTTGGAGGTAAGAAACGCTTGAGAAACACAAAATTTTCGCGGTTCTGATGCTCGAAACGAATAACAATAACGGCCTAGGGGAAAAGTACGCACAACGTTGTAATGGGGCGAGTTTCTACTTTCAGATGCAACAGAAATTTTGCGGATTGGTCAATCCGTTCGCGAGATATGGCAGTTTGGAGGTAAGAAACGCTTGAGAAACTCAAAATTTTCGCGGTTCTGATGCTCGAAACGAATAACTAGAACGGCCTAGGGGAAAAGTACGCATACCGTTGTAATCGGGCGAGTTTCTACCTTCAGATGCAACAGAAATTTTGCGGATTGTTCAATCCGTTCGCGAGATATGGCAGTTTGGAAGTAAGAAACGCTTGAGAAACTCAAAATTTTCGCAGTTCTGATGCTCGAAACGAATAACTAGAACGGCCTAGGGGAAAAGTACGCATACCGTTGTAATCGGGCGAGTTTCTACTTTCAGATGCAACAGAAATTTTGCGGATTGGTCAAACCGTTCGCGAGATATGGCAGTTTGGAGGTAAGAAACGCTTGAGAAACTCAAAATTTTCGCAGTTCTGTTGCTCGAAACGAATAACTAGAACGGCCTAGGGGAGAAGTACGCATACAGTTGTAATCGGGCGAGTTTCTACCTTCCGATGCATCAGAAATTTTGCGGATTGGACAATCCGTTCGCGAGATGTGGCAGTTTGGAAGTAAGAAACGCTAGAGAAACTCAAAATTTTCGCAGTTCTGATGCTCGAAACGAATAACTAGAACGGCCTAGGGGAAAAGTACGAATAGTGTTGTAATCGGGCGAGTTTCTACTTTCAGATGCAACAGAAATATTGCGGATTGGTCAATCCGTTCGCGAGATATGGCAGTTTGGAGGTAAGAAACGCTTGAGAAACTCAAAATTTTCGCGGTTCTGATGCTCGAAACGAATAACAATAACGGCCTAGGGGAAAAGTACGCACACCGTTGTAATGGGGCGAGTTTCTACTTTCAGATGCAACAGAAATTTTGCGGATTGGTCAATCCGTTCGCGAGATATGGCAGTTTGGAGGTAAGCAACGCTTGAGAAATTCAAAATTTTCGCAGTTCTGTTGCTCGAAACGAATAACTAGAACGGGCTAGGGGAAAAGTACGCACACAGTTGTAATCGGGCGAACTTCTACTTTCAGATGCAACAGAAATTTTGCGGATTGGTCAAACCGTTCGCGAGATATGGCAGTTTGGAGGTAAGAAACGCTTGAGAAACTCAAAATTTTCGCGGTTCTGATGCTCGAAACGAATAACAAGAACGGCCTAGGGGAAAAGTACGCACACCGTTGTAATCGGGCGAGTTTCTACTTTCAGATGCAATAGAAATTTTGCGGATTGGTCAATCCGTTCGCGAGATATGGCAGTTTGGAGGTAAGAAACGCTCGAGTAACTCAAAATTTTCGCAGTACTGATGCTCGACAAGCATAACTAGAACGGCCTAGGGGAAAAGTACGCACACCGTTGTAATCGGGCGAGTTTCTACTTTCAGATGCAACAGAAATTTTGCGGATTGGTCAATCCGTTCGCGAGATGTGGCAGTTTGTAGGTGAGAAACGCTTGAGAAACTCAAAATTTTCGCAGTTCTGTTGCTCGAACCGAATAACTAGAACGGCATCGGGGAGAAGTACGCATACAGTTGTAATCGGGCGAGTTTCTACTTTCAGATGCATCAGAAATTTTGCGGATTGGACAATCCGTTCGCGAGATGTGGCAGTTTGTAGGTGAGAAACGCTTGAGAAACTCAATATTTTCGCAGTTCTGATGCTCGAAACGAATAACTAGAACGGCCTAGGGGAAAAGTACGCATACCGTTGTAATCGGGCGAGTTTCTACCTTCAGATGCAACAGAAATTTTGCGGATTGGTCAATCCGTTCGCGCGATATGGCAGTTTGGAGGTAAGCAACGCTTGAGAAACTCAAAATTTTCGCAGTTCTGTTGCTCGAAACGAATAACTAGAACGGGCTAGGGGAAAAGTAATCATACAGTTGTAATCGGGCGAATTTCTACTTTCAGATGCAACAGAAATTTTGCGGATTGGTCAATCCGTTCGCGAGATATGGCAGTTTGGAGGTAAGAAACGCTCGAGAAACTCAAAATTTTCGCAGTTCTGATGCTCGACAAGCATAACTAGAACGGCCTAGGGGAAAAGTACGCATAGTGTTGTAATCGGGCGAGTTTCTACTTTCAGATGCAACAGAAATTTTGCGGATTGGTCAATCCGTTCGCGAGATATGGCAGTTTGGAGGTAAGAAACGCTTGAGAAACTCAAAATTTTCACAGTTCTGATGCTCGAAACGAATAACTAGGACGGCCTAGGGGAAAAGTACGCATACCGTTGTAATCGGGCGAGTTTCTACTTTCAGATGCAACAGAAATTTTGCGGATTGGTCAATCCGTTCGCGAGATATGGCAGTTTGGAAGTAAGAAACGCTTGAGAAACTCAAAATTTTCGCAGTTCTGTTGCTCGAAACGAATAACTAGAACGGGCTAGGGGAAAGGTACGCATACCGTCGTAGTCGGGCGAGTTTCTACTCTCAGATGCAACAGAAATTTTGCGGATTGGTCAATCCGTTCGCGAGATATGGCAGTTTGGAGGTAAGAAACGCTTGAGAAACTCAAAATTTTCGCGGTTCTGATGCTCGAAACGAATAACAATAACGGCCTAGGGGAAAAGTACGCACAACGTTGTAATGGGGCGAGTTTCTACTTTCAGATGCAACAGAAATTTTGCGGATTGGTCAATCCGTTCGCGAGATATGGCAGTTTGGAGGTAAGAAACGCTTGAGAAACTCAAAATTTTCGCGGTTCTGATGCTCGAAACGAATAACTAGAACGGCCTAGGGGAAAAGTACGCATACCGTTGTAATCGGGCGAGTTTCTACCTTCAGATGCAACAGAAATTTTGCGGATTGTTCAATCCGTTCGCGAGATATGGCAGTTTGGAAGTAAGAAACGCTTGAGAAACTCAAAATTTTCGCAGTTCTGATGCTCGAAACGAATAACTAGAACGGCCTAGGGGAAAAGTACGCATACCGTTGTAATCGGGCGAGTTTCTACTTTCAGATGCAACAGAAATTTTGCGGATTGGTCAATCCGTTCGCGAGATATGGCAGTTTGGAGGTAAGAAACGCTTGAGAAACTCAAAATTTTCGCAGTTCTGATGCTCGAAGCGAATAACTAGAACGGCCTAGGGGAAAAGTACGCATACAGTTGTAATCGGGCGAGTTTCTACTTTCAGATGCAACAGAAATTTTGCGGATTGGTCAATCCGTTAGCGAGATATGGCAGTTTGGAGGTAAGAAACGCTTGAGGAACTCAAAATTTTCGCAGTTCTGATGCTCGACAAGCACAACTAGAACGGCCTAGGGGAAAAGTACGCATACAGTTGTAATCGGGCTAGTTTCTACTTTCAGATGCAACAGAAATTTTGCGGATTGGTCAATCCGTTCGCGAGATATGGCAGTTTGGATGTAAGAAACGCTTGAGAAACTCAAAATTTTCGCAGTTCTGATGCTCGAAACGAATAACTAGAACGGCCTAGGGGAAAAGTACGCATACCGTTGTAATCGGGCGAGTTTCTACTTTCAGATGCAACAGAAATTTTGCGGATTGGTCAATCCGTTCGCGAGATATGGCAGTTTGGAAGTAAGAAACGCTTGAGAAACTCAAAATTTTCGCAGTTCTGTTGCTCGAAACGAATAACTAGAACGGGCTAGGGGAAAGGTACGCATACCGTCGTAGTCGGGCGAGTTTCTACTCTCAGATGCAACAGAAATTTTGCGGATTGGTCAATCCGTTCGCGAGATATGGCAGTTTGGAGGTAAGAAACGCTTGAGAAACTCAAAATTTTCGCGGTTCTGATGCTCGAAACGAATAACAATAACGGCCTAGGGGAAAAGTACGCACAACGTTGTAATGGGGCGAGTTTCTACTTTCAGATGCAACAGAAATTTTGCGGATTGGTCAATCCGTTCGCGAGATATGGCAGTTTGGAGGTAAGAAACGCTTGAGAAACTCAAAATTTTCACAGTTCTGATGCTCGAAACGAATAACTAGGACGGCCTAGGGGAAAAGTACGCATACCGTTGTAATCGGGCGAGTTTCTACTTTCAGATGCAACAGAAATTTTGCGGATTGGTCAATCCGTTCGCGAGATATGGCAGTTTGGAAGTAAGAAACGCTTGAGAAACTCAAAATTTTCGCAGTTCTGTTGCTCGAAACGAATAACTAGAACGGGCTAGGGGAAAGGTACGCATACCGTCGTAGTCGGGCGAGTTTCTACTTTCAGATGCAACAGAAATTTTGCGGATTGGTCAATCCGTTCGCGAGATATGGCAGTTTGGAGGTAAGAAACGCTTGAGAAACACAAAATTTTCGCGGTTCTGATGCTCGAAACGAATAACAATAACGGCCTAGGGGAAAAGTACGCACAACGTTGTAATGGGGCGAGTTTCTACTTTCAGATGCAACAGAAATTTTGCGGATTGGTCAATCCGTTCGCGAGATATGGCAGTTTGGAGGTAAGAAACGCTTGAGAAACTCAAAATTTTCGCGGTTCTGATGCTCGAAACGAATAACTAGAACGGCCTAGGGGAAAAGTACGCATACCGTTGTAATCGGGCGAGTTTCTACCTTCAGATGCAACAGAAATTTTGCGGATTGTTCAATCCGTTCGCGAGATATGGCAGTTTGGAAGTAAGAAACGCTTGAGAAACTCAAAATTTTCGCAGTTCTGATGCTCGAAACGAATAACTAGAACGGCCTAGGGGAAAAGTACGCATACCGTTGTAATCGGGCGAGTTTCTACTTTCAGATGCAACAGAAATTTTGCGGATTGGTCAAACCGTTCGCGAGATATGGCAGTTTGGAGGTAAGAAACGCTTGAGAAACTCAAAATTTTCGCAGTTCTGTTGCTCGAAACGAATAACTAGAACGGCCTAGGGGAGAAGTACGCATACAGTTGTAATCGGGCGAGTTTCTACCTTCCGATGCATCAGAAATTTTGCGGATTGGACAATCCGTTCGCGAGATGTGGCAGTTTGGAAGTAAGAAACGCTAGAGAAACTCAAAATTTTCGCAGTTCTGATGCTCGAAACGAATAACTAGAACGGCCTAGGGGAAAAGTACGAATAGTGTTGTAATCGGGCGAGTTTCTACTTTCAGATGCAACAGAAATATTGCGGATTGGTCAATCCGTTCGCGAGATATGGCAGTTTGGAGGTAAGAAACGCTTGAGAAACTCAAAATTTTCGCGGTTCTGATGCTCGAAACGAATAACAATAACGGCCTAGGGGAAAAGTACGCACACCGTTGTAATGGGGCGAGTTTCTACTTTCAGATGCAACAGAAATTTTGCGGATTGGTCAATCCGTTCGCGAGATATGGCAGTTTGGAGGTAAGCAACGCTTGAGAAATTCAAAATTTTCGCAGTTCTGTTGCTCGAAACGAATAACTAGAACGGGCTAGGGGAAAAGTACGCACACAGTTGTAATCGGGCGAACTTCTACTTTCAGATGCAACAGAAATTTTGCGGATTGGTCAAACCGTTCGCGAGATATGGCAGTTTGGAGGTAAGAAACGCTTGAGAAACTCAAAATTTTCGCGGTTCTGATGCTCGAAACGAATAACAAGAACGGCCTAGGGGAAAAGTACGCACACCGTTGTAATCGGGCGAGTTTCTACTTTCAGATGCAATAGAAATTTTGCGGATTGGTCAATCCGTTCGCGAGATATGGCAGTTTGGAGGTAAGAAACGCTCGAGTAACTCAAAATTTTCGCAGTACTGATGCTCGACAAGCATAACTAGAACGGCCTAGGGGAAAAGTACGCACACCGTTGTAATCGGGCGAGTTTCTACTTTCAGATGCAACAGAAATTTTGCGGATTGGTCAATCCGTTCGCGAGATGTGGCAGTTTGTAGGTGAGAAACGCTTGAGAAACTCAAAATTTTCGCAGTTCTGTTGCTCGAACCGAATAACTAGAACGGCATCGGGGAGAAGTACGCATACAGTTGTAATCGGGCGAGTTTCTACTTTCAGATGCATCAGAAATTTTGCGGATTGGACAATCCGTTCGCGAGATGTGGCAGTTTGTAGGTGAGAAACGCTTGAGAAACTCAATATTTTCGCAGTTCTGATGCTCGAAACGAATAACTAGAACGGCCTAGGGGAAAAGTACGCATACCGTTGTAATCGGGCGAGTTTCTACCTTCAGATGCAACAGAAATTTTGCGGATTGGTCAATCCGTTCGCGCGATATGGCAGTTTGGAGGTAAGCAACGCTTGAGAAACTCAAAATTTTCGCAGTTCTGTTGCTCGAAACGAATAACTAGAACGGGCTAGGGGAAAAGTAATCATACAGTTGTAATCGGGCGAATTTCTACTTTCAGATGCAACAGAAATTTTGCGGATTGGTCAATCCGTTCGCGAGATATGGCAGTTTGGAGGTAAGAAACGCTCGAGAAACTCAAAATTTTCGCAGTTCTGATGCTCGACAAGCATAACTAGAACGGCCTAGGGGAAAAGTACGCATAGTGTTGTAATCGGGCGAGTTTCTACTTTCAGATGCAACAGAAATTTTGCGGATTGGTCAATCCGTTCGCGAGATATGGCAGTTTGGAGGTAAGAAACGCTTGAGAAACTCAAAATTTTCACAGTTCTGATGCTCGAAACGAATAACTAGGACGGCCTAGGGGAAAAGTACGCATACCGTTGTAATCGGGCGAGTTTCTACTTTCAGATGCAACAGAAATTTTGCGGATTGGTCAATCCGTTCGCGAGATATGGCAGTTTGGAAGTAAGAAACGCTTGAGAAACTCAAAATTTTCGCAGTTCTGTTGCTCGAAACGAATAACTAGAACGGGCTAGGGGAAAGGTACGCATACCGTCGTAGTCGGGCGAGTTTCTACTCTCAGATGCAACAGAAATTTTGCGGATTGGTCAATCCGTTCGCGAGATATGGCAGTTTGGAGGTAAGAAACGCTTGAGAAACTCAAAATTTTCGCGGTTCTGATGCTCGAAACGAATAACAATAACGGCCTAGGGGAAAAGTACGCACAACGTTGTAATGGGGCGAGTTTCTACTTTCAGATGCAACAGAAATTTTGCGGATTGGTCAATCCGTTCGCGAGATATGGCAGTTTGGAGGTAAGAAACGCTTGAGAAACTCAAAATTTTCGCGGTTCTGATGCTCGAAACGAATAACTAGAACGGCCTAGGGGAAAAGTACGCATACCGTTGTAATCGGGCGAGTTTCTACCTTCAGATGCAACAGAAATTTTGCGGATTGTTCAATCCGTTCGCGAGATATGGCAGTTTGGAAGTAAGAAACGCTTGAGAAACTCAAAATTTTCGCAGTTCTGATGCTCGAAACGAATAACTAGAACGGCCTAGGGGAAAAGTACGCATACCGTTGTAATCGGGCGAGTTTCTACTTTCAGATGCAACAGAAATTTTGCGGATTGGTCAATCCGTTCGCGAGATATGGCAGTTTGGAGGTAAGAAACGCTTGAGAAACTCAAAATTTTCGCAGTTCTGATGCTCGAAGCGAATAACTAGAACGGCCTAGGGGAAAAGTACGCATACAGTTGTAATCGGGCGAGTTTCTACTTTCAGATGCAACAGAAATTTTGCGGATTGGTCAATCCGTTAGCGAGATATGGCAGTTTGGAGGTAAGAAACGCTTGAGGAACTCAAAATTTTCGCAGTTCTGATGCTCGACAAGCACAACTAGAACGGCCTAGGGGAAAAGTACGCATACAGTTGTAATCGGGCTAGTTTCTACTTTCAGATGCAACAGAAATTTTGCGGATTGGTCAATCCGTTCGCGAGATATGGCAGTTTGGATGTAAGAAACGCTTGAGAAACTCAAAATTTTCGCAGTTCTGATGCTCGAAACGAATAACTAGAACGGCCTAGGGGAAAAGTACGCATACCGTTGTAATCGGGCGAGTTTCTACTTTCAGATGCAACAGAAATTTTGCGGATTGGTCAATCCGTTCGCGCGATATGGCAGTTTGGAGGTAAGCAACGCTTGAGAAACTCAAAATTTTCGCAGTTCTGTTGCTCGAAACGAATAACTAGAACGGGCTAGGGGAAAAGTACGCATACAGTTGTAATCGGGCGAATTTCTACTTTCAGATGCAACAGAAATTTTGCGGATTGGTCAATCCGTTCGCGAGATATGGCAGTTTGGAGGTAAGAAACGCTCGAGAAACTCAAAATTTTCGCAGTTCTGATGCTCGACAAGCATAACTAGAAAGGCCTAGGGGAAAAGTACGCACACCGTTGTAATCGGGCGAGTTTCGACCTTCAGATGCAACAGAAATTTTGCGGATTGGTCAATCCGTTCGCGCGATATGGCAGTTTGGAGGTAAGCAACGCTTGAGAAACTCAAAATTTTCGCAGTTCTGTTGCTCGAAACGAATAACTAGAACGGGCTAGGGGAAAAGTACGCATACAGTTGTAATCGGGCGAATTTCTACTTTCAGATGCAACAGAAATTTTGCGGATTGGTCAATCCGTTCGCGAGATATGGCAGTTTGGAGGTAAGAAACGCTCGAGAAACTCAAAATTTTCGCAGTTCTGATGCTCGACAAGCATAACTAGAACGGCCGAGGGGAAAAGCACGCATAGTGTTGTAATCGGGCGAGTTTCTACTTTCAGATGCAACAGAAATTTTGCGGATTGGTCAATCCGTTCGCGAGATATGGCAGTTTGGAGGTAAGAAACGCTTGAGAAACTCAAAATTTTCACAGTTCTGATGCTCGAAACGAATAACTAGGACGGCCTAGGGGAAAAGTACGCATACCGTTGTAATCGGGCGAGTTTCTACTTTCAGATGCAACAGAAATTTTGCGGATTGGTCAATCCGTTCGCGAGATATGGCAGTTTGGAAGTAAGAAACGCTTGAGAAACTCAAAATTTTTGCAGTTCTGATGCTCGAAACGAATAACTAGGGCGGCCTAGGAGAAAAGTACGCATACCGTTGTAATCGGGCGAGTTCCTACTTTCAGATACATCAGAAATTTTGCGGATTGGACAATCCGTTCGCGAGATGTGGCAGTTTGTACGTGAGAAACGCTTGAGAAACTCAAAATTTTCGCAGTTCTGATGCTCGAAACGAATAACTAGAACGGCCTAGGGGAAAAGTACGAATAGTTTTGTAATCGGGCGAGTTTCTACTTTCAGATGCAACAGAAATTTTGCGAATTGGTCAATCCGTTCGCGAGATATGGCAGTTTGGAGGTAAGCAACGCTTGAGAAACTCAAAATTTTCGCAGTTCTGTTGCTCGAAACGAATAACTAGAACGGGCTAGGGGAAAGGTACGCATACCGTCGTAGTCGGGCGAGTTTCTACTTTCAGATGCAACAGAAATTTTGCGGATTGGTCAATCCGTTCGCGAGATATGGCAGTTTGGAGGTAAGAAACGCTTGAGAAACTCAAAATTTTCGCGGTTCTGATGCTCGAAACGAATAACAATAACGGCCTAGGGGAAAAGTACGCACACCGTTGTAATGGGGCGAGTTTCTACTTTCAGATGCAACAGAAATTTTGCGGATTGGTCAATCCGTTCGCGAGATATGGCAGTTTGGAGGTAAGAAACGCTTGAGAAACTCAAAATTTTCGCGGTTCTGATGCTCGAAACGAATAACAAGAACGGCCTAGGGGAAAAGTACGCACACCGTTGTAATCGGGCGAGTTTCTACTTTCAGATGCAATAGAAATTTTGCGGATTGGTCAATCCGTTCGCGAGATATGGCAGTTTGGAGGTAAGAAACGCTCGAGTAACTCAAAATTTTCGCAGTACTGATGCTCGACAAGCATAACTAGAACGGCCTAGGGGAAAAGTACGCACACCGTTGTAATCGGGCGAGTTTCTACTTTCAGATGCAACAGAAATTTTGCGGATTGGTCAATCCGTTCGCGAGATGTGGCAGTTTGTAGGTGAGAAACGCTTGAGAAACTCAAAATTTTCGCAGTTCTGTTGCTCGAAACGAATAACTAGAACGGCCTAGGGGAGAAGTACGCATACAGTTGTAATCGGGCGAGTTTCTACCTTCCGATGCATCAGAAATTTTGCGGATTGGACAATCCGTTCGCGAGATATGGCAGTTTGGAGGTAAGAAACGCTTGAGGAACTCAAAATTTTCGCAGTTCTGATGCTCGAAACGAATAACTAGAACGGCCTAGGGGAAAAGTACGCATACCGTTGTAATCGGGCGAGTTTCTACTTTCAGATGCAACAGAAATTTTGCGGATTGGTCAAACCGTTCGCGAGATATGGCAGTTTGGAGGTAAGAAACGCTTGAGAAACTCAAAATTTTCGCGGTTCTGATGCTCGAAACGAATAACAATAACGGCCTAGGGGAAAAGTACGCACACCGTTGTAATGGGGCGAGTTTCTACTTTCAGATGCAACAGAAATTTTGCGGATTGGTCAATCCGTTCGCGAGATATGGCAGTTTGGAGGTAAGAAACGCTTGAGAAACTCAAAATTTTCGCGGTTCTGATGCTCGAAACGAATAACAAGAACGGCCTAGGGGAAAAGTACGCACACCGTTGTAATCGGGCGAGTTTCTACTTTCAGATGCAACAGAAATTTTGCGGATTGGTCAATCCGTTCGCGAGATATGGCAGTTTGGAGGTAAGAAACGCTCGAGTAACTCAAAATTTTCGCAGTACTGATGCTCGACAAGCATAACTAGAACGGCCTAGGGGAAAAGTACGCACACCGTTGTTATCGGGCGAGTTTCTACTTTCAGATGCAACAGAAATTTTGCGGATTGGTCAATCCGTTCGCGAGATGTGGCAGTTTGTAGGTGAGAAACGCTTGAGAAACTCAAAATTTTCGCAGTTCTGTTGCTCGAAACGAATAACTAGAACGGCCTGGGGGAGAAGTACGCATACAGTTGTAATCGGGCGAGTTTCTACCTTCCGATGCATCAGAAATTTTGCGGATTGGACAATCCGTTCGCGAGATGTGGCAGTTTGTAGGTGAGAAACGCTTGAGAAACTCAAAATTTTCGCAGTTCTGATGCTCGAAACGAATAACTAGAACGGCCTAGGGGAAAAGTACGCATACCGTTGTAATCGGGCGAGTTTCTACCTTCAGATGCAACAGAAATTTTGCGGATTGGTCAATCCGTTCGCGAGATATGGCAGTTTGGAAGTAAGAAACGCTAGAGAAACTCAAAATTTTCGCAGTTCTGATGCTCGAAACGAATAACTAGAACGGCCTAGGGGAAAAGTGCGCATACCGTTGTAATCGGGCGAGTTTCTACTTTCAGATGCAACAGAAATTTTGCGGATTGGTCAATCCGTTCGCGCGATATGGCAGTTTGGAGGTAAGCAACGCTTGAGAAACTCAAAATTTTCGCAGTTCTGTTGCTCGAAACGAATAACTAGAACGGGCTAGGGGAAAAGTAATCATACAGTTGTAATCGGGCGAATTTCTACTTTCAGATGCAACAGAAATTTTGCGGATTGGTCAATCCGTTCGCGAGATATGGCAGTTTGGAGGTAAGAAACGCTCGAGAAACTCAAAATTTTCGCAGATCTGATGCTCGACAAGCATAACTAGAACGGCCTAGGGGAAAAGTACGCATAGTGTTGTAATCGGGCGAGTTTCTACTTTCAGATGCAACAGAAATATTGCGGATTGGTCAATCCGTTCGCGAGGTATGGCAGTTTGGAGGTAAGAAACGCTTGAGAAACTCAAAATTTTCACAGTTCTGATGCTCGAAACGAATAACTAGGACGGCCTAGGGGAAAAGTAAGCATACCGTTGTAATCGGGCGAGTTTCTACTTTCAGATGCAACAGAAATTTTGCGGATTGGTCAATCCGTTCGCGAGATATGGCAGTTTGGAAGTAAGAAACGCTTGAGAAACTCAAAATTTTTGCAGTTCTGATGCTCGAAACGAATAACTAGGGCGGCCTAGGGGAAAAGTACGCATACCGTTGTAATCGGGCGAGTTTCTACTTTCAGATGCATCAGAAATTTTGCGGAATGGACAATCCGTTCGCGAGATGTGGCAGTTTGTACGTGAGAAACGCTTGAGAAACTCAAAATTTTCGCAGTTCTGATGCTCGAAACGAATAACTAGAACGGCCTAGGGGAAAAGTACGCATACCGTTATAATCGGGCGTGTTTCTACCTTCAGATGCAACAGAAATTTTGCGGATTGGTCAATCCGTTTGCGAGATATGGCAGTTTGGAGGTAAGAAACGCTTGAGAAACTCAAAATTTTCGCAGTTCTGATGCTCGAAACGAATAACTAGAACGGCCCAGGGGAAAAGTACGCATACCGTCGTAATCGGGCGAGTTTCTACTTTCAGATGCAACAGAAATTTTGCGGATTGGTCAATCCGTTCGCGAGATATGGCAGTTTGGAGGTAAGAAACGCTTGAGAAACTCAAAATTTTCGCGGTTCTGATGCTCGAAACGAATAACTAGAACGGCCTAGGGGAAAAGTACGCATACCGTTGTAATCGGGCGAGTTTCTACTTTCAGATGCAACAGAAATTATGCGGATTGGTCAAACCGTTCGCGAGATATGGCAGTTTGGAGGTATGAAACGCTTGAGAAACTCAAAATTTTCGCGGTTCTGATGCTCGAAACGAATAACAATAACGGCCTAGGGGAAAAGTACGCACACCGTTGTAATGGGGCGAGTTTCTACTTTCAGATGCAACAGAAATTTTGCGGATTGGTCAATCCGTTCGCGAGATATGGCAGTTTGGAGGTAAGCAACGCTTGAGAAATTCAAAATTTTCGCAGTTCTGTTGCTCGAAACGAATAACTAGAACGGCCTAGGGGAGAAGTACGCATACAGTTGTAATCGGGCGAGTTTCTACCTTCCTATGCATCAGAAATTTTGCGGATTGGACAATCCGTTCGCGAGATGTGGCAGTTTGGAAGTAAGAAACGCTAGAGAAACTCAAAATTTTCGCAGTTCTGATGCTCGAAACGAATAACTAGAACGGCCTAGGGGAAAAGTACGAATAGTGTTGTAATCGGGCGAGTTTCTACTTTCAGATGCAACAGAAATATTGCGGATTGGTCAATCCGTTCGCGAGATATGGCAGTTTGGAGGTAAGAAACGCTTGAGAAACTCAAAATTTTCGCGGTTCTGATGCTCGAAACGAATAACAATAACGGCCTAGGGGAAAAGTACGCACACCGTTGTAATGGGGCGAGTTTCTACTTTCAGATGCAACAGAAATTTTGCGGATTGGTCAATCCGTTCGCGAGATATGGCAGTTTGGAGGTAAGCAACGCTTGAGAAATTCAAAATTTTCGCAGTTCTGTTGCTCGAAACGAATAACTAGAACGGGCTAGGGGAAAAGTACGCATACAGTTGTAATCGGGCGAACTTCTACTTTCAGATGCAACAGAAATTTTGCGGATTGGTCAAACCGTTCGCGAGATATGGCAGTTTGGAGGTAAGAAACGCTTGAGAAACTCAAAATTTTCGCGGTTCTGATGCTCGAAACGAATAACAAGAACGGCCTAGGGGAAAAGTACGCACACCGTTGTAATCGGGCGAGTTTCTACTTTCAGATGCAATAGAAATTTTGCGGATTGGTCAATCCGTTCGCGAGATATGGCAGTTTGGAGGTAAGAAACGCTCGAGTAACTCAAAATTTTCGCAGTACTGATGCTCGACAAGCATAACTAGAACGGCCTAGGGGAAAAGTACGCACACCGTTGTAATCGGGCGAGTTTCTACTTTCAGATGCAACAGAAATTTTGCGGATTGGTCAATCCGTTCGCGAGATGTGGCAGTTTGTAGGTGAGAAACGCTTGAGAAACTCAAAATTTTCGCAGTTCTGTTGCTCGAAACGAATAACTAGAACGGCCTCGGGGAGAAGTACGCATACAGTTGTAATCGGGCGAGTTTCTACTTTCAGATGCATCAGAAATTTTGCGGATTGGACAATCCGTTCGCGAGATGTGGCAGTTTGTAGGTGAGAAACGCTTGAGAAACTCAATATTTTCGCAGTTCTGATGCTCGAAACGAATAACTAGAACGGCCTAGGGGAAAAGTACGCATACCGTTGTAATCGGGCGAGTTTCTACCTTCAGATGCAACAGAAATTTTGCGGATTGGTCAATCCGTTCGCGCGATATGGCAGTTTGGAGGTAAGCAACGCTTGAGAAACTCAAAATTTTCGCAGTTCTGTTGCTCGAAACGAATAACTAGAACGGGCTATGGGAAAAGTAACCATACAGTTGTAATCGGGCGAATTTCTACTTTCAGATGCAACAGAAATTTTGCGGATTGGTCAATCCGTTCGCGAGATATGGCAGTTTGGAGGTAAGAAACGCTCGAGAAACTCAAAATTTTCGCAGTTCTGATGCTCGACAAGCATAACTAGAACGGCCTAGGGGAAAAGTACGCATAGTGTTGTAATCGGGCGAGTTTCTACTTTCAGATGCAACAGAAATTTTGCGGATTGGTCAATCCGTTCGCGAGATATGGCAGTTTGGAGGTAAGAAACGCTTGAGAAACTCAAAATTTTCACAGTTCTGATGCTCGAAACGAATAACTAGGACGGCCTAGGGGAAAAGTACGCATACCGTTGTAATCGGGCGAGTTTCTACTTTCAGATGCAACAGAAATTTTGCGGATTGGTCAATCCGTTCGCGAGATATGGCAGTTTGGAAGTAAGAAACGCTTGAGAAACTCAAAATTTTTGCAGTTCTGATGCTCGAAACGAATAACTAGGGCGGCCTAGGGGAAAAGTACGCATACCGTTGTAATCGGGCGAGTTTCTACTTTCAGATGCATCAGAAATTTTGCGGATTGGACAATCCGTTCGCGAGATGTGGCAGTTTGTACGTGAGAAACGCTTGAGAAACTCAAAATTTTCGCAGTTCT
Organism: Ptiloglossa arizonensis; assembly: GCF_051014685.1. Classification (NCBI taxonomy): domain Eukaryota; kingdom Metazoa; phylum Arthropoda; class Insecta; order Hymenoptera; family Colletidae; genus Ptiloglossa; species Ptiloglossa arizonensis. The sequence goes on along the minus strand of NW_027478776.1, from coordinate 252,147 downwards.
GAAGCTCGAAACGAATAACTAGAACGGCCTAGGGGAAAAGTACGCATACCGTTATAATCGGGCGTGTTTCTACCTTCAGATGCAACAGAAATTTTGCGGATTGGTCAATCCGTTTGCGAGATATGGCAGTTTGGAGGTAAGAAACGCTTGAGAAACTCAAAATTTTCGCAGTTCTGATGCTCGAAACGAATAACTAGAACGGCCTAGGGGAAAAGTGCGCATAGTGTTGTAATCGGGCGAGTTTCTACTTTCAGATGCAACAGAAATTTTGCGGATTGGTCAATCCGTTCGCGAGATATGGCAGTTTGGAAGTAAGAAACGCTTGAGAAACTCAAAATTTTCACAGTTCTGATGCTCGAAACGAATAACTAGAACGGCCTAGGGGAAAAGTACGCACACCGTTGTAATCGGGCGAGTTTCTACTTTCAGATGCAACAGAAATTTTGCGGATTGGTCAATCCGTTCGCGAGGTATGGCAGTTTGGAGGTAAGAAACGCTTGAGAAACTCAAAATTTTCGCAGTTCTGATGTTCGAAACGAATAACTAGAACGGCCTAGGGGAAAAGTACGCATAGTGTTGTAATGGGGCGAGTTTCTACTTTCAGATGCAACAGAAATTTTGCGGATTGGTCAATCCGTTCGCGAGATATGGCAGTTTGGAAGTAAGAAACGCTTGAGAAACTCAAAATTTTTGCAGTTCTGATGCTCGAAACGAATAACTAGGGCGGCCTAGGAGAAAAGTACGCATAGTGTTGTAATCGGGCGAGTTTCTACTTTCAGTTGCAACAGAAATTTTGCGGATTGGTCAATCCGTTCGCGAGATATGGCAGTTTGGAGGTAAGAAACGCTTGAGAAACTCAAAATTTTCGCAGTTCTGATGCTCGAAACGAATAACTAGAACGGCCTAGGGGAAAAGTACGCATAGTGTTGTAATCGGGCGAGTTTCTACTTTCAGATGCAACAGAAATTTTGAGGATTGGTCAATCCGTTCGCGAGATATGGCAGTTTGGAAGTAAGAATCGCTTGAGAAACTCAAAATTTTCACAGTTCTGATGCTCGAAACGAATAACTAGAACGGCCTAGGGGAAAAGTACGCATACCGTTGTAATCGGGCGAGTTTCTACTTTCAGATGCAACAGAAATTTTGCGGATTGGTCAATCCGTTCGCGAGATATGGCAGTTTGGAAGTAAGAAACGCTTGAGAAACTCAAAATTTTTGCAGTTCTGATGCTCGAAACGAATAACTAGGGCGGCCTAGGGGAAAAGTACGCATAGTGTTGTAATCGGGCGAGTTTCTACTTTCAGATGCAACAGAAATTTTGCGGATTGGTCAATCCGTTCGCGAGATATGGCAGTTTGGAGGTAAGAAACGCTTGAGAAACTCAAAATTTTCGCAGTTCTGATGCTCGAAACGAATAACTAGAACGGCCTAGGGGAAAAGTACGCACAGTGTTGTAATCGGGCGAGTTTCTACTATCAGATGCAACAGAAATTTTGCGGATTGGTCAATCCGTTCGCGAGATATGGCAGTTTGGAAGTAAGAAACGCTTGAGAAACTCAAAATTTTCACAGTTCTGATGCTCGACACGAATAACTAGAACGGCCTAGGGGAAATGTACGCATACCGTTGTAATCGGGCGAGTTTCTACTTTCAGATGCAACAGAAATTTTGCGGTTTGGTCAATCCGTTCGCGAGATATGGCTGTTTGGAAGTAAGAAACGCTTCAGAAACTCAAAATTTTCGCAGTTCTGATGCTCGAAACGAATAACTAGAACGGCCTAGGGGAAAAGTACGCATAGTGTTGTAATCGGGCGAGTTTCTACTTTCAGATGCAACAGAAATTTTGAGGATTGGTCAATCCGTTCGCGAGATATGGCAGTTTGGAAGTAAGAAACGCTTGAGAAACTCAAAATTTTCACAGTTCTGATGCTCGAAACGAATAACTAGAACGGCCTAGGGGAAAAGTACGCACACCGTTGTAATCGGGCGAGTTTCTACTTTCAGATGCAACAGAAATTTTGCGGATTGGTCAATCCGTTCGCGAGGTATGGCAGTTTGGAGGTAAGAAACGCTTGAGAAACTCAAAATTTTCGCAGTTCTGATGTTCGAAACGAATAACTAGAACGGCCTAGGGGAAAAGTACGCATAGTGTTGTAATGGGGCGAGTTTCTACTTTCAGATGCAACAGAAATTTCGCGGATTGATCAATCCGTTCGCGAGATATGGCAGTTTGGAAGTAAGAAACGCTTGAGAAACTCAAAATTTTTGCAGTTCTGATGCTCGAAACGAATAACTAGGGCGGCCTAGGAGAAAAGTACGCATAGTGTTGTAATCGGGCGAGTTTCTACTTTCAGTTGCAACAGAAATTTTGCGGATTGGTCAATCCGCTCGCGAGATATGGCAGTTTGGAGGTAAGAAACGCTTGAGAAACTCAAAATTTTCGCAGTTCTGATGCTCGAAACGAATAACTAGAACGGCCTAGGGGAAAAGTACGAACAGTGTTGTAATCGGGCGAGTTTCTACTTTCAGATGCAACAGAAATTGTGCGAATTGGTCAATCCGTTCGCGAGATATGGCAGTTTGGAGGTAACAAACGCTCGAGAAACTCAAAATTTTCGCAGTTCTGATGCTCGAAACGAATAACTAGAACGGCCTAGGGGAAAAGTACGCACACCGTTGTAATCGGGCGAGTTTCTACATTCAGATGCAACAGAAATTTTGCGGATTGGTCAATCCGTTCGCGAGATATGGCAGTTTGGAAGTAAGAAACGCTTGAGAAACTCAAAATTTTTGCAGTTCTGATGCTCGAAACGAATAACTAGGGCGGCCTAGGGGAAAAGTACGCATAGTGTTGCAATCGGGCGAGTTTCTACTTTCAGATGCAACAGAAATTTTGCGGATTGGTCAATCCGTTCGCGAGATATGGCAGTTTGGAGGTAAGAAACGCTTGAGAAACTCAAAATTTTCGCAGATCTGATGCTCGAAACGAATAGCTAGAACGGCCTAGTGGAAAAGTACGCATACCGTTGTAATCGGGCGAGTTTCTACTTTCAGATGCAACAGAAATTTTGCGGATTGGTCAATCCGTTCGCGAGATATGGCAGTTTGGAGGTAAGAAACGCTTGAGAAACTCAAAATTTTCGCAGTTCTGATGCTCGAAACGAATAACTAGAACGGCCTAGGGGAAAAGTGCGCATAGTGTTGCAATCGGGCGAGTTTCTACTTTCAGATGCAACAGAAATTTTGCGGATTGGTCAATCCGTTCGCGAGATATGGCAGTTTGGAAGTAAGAAACGCTTGAGAAACTCAAAATTTTCACAGTTCTGATGCTCGAAACGAATAACTAGAACGGCCTAGGGGAAAAGTATGCATACCGTTGTAATCGGGCGAGTTTCTACTATCAGATGCAACAGAAATTTTGCGGATTGGTCAATCCGTTCGCGAGATATGGCAGTTTGGAAGTAAGAAACGCTTGAGAAACTCAAAATTTTCACAGTTCTGATGCTCGACACGAATAACTAGAACGGCCTAGGGGAAATGTACGCATACCGTTGTAATCGGGCGAGTTTCTACTTTCAGATGCAACAGAAATTTTGCGGTTTGGTCAATCCGTTCGCGAGATATGGCTGTTTGGAAGTAAGAAACGCTTCAGAAACTCAAAATTTTCGCAGTTCTGATGCTCGAAACGAATAACTAGAACGGCCTAGGGGAAAAGTACGCATAGTGTTGTAATCGGGCGAGTTTCTACTTTCAGATGCAACAGAAATTTTGAGGATTGGTCAATCCGTTCGCGAGATATGGCAGTTTGGAAGTAAGAAACGCTTGAGAAACTCAAAATTTTCACAGTTCTGATGCTCGAAACGAATAACTAGAACGGCCTAGGGGAAAAGTACGCACACCGTTGTAATCGGGCGAGTTTCTACTTTCAGATGCAACAGAAATTTTGCGGATTGGTCAATCCGTTCGCGAGGTATGGCAGTTTGGAGGTAAGAAACGCTTGAGAAACTCAAAATTTTCGCAGTTCTGATGTTCGAAACGAATAACTAGAACGGCCTAGGGGAAAAGTACGCATAGTGTTGTAATGGGGCGAGTTTCTACTTTCAGATGCAACAGAAATTTTGCGGATTGATCAATCCGTTCGCGAGATATGGCAGTTTGGAAGTAAGAAACGCTTGAGAAACTCAAAATTTTTGCAGTTCTGATGCTCGAAACGAATAACTAGGGCGGCCTAGGAGAAAAGTACGCATAGTGTTGTAATCGGGCGAGTTTCTACTTTCAGTTGCAACAGAAATTTTGCGGATTGGTCAATCCGCTCGCGAGATATGGCAGTTTGGAGGTAAGAAACGCTTGAGAAACTCAAAATTTTCGCAGTTCTGATGCTCGAAACGAATAACTAGAACGGCCTAGGGGAAAAGTACGAACAGTGTTGTAATCGGGCGAGTTTCTACTTTCAGATGCAACAGAAATTGTGCGAATTGGTCAATCCGTTCGCGAGATATGGCAGTTTGGAGGTAACAAACGCTCGAGAAACTCAAAATTTTCGCAGTTCTGATGCTCGAAACGAATAACTAGAACGGCCTAGGGGAAAAGTACGCACACCGTTGTAATCGGGCGAGTTTCTACATTCAGATGCAACAGAAATTTTGCGGATTGGTCAATCCGTTCGCGAGATATGGCAGTTTGGAAGTAAGAAACGCTTGAGAAACTCAAAATTTTTGCAGTTCTGATGCTCGAAACGAATAACTAGGGCGGCCTAGGGGAAAAGTACGCATAGTGTTGCAATCGGGCGAGTTTCTACTTTCAGATGCAACAGAAATTTTGCGGATTGGTCAATCCGTTCGCGAGATATGGCAGTTTGGAGGTAAGAAACGCTTGAGAAACTCAAAATTTTCGCAGATCTGATGCTCGAAACGAATAGCTAGAACGGCCTAGTGGAAAAGTACGCATACCGTTGTAATCGGGCGAGTTTCTACTTTCAGATGCAACAGAAATTTTGCGGATTGGTCAATCCGTTCGCGAGATATGGCAGTTTGGAGGTAAGAAACGCTTGAGAAACTCAAAATTTTCGCAGTTCTGATGCTCGAAACGAATAACTGGAACGGCCTAGGGGAAAAGTGCGCATAGTGTTGCAATCGGGCGAGTTTCTACTTTCAGATGCAACAGAAATTTTGCGGATTGGTCAATCCGTTCGCGAGATATGGCAGTTTGGAAGTAAGAAACGCTTGAGAAACTCAAAATTTTCACAGTTCTGATGCTCGAAACGAATAACTAGAACGGCCTAGGGGAAAAGTATGCATACCGTTGTAATCGGGCGAGTTTCTACTTTCAGATGCAACAGAAATTTTGCGGATTGGTCAATCCGTTCGCGAGATATGGCAGTTTGGAAGTAAGAAACGCTTGAGAAACTCAAAATTTTTGCAGTTCTGATGCTCGAAACGAATAACTAGGGCGGCCTAGGGGAAAAGTACGCATAGTGTTGTAATCGGGCGAGTTTCTACTTTCAGATGCAACAGAAATTTTGCGGATTGGTCAATCCGTTCGCGAGATATGGCAGTTTGGAGGTAAGAAACGCTTGAGAAACTCAAAATTTTCGCAGTTCTGATGCTCGAAACGAATAACTAGAACGGCCTAGGGGAAAAGTACGCATAGTGTTGTAATCGGGCGAGTTTCTACTATCAGATGCAACAGAAATTTTGCGGATTGGTCAATCCGTTCGCGAGATATGGCAGTTTGGAAGTAAGAAACGCTTGAGAAACTCAAAATTTTCACAGTTCTGATGCTCGACACGAATAACTAGAACGGCCTAGGGGAAATGTACGCATACCGTTGTAATCGGGCGAGTTTCTACTTTCAGATGCAACAGAAATTTTGCGGTTTGGTCAATCCGTTCGCGAGATATGGCTGTTTGGAAGTAAGAAACGCTTCAGAAACTCAAAATTTTCGCAGTTCTGATGCTCGAAACGAATAACTAGAACGGCCTAGGGGAAAAGTACGCATAGTGTTGTAATCGGGCGAGTTTCTACTTTTAGATGCAACAGAAATTTTGAGGATTGGTCAATCCGTTCGCGAGATATGGCAGTTTGGAAGTAAGAAACGCTTGAGAAACTCAAAATTTTCACAGTTCTGATGCTCGAAACGAATAACTAGAACGGCCTAGGGGAAAAGTACGCACACCGTTGTAATCGGGCGAGTTTCTACTTTCAGATGCAACAGAAATTTTGCGGATTGGTCAATCCGTTCGCGAGGTATGGCAGTTTGGAGGTAAGAAACGCTTGAGAAACTCAAAATTTTCGCAGTTCTGATGTTCGAAACGAATAACTAGAACGGCCTAGGGGAAAAGTACGCATAGTGTTGTAATGGGGCGAGTTTCTACTTTCAGATGCAACAGAAATTTTGCGGATTGGTCAATCCGTTCGCGAGATATGGCAGTTTGGAAGTAAGAAACGCTTGAGATACTCAAAATTTTTGCAGTTCTGATGCTCGAAACGAATAACTAGGGCGGCCTAGGAGAAAAGTACGCATAGTGTTGTAATCGGGCGAGTTTCTACTTTCAGTTGCAACAGAAATTTTGCGGATTGGTCAATCCGCTCGCGAGATATGGCAGTTTGGAGGTAAGAAACGCTTGAGAAACTCAAAATTTTCGCAGTTCTGATGCTCGAAAAGAATAACTAGAACGGCCTAGGGGAAAAGTACGAACAGTGTTGTAATCGGGCGAGTTTCTACTTTCAGATGCAACAGAAATTGTGCGAATTGGTTAATCCGTTCGCGAGATATGGCAGTTTGGAAGTAAGAAACGCTTGAGAAACTCAAAATTTTCGCAGTTCTGTTGCTCGAAACGAATAACTAGAACGGGCTAGGGGAAAAGTACGCATACAGTTGTAATCGGGCGAGTTTCTACTTTCAGATGCAACAGAAATTTTGCGGATTGGTCAATCCGTTCGCGAGATATGGCAGTTTGGAGGTAAGAAACGCTCGAGAAACTCAAAATTTTCGCAGTTCTGATGCTCGAAACGAATAACTAGAACGGCCTAGGGGAAAAGTACGCACACCGTTGTAATCGGGCGAGTTTCTACTTTCAGATGCAACAGAAATTTTGCGGATTGGTCAATCCGTTCGCGAGATATGGCAGTTTGGAGGTAAGAAACGCTTGAGAAACAAAAAATTTTCGCAGTTCTGATGCTCGAAACGAATAACTAGAACGGCCTAGGGGAAAAGTATGCATAGAGTTGTAATCGGGCGAGTTTCTACTTTCAGATGCAACAGAAATTTTGCGGATTGGTCAATCCGTTCGCGAGATATGGCAGTTTGGAAGTAAGAAACGCTTGAGAAACTCAAAATTTTCGCAGTTCTGATGCTCGAAACGAATAACTAGAACGGCCTAGGGGAAAAGTATGCATACAGTTGTAATCGGGCTCGTTTCTACTTTCAGATGCAACAGAAATTTTGCGGATTGGTCAATCCGTTCGCGAGATATGGCAGTTAGGAGGTAACAAACGCTCGAGAAACTCAAAATTTTCGCAGTTCTGATGCTCGAAACGAATAACTAGAACGGCCTAGGGGAAAAGTACGCACACCGTTGTAATCGGGCGAGTTTCTACATTCAGATGCAACAGAAATTTTGCGGATTGGTCAATCCGTTCGCGAGATATGGCAGTTTGGAAGTAAGAAACGCTTGAGAAACTCAAAATTTTTGCAGTTCTGATGCTCGAAACGAATAACTAGGGCGGCCTAGGGGAAAAGTACGCATAGTGTTGCAATCGGGCGAGTTTCTACTTTCAGATGCAACAGAAATTTTGCGGATTGGTCAATCCGTTCGCGAGATATGGCAGTTTGGAGGTAAGAAACGCTTGAGAAACTCAAAATTTTCGCAGATCTGATGCTCGAAACGAATAGCTAGAACGGCCTAGTGGAAAAGTACGCATACCGTTGTAATCGGGCGAGTTTCTACTTTCAGATGCAACAGAAATTTTGCGGATTGGTCAATCCGTTCGCGAGATATGGCAGTTTGGAGGTAAGAAACGCTTGAGAAACTCAAAATTTTCGCAGTTCTGATGCTCGAAACGAATAACTAGAACGGCCTAGGGGAAAAGTGCGCATAGTGTTGTAATCGGGCGAGTTTCTACTTTCAGATGCAACAGAAATTTTGCGGATTGGTCAATCCGTTCGCGAGATATGGCAGTTTGGAAGTAAGAAACGCTTGAGAAACTCAAAATTTTCACAGTTCTGATGCTCGAAACGAATAACTAGAACGGGCTAGGGGAAAAGTACGCATACAGTTGTAATCGGGCGAGTTTCTACTTTCAGATGCAACAGAAATTTTGCGGATTGGTAAATCCGTTCGCGAGATATGGCAGTTTGGATGTAAGAAACGCTTGAGAAACTCAAAATTTTCGCAGATCTGATGCTCGAAACGAATAGCTAGAACGGCCTAGTGGAAAAGTACGCATACCGCTGCAATCGGGCGAGTTTCTACTTTCAGATGCAACAGAAATTTTGCGGATTGGTCAATCCGTTCGCGAGATATGGCAGTTTGGAGGTAAGAAACGCTTGGGAAACTCAAAATTTTCGCAGTTCTGATGCTCGAAACGAATAACTAGAACGGCCTAGGGGAAAAGTGCGCATAGTGTTGTAATCGGGCGAGTTTCTACTTTCAGATGCAACAGAAATTTTGCGGATTGGTCAATCCGTTCGCGAGATATGGCAGTTTGGAGGTAAGAAACGCTCAAGAAACTCAAAATTTTCGCAGTTCTGATGCTCGAAACGAATAACTAGAACGGCCTAGGGGAAAAGTACGCACACTGTTGTAATCGGGCGAGTTTCTACTTGCAGATGCAACAGAAATTTTGCGGATTGGTCAATCCGTTCGCGAGATATGGCAGTTTGGAAGTAAGAAACGCTTGAGAAACTCAAAATTTTTGCAGTTCTGATGCTCGAAACGAATAACTAGGGCGGCCTAGGGGAAAAGTACGCATAGTGTTGTAATCGGGCGAGTTTCTACTTTCAGATGCAACAGAAATTTTGCGGATTGGTCAATCCGTTCGCGAGATATGGCAGTTTGGAGGTAAGAAACGCTTGAGAAACTCAAAATTTTCGCAGTTCTGGTGCTCGAAACGAATAACTAGAACGGCCTAGGGGAAAAGTACGAATAGTGTTGTAATCGGGCGAGTTTCTACTTTCAGATGCAACAGAAATTGTGCGGATTGGCCAATCCGTTCGCGAGATATGGCAGTTTGGAAGTAAGAAACGCTTGAGAAACTCAAAATTTTCGCAGTTCTGTTGCTCGAAACGAATAACTAGAACGGGCTAGGAGAAAAGTACGCATACAGTTGTAATCGGGCGAGTTTCTACTTTCAGATGCAACAGAAATTTTGCGGATTGGTAAATCCGTTCGCGAGATATGGCAGTTTGGATGTAAGAAACGCTTGAGAAACTCAAAATTTTCGCAGATCTGATGCTCGAAACGAATAGCTAGAACGGCCTAGTGGAAAAGTACGCATACCGTTGTAATCGGGCGAGTTTCTACTTTCAGATGCAACAGAAATTTTGCGGATTGGTCTATCCGTTCGCGAGATATGGCAGTTTGGAGGTAAGAAACGCTTGAGAAACTCAAAATTTTCGCAGTTCTGATGCTCGAAACGAATAACTAGAACGGCCTAGGGGAAAAGTGCGCATAGTGTTGTAATCGGGCGAGTTTCTACTTTCAGATGCAACAGAAATTTTGCGGATTGGTCAATCCGTTCGCGAGATATGGCAGTTTGGAAGTAAGAAACGCTTGAGAAACTCAAAATTTTCGCAGTTCTGATGCTCGAAACGAATAACTAGAACGGCCTAGGGGAAAAGTACGAACAGTGTTGTAATCGGGCGAGTTTCTACTTTCAGATGCAACAGAAATTGTGCGGATTGGTTAATCCGTTCGCGAGATATGGCAGTTTGGAAGTAAGAAACGCTTGAGAAACTCAAAATTTTCGCAGTTCTGATGCTCGAAACGAATAACTAGAACGGCCTAGGGGAAAAGTGCGCATAGTGTTGTAATCGGGCGAGTTTCTACTTTCAGATGCAACAGAAATTTTGCGGATTGGTCAATCCGTTCGCGAGATATGGCAGTTTGGAAGTAAGAAACGCTTGAGAAACTCAAAATTTTCGCAGTTCTGTTGCTCGAAACGAATAACTAGAACGGGCTAGGGGAAAAGTACGCATACAGTTGTAATCGGGCGAGTTTCTACTTTCAGATGCAACAGAAATTTTGCGGATTGGTCAATCCGTTCGCGAGATATGGCAGTTTGGAGGTAAGAAACGCTCGAGAAACTCAAAATTTTCGCAGTTCTGATGCTCGAAACGAATAACTAGAACGGCCTAGGGGAAAAGTACGCATACAGTTGTAATCGGGCGAGTTTCTACTTTCAGATGCAACAGAAATTTTGCGGATTGGTCAATCCGTTCGCGAGATATGGCAGTTTGGAGGTAAGAAACGCTCGAGAAACTCAAAATTTTCGCAGTTCTGATGCTCGAAACGAATAACTAGAACGGCCTAGGGGAAAAGTACGCACACCGTTGTAATCGGGCGAGTTTCTACTTTCAGATGCAACAGAAATTTTGCGGATTGGTCAATCCGTTCGCGAGATATGGCAGTTTGGAGGTAAGAAACGCTTGAGAAACTCAAAATTTTCGCAGTTCTGATGCTCGAAACGAATAACTAGAACGGCCTAGGGGAAAAGTACGCATAGAGTTGTAATCGGGCGAGTTTCTACTTTCAGATGCAACAGAAATTTTGCGGATTGGTCAATCCGTTCGCGAGATATGGCAGTTTGGAAGTAAGAAACGCTTGAGAAACTCAAAATTTTCACAGTTCTGATGCTCGAAACGAATAACTAGAACGGCCTAGGGGAAAAGTACGCATACCGTTGTAATCGGGCGAGTTTCTACTTTCAGATGCAACAGAAATTTTGCGGATTGGTCAATCCGTTCGCGAGATATGGCAGTTTGGAAGTAAGAAACGCTTGAGAAACTCAAAACTTTCGCAGTTCTGATGCTCGAAACGAATAACTAGAACGGCCTAGGGGAAAAGTACGCATACAGTTGTAATCGGGCGAGTTTCTACTTTCAGATGCAACAGAAATTTTGCGGATTGGTCAATCCGTTCGCGAGATATGGCAGTTTGGAGGTAAGAAACGCTTGAGAAACTCAAAATTTTCGCAGTTCTGATGCTCGAAACGAATAACTAGAACGGCCTAGGGGAAAAGTACGCATAGAGTTGTAATCGGGCGAGTTTCTACTTTCAGATGCAACAGAAATTTTGCGGATTGGTCAATCCGTTCGCGAGATATGGCAGTTTGGAGGTAAGAAACGCTTGAGAAACTCAAAATTTTCGCAGTTCTGATGCTCGAAACGAATAACTAGAACGGCCTAGGGGAAAAGTACGAACAGTGTTGTAATCGGCCGAGTGTCTACTTTCAGATGCAACAGAAATTGTGCGGATTGGTTAATCCGTTCGCGAGATATGGCAGTTTGGAAGTAAGAAACGCTTGAGAAACTCAAAATTTTCGCAGTTCTGTTGCTCGAAACGAATAACTAGAACGGGCTAGGGGAAAAGTACGCATACAGTTGTAATCGGGCGAGTTTCTACTTTCAGATGCAACAGAAATTTTGCGGATTGGTCAATCCGTTCGCGAGATATGGCAGTTTGGAGGTAAGAAACGCTAGAGAAACTCAAAATTTTCGCAGTTCTGATGCTCGAAACGAATAACTAGAACGGCCTAGGGGAAAAGTACGCACACCGTTGTAATCGGGCGAGTTTCTACTTTCAGATGCAACAGAAATTTTGCGGATTGGTCAATCCGTTCGCGAGATATGGCAGTTTGGAGGTAAGAAACGCTTGAGAAACTCAAAATTTTCGCAGTTCTGATGCTCGAAACGAATAACTAGAACGGCCTAGGGGAAAAGTACGCATAGAGTTGTAATCGGGCGAGTTTCTACTTTCAGATGCAACAGAAATTTTGCGGATTGGTCAATCCGTTCGCGAGATATGGCAGTTTGGAAGTAAGAAACGCTTGAGAAACTCAAAATTTTCACAGTTCTGATGCTCGAAACGAATAACTAGAACGGCCTAGGGGAAAAGTACGCATACCGTTGTAATCGGGCGAGTTTCTACTTTCAGATGCAACAGAAATTTTGCGGATTGGTCAATCCGTTCGCGAGATATGGCAGTTTGGAAGTAAGAAACGCTTGAGAAACTCAAAACTTTCGCAGTTCTGATGCTCGAAACGAATAACTAGAACGGCCTAGGGGAAAAGTAAGCACACCGTTGTAATCGGGCGAGTTTCTACTTTCAGATGCAACAGAAATTTTGCGGATTGGTCAATCCGTTCGCGAGATATGGCAGTTTGGAAGTAAGAAACGCTTGAGAAACTCAAAATTTTTGCAGTTCTGATGCTCGAAACGAATAGCTAGGGCGGCCTAGGGGAAAAGTACGCATAGTGTTGTAATCGGGCGAGTTTCTACTTTCAGATGCAACAGAAATTTTGCGGATTGGTCAATCCGTTCGCGAGATATGGCAGTTTGGAGGTAAGAAACGCTTGAGAAACTCAAAATTTTCGCAGTTCTGATGCTCGAAACGAATAACTAGAACGGCCTAGGGGAAAAGTGCGCATAGTGTTGTAATCGGGCGAGTTTCTACTTTCAGATGCAACAGAAATTTTGCGGATTGGTCAATCCGTTCGCGAGATATGGCAGTTTGGAAGTAAGAAACGCTTGAGAAACTCAAAATTTTCGCAGTTCTGATGCTCGAAACGAATAACTAGAACGGCCTAGGGGAAAAGTACGAACAGTGTTGTAATCGGGCGAGTTTCTACTTTCAGATGCAACAGAAATTGTGCGGATTGGTTAATCCGTTCGCGAGATATGGCAGTTTGGAAGTAAGAAACGCTTGAGAAACTCAAAATTTTCGCAGTTCTGTTGCTCGAATCGAATAACTAGAACGGGCTAGGGGAAAAGTACGCATACAGTTGTAATCGGGCGAGTTTCTACTTTCAGATGCAACAGAAATTTTGCGGATTGGTCAATCCGTTCGCGAGATATGGCAGTTTGGAGGTAAGAAACGCTCGAGAAACTCAAAATTTTCGCAGTTCTGATGCTCGAAACGAATAACTAGAACGGCCTAGGGGAAAAGTACGCACACCGTTGTAATCGGGCGAGTTTCTACTTTCAGATGCAACAGAAATTTTGCGGATTGGTCAATCCGTTCGCGAGATATGGCAGTTTGGAGGTAAGAAACGCTTGAGAAACTCAAAATTTTCGCAGTTCTGATGCTCGAAACGAATAACTAGAACGGCCTAGGGGAAAAGTACGCATAGAGTTGTAATCGGGCGAGTTTCTACTTTCAGATGCAACAGAAATTTTGCGGATTGGTCAATCCGTTCGCGAGATATGGCAGTTTGGAAGTAAGAAACGCTTGAGAAACTCAAAATTTTCACAGTTCTGATGCTCGAAACGAATAACTAGAACGGCCTAGGGGAAAAGTACGCATACCGTTGTAATCGGGCGAGTTTCTACTTTCAGATGCAACAGAAATTTTGCGGATTGGTCAATCCGTTCGCGAGATATGGCAGTTTGGAAGTAAGAAACGCTTGAGAAACTCAAAACTTTCGCAGTTCTGATGCTCGAAACGAATAACTAGAACGGCCTAGGGGAAAAGTACGCATAGTGTTGTAATCGGGCGAGTTTCTACTTTCAGATGCAACAGAAATTTTGCGGATTGGTCAATCCGTTCGCGAGATATGGCAGTTTGGAAGTAAGAAACGCTTGAGAAACTCAAAATTTTCGCAGTTCTGATGCTCGAAACGAATAACTAGAACGGCCTAGGGGAAAAGTACGAATAGTGTTGTAATCGGGCGAGTTTCTACTTTCAGATGCAACAGAAATTGTGCGGATTGGTCAATCCGATCCCGAGATATGGCAGTTTGGAAGTAAGAAACGCTTGAGAAACTCAAAATTTTTGCAGTTCTGATGCTCGAAACGAATAACTAGGGCGGCCTAGGGGAAAAGTACGCATAGTGTTGTAATCGGGCGAGTTTCTACTTTCAGATGCAACAGAAATTTTGCGGATTGGTCAATCCGTTCGCGAGATATGGCAGTTTGGAGGTAAGAAACGCTTGAGAAACTCAAAATTTTCGCAGTTCTGATGCTCGAAACGAATAACTAGAACGGCCTAGGGGAAAAGTGCGCATAGTGTTGTAATCGGGCGAGTTTCTACTTTCAGATGCAACAGAAATTTTGCGGATTGGTCAATCCGTTCGCGAGATATGGCAGTTTGGAAGTAAGAAACGCTTGAGAAACTCAAAATTTTCGCAGTTCTGATGCTCGAAACGAATAACTAGAACGGCCTAGGGGAAAAGTACGAACAGTGTTGTAATCGGGCGAGTTTCTACTTTCAGATGCAACAGAAATTGTGCGGATTGGTTAATCCGTTCGCGAGATATGGCAGTTTGGAAGTAAGAAACGCTTGAGAAACTCAAAATTTTCGCAGTTCTGTTGCTCGAATCGAATAACTAGAACGGGCTAGGGGAAAAGTACGCATACAGTTGTAATCGGGCGAGTTTCTACTTTCAGATGCAACAGAAATTTTGCGGATTGGTCAATCCGTTCGCGAGATATGGCAGTTTGCAGGTAAGAAACGCTCGAGAAACTCAAAATTTTCGCAGTTCTGATGCTCGAAACGAATAACTAGAACGGCCTAGGGGAAAAGTACGCACACCGTTGTAATCGGGCGAGTTTCTACTTTCAGATGCAACAGAAATTTTGCGGATTGGTCAATCCGTTCGCGAGATATGGCAGTTTGGAGGTAAGAAACGCTTGAGAAACTCAAAATTTTCGCAGTTCTGATGCTCGAAACGAATAACTAGAACGGCCTAGGGGAAAAGTACGCATAGAGTTGTAATCGGGAGAGTTTCTACTTTCAGATGCAACAGAAATTTTGCGGATTGGTCAATCCGTTCGCGAGATATGGCAGTTTGGAAGTAAGAAACGCTTGAGAAACTCAAAATTTTCACAGTTCTGATGCTCGAAACGAATAACTAGAACGGCCTAGGGGAAAAGTACGCATACCGTTGTAATCGGGCGAGTTTCTACTTTCAGATGCAACAGAAATTTTGCGGATTGGTCAATCCGTTCGCGAGATATGGCAGTTTGGAAGTAAGAAACGCTTGAGAAACTCAAAACTTTCGCAGTTCTGATGCTCGAAACGAATAACTAGAACGGCCTAGGGGAAAAGTACGCATAGTGTTGTAATCGGGCGAGTTTCTACTTTCAGATGCAACAGAAATTTTGCGGATTGGTCAATCCGTTCGCGAGATATGGCAGTTTGGAAGTAAGAAACGCTTGAGAAACTCAAAATTTTCGCAGTTCTGATGCTCGAAACGAATAACTAGAACGGCCTAGGGGAAAAGTACGAATAGTGTTGTAATCGGGCGAGTTTCTACTTTCAGATGCAACAGAAATTGTGCGGATTGGTCAATCCGATCCCGAGATATGGCAGTTTGGAAGTAAGAAACGCTTGAGAAACTCAAAACTTTCGCAGTTCTGTTGCTCGAAACGAATAACTAGAACGGGCTAGGGGAAAATTACGCATACAGTTGTAATCGGGCTCGTTTCTACTTTCAGATGCAACAGAAATTTTGCGGATTGGTCAATCCGTTCGCGAGATATGGCAGTTAGGAGGTAACAAACGCTCGAGAAACTCAAAATTTTCGCAGTTCTGATGCTCGAAACGAATAACTAGAACGGTCTAGGGGAAAAGTACGCACACCGTTGTAATCGGGCGAGTTTCTACTTTCAGATGCAACAGAAATTTTGCGGATTGGTCAATCCGTTCGCGAGATATGGCAGTTTGGAAGTAAGAAACGCTTGAGAAACTCAAAATTTTTGCAGTTCTGATGCTCGAAACGAATAACTAGGGCGGCCTAGGGGAAAAGTACGCATAGTGTTGTAATCGGGCGAGTTTCTACTTTCAGATGCAACAGAAGTTTTGCGGATTGGTCAATCCGTTCGCGAGATATGGCAGTTTGGATGTAAGAAACGCTTGAGAAACTCAAAATTTTCGCAGTTCTGATGCTCGAAACGAATAACTAGAACGGCCTAGGGGAAAAGTGCGCATAGTGTTGTAATCGGGCGAGTTTCTACTTTCAGATGCAACAGAAATTTTGCGGATTGGTCAATCCGTTCGCGAGATATGGCAGTTTGGAAGTAAGAATCGCTTGAGAAACTCAAAATTTTCGCAGTTCTGATGCTCGAAACGAATAACTAGAACGGCCTAGGGGAAAAGTACGAACAGTGTTGTAATCGGGCGAGTTTCTACTTTCAGATGCAACAGAAATTGTGCGGATTGGTTAATCCGTTCGCGAGATATGGCAGTTTGGAAGTAAGAAACGCTTGAGAAACTCAAAATTTTCGCAGTTCTGTTGCTCGAAACGAATAACTAGAACGGGCTAGGGGAAAAGTACGCATACAGTTGTAATCGGGCGAGTTTCTACTTTCAGATGCAACAGAAATTTTGCGGATTGGTCAATCCGTTCGCGAGATATGGCAGTTTGGAGGTAAGAAACGCTCGAGAAACTCAAAATTTTCGCAGTTCTGATGCTCGAAACGAATAACTAGAACGGCCTAGGGGAAAAGTACGCACACCGTTGTAATCGGGCGAGTTTCTACTTTCAGATGCAACAGAAATTTTGCGGATTGGTCAATCCGTTCGCGAGATATGGCAGTTTGGAGGTAAGAAACGCTTGAGAAACTCAAAATTTTCGCAGTTCTGATGCTCGAAACGAATAACTAGAACGGCCTAGGGGAAAAGTACGCATAGAGTTGTAATCGGGCGAGTTTCTACTTTCAGATGCAACAGAAATTTTGCGGATTGGTCAATCCGTTCGCGAGATATGGCAGTTTGGAAGTAAGAAACGCTTGAGAAACTCAAAATTTTCACAGTTCTGATGCTCGAAACGAATAACTAGAACGGCCTAGGGGAAAAGTACGCATACCGTTGTAATCGGGCGAGTTTCTACTTTCAGATGCAACAGAAATTTTGCGGATTGGTCAATCCGTTCGCGAGATATGGCAGTTTGGAAGTAAGAAACGCTTGAGAAACTCAAAACTTTCGCAGTTCTGATGCTCGAAACGAATAACTAGAACGGCCTAGGGGAAAAGTACGCACACCGTTGTAATCGGGCGAGTTTCTACTTTCAGATGCAACAGAAATTTTGCGGATTGGTCAATCCGTTCGCGAGATATGGCAGTTTGGAAGTAAGAAACGCTTGAGAAACTCAAAATTTTTGCAGTTCTGATGCTCGAAACGAATAACTAGGGCGGCCTAGGGGAAAAGTACGCATAGTGTTGTAATCGGGCGAGTTTCTACTTTCAGATGCAACAGAAATTTTGCGGATTGGTCAATACGTTCGCGAGATATGGCAGTTTGGAAGTAAGAAACGCTTGAGAAACTCAAAACTTTCGCAGTTCTGATGCTCGAAACGAATAACTAGAACGGCCTAGGGGAAAAGTACGCACACCGTTGTAATCGGGCGAGTTTCTACTTTCAGATGCAACAGAAATTTTGCGGATTGGTCAATCCGTTCGCGAGATATGGCAGTTTGGAAGTAAGAAACGCTTGAGAAACTCAAAATTTTTGCAGTTCTGATGCTCGAAACGAATAACTAGGGCGGCCTAGGGGAAAAGTACGCATAGTGTTGTAATCGGGCGAGTTTCTACTTTCAGATGCAACAGAAATTTTGCGGATTGGTCAATCCGTTCGCGAGATATGGCAGTTTGGAAGTAAGAAACGCTTGAGAAACTCAAAATTTTTGCAGTTCTGATGCTCGAAACGAATAACTAGGGCGGCCTAGGGGAAAAGTACGCATAGTGTTGTAATCGGGCGAGTTTCTACTTTCAGATGCAACAGAAATTTTGCGGATTGGTCAATCCGTTCGCGAGATATGGCAGTTTGGAAGTAAGAAACGCTTGAGAAACTCAAAATTTTCACAGTTCTGATGCTCGAAACGAATAACTAGAACGGCCTAGGGGAAAAGTACGCATACCGTTGTAATCGGGCGAGTTTCTACTTTCAGATGCAACAGAAATTTTGCGGATTGGTCAATCCGTTCGCGAGATATGGCAGTTTGGAAGTAAGAAACGTTTGAGAAACTCAAAACTTTCGCAGTTCTGATGCTCGAAACGAATAACTAGAACGGCCTAGGGGAAAAGTACGTACACCGTTGTAATCGGGCGAGTTTCTACTTTCAGATGCAACAGAAATTTTGCGGATTGGTCAATCCGTTCGCGAGATATGGCAGTTTGGAAGTAAGAAACGCTTGAGAAACTCAAAATTTTTGCAGTTCTGATGCTCGAAACGAATAACTAGGGCGGCCTAGGGGAAAAGTACGCATAGTGTTGTAATCGGGCGAGTTTCTACTTTCAGATGCAACAGAAATTTTGCGGATTGGTCAATCCGTTCGCGAGATATGGCAGTTTGGAAGTAAGAAACGCTTGAGAAACTCAAAATTTTTGCAGTTCTGATGCTCGAAACGAATAACTAGGGCGGCCTAGGGGAAAAGTAAGCATAGTGTTGTAATCGGGCGAGTTTCTACTTTCAGATGCAACAGAAATTTTGCGGATTGGTCAATCCGTTCGCGAGATATGGCAGTTTGGAGGTAAGAAACGCTTGAGAAACTCAAAATTTTCGCAGTTCTGATGCTCGAAACGAATAACTAGAACGGCCTAGGGGAAAAGTGCGCATAGTGTTGTAATCGGGCGAGTTTCTACTTTCAGATGCAACAGAAATTTTGCGGATTGGTCAATCCGTTCGCGAGATATGGCAGTTTGGAAGTAAGAAACGCTTGAGAAACTCAAAATTTTCGCAGTTCTGATGCTCGAAACGAATAACTAGAACGGCCTAGGGGAAAAGTACGAACAGTGTTGTAATCGGGCGAGTTTCTACTTTCAGATGCAACAGAAATTGTGCGGATTGGTTAATCCGTTCGCGAGATATGGCAGTTTGGAAGTAAGAAACGCTTGAGAAACTCAAAATTTTCGCAGTTCTGTTGCTCGAATCGAATAACTAGAACGGGCTAGGGGAAAAGTACGCATACAGTTGTAATCGGGCGAGTTTCTACTTTCAGATGCAACAGAAATTTTGCGGATTGGTCAATCCGTTCGCGAGATATGGCAGTTTGGAAGTAAGAAACGCTTGAGAAACTCAAAATTTTCACAGTTCTGATGCTCGAAACGAATAACTAGAACGGCCTAGGGGAAAAGTACGCATACCGTTGTAATCGGGCGAGTTTCTACTTTCAGATGCAACAGAAATTTTGCGGATTGGTCAATCCGTTCGCGAGATATGGCAGTTTGGAAGTAAGAAACGCTTGAGAAACTCAAAACTTTCGCAGTTCTGATGCTCGAAACGAATAACTAGAACGGCCTAGGGGAAAAGTACGCATAGTGTTGTAATCGGGCGAGTTTCTACTTTCAGATGCAACAGAAATTTTGCGGATTGGTCAATCCGTTCGCGAGATATGGCAGTTTGGAAGTAAGAAACGCTTGAGGAACTCAAAATTTTCGCAGTTCTGATGCTCGAAACGAATAACTAGAACGGCCTAGGGGAAAAGTACGAATAGTGTTGTAATCGGGCGAGTTTCTACTTTCAGATGCAACAGAAATTTTGCGGATTGGTCAATCCGTTCGCGAGATATGGCAGTTTGGAAGTAAGAAACGCTTGAGAAACTCAAAATTTTTGCAGTTCTGATGCTCGAAACGAATAACTAGGGCGGCCTAGGGGAAAAGTACGCATAGTGTTGTAATCGGGCGAGTTTCTACTTTCAGATGCAACAGAAATTTTGCGGATTGGTCAATACGTTCGCGAGATATGGCAGTTTGGAAGTAAGAAACGCTTGAGAAACTCAAAACTTTCGCAGTTCTGATGCTCGAAACGAATAACTAGAACGGCCTAGGGGAAAAGTACGCACACCGTTGTAATCGGGCGAGTTTCTACTTTCAGATGCAACAGAAATTTTGCGGATTGGTCAATCCGTTCGCGAGATATGGCAGTTTGGAAGTAAGAAACGCTTGAGAAACTCAAAATTTTTGCAGTTCTGATGCTCGAAACGAATAACTAGGGCGGCCTAGGGGAAAAGTACGCATAGTGTTGTAATCGGGCGAGTTTCTACTTTCAGATGCAACAGAAATTTTGCGGATTGGTCAATCCGTTCGCGAGATATGGCAGTTTGGAGGTAAGAAACGCTTGAGAAACTCAAAAATTTCGCAGTTCTGATGCTCGAAACGAATAACTAGAACGGCCTAGGGGAAAAGTGCGCATAGTGTTGTAATCGGGCGAGTTTCTACTTTCAGATGCAACAGAAATTTTGCGGATTGGTCAATCCGTTCGCGAGATATGGCAGTTTGGAAGTAAGAAACGCTTGAGAAACTCAAAATTTTCGCAGTTCTGATGCTCGAAACGAATAACTAGAACGGCCTAGGGGAAAAGTACGAACAGTGTTGTAATCGGGCGAGTTTCTACTTTCAGATGCAACAGAAATTGTGCGGATTGGTTAATCCGTTCGCGAGATATGGCAGTTTGGAAGTAAGAAACGCTTGAGAAACTCAAAATTTTCGCAGTTCTGTTGCTCGAATCGAATAACTAGAACGGGCTAGGGGAAAAGTACGCATACAGTTGTAATCGGGCGAGTTTCTACTTTCAGATGCAACAGAAATTTTGCGGATTGGTCAATCCGTTCGCGAGATATGGCAGTTTGGAGGTAAGAAACGCTCGAGAAACTCAAAATTTTCGCAGTTCTGATGCTCGAAACGAATAACTAGAACGGCCTAGGGGAAAAGTACGCACACCGTTGTAATCGGGCGAGTTTCTACTTTCAGATGCAACAGAAATTTTGCGGATTGGTCAATCCGTTCGCGAGATATGGCAGTTTGGAGGTAAGAAACGCTTGAGAAACTCAAAATTTTCGCAGTTCTGATGCTCGAAACGAATAACTAGAACGGCCTAGGGGAAAAGTACGCATAGAGTTGTAATCGGGCGAGTTTCTACTTTCAGATGCAACAGAAATTTTGCGGATTGGTCAATCCGTTCGCGAGATATGGCAGTTTGGAAGTAAGAAACGCTTGAGAAACTCAAAATTTTCACAGTTCTGATGCTCGAAACGAATAACTAGAACGGCCTAGGGGAAAAGTACGCATACCGTTGTAATCGGGCGAGTTTCTACTTTCAGATGCAACAGAAATTTTGCGGATTGGTCAATCCGTTCGCGAGATATGGCAGTTTGGAAGTAAGAAACGCTTGAGAAACTCAAAACTTTCGCAGTTCTGATGCTCGAAACGAATAACTAGAACGGCCTAGGGGAAAAGTACGCATAGTGTTGTAATCGGGCGAGTTTCTACTTTCAGATGCAACAGAAATTTTGCGGATTGGTCAATCCGTTCGCGAGATATGGCAGTTTGGAAGTAAGAAACGCTTGAGAAACTCAAAATTTTCGCAGTTCTGATGCTCGAAACGAATAACTAGAACGGCCTAGGGGAAAAGTACGAATAGTGTTGTAATCGGGCGAGTTTCTACTTTCAGATGCAACAGAAATTGTGCGGATTGGTCAATCCGATCCCGAGATATGGCAGTTTGGAAGTAAGAAACGCTTGAGAAACTCAAAACTTTCGCAGTTCTGTTGCTCGAAACGAATAACTAGAACGGGCTAGGGGAAAATTACGCATACAGTTGTAATCGGGCTCGTTTCTACTTTCAGATGCAACAGAAATTTTGCGGATTGGTCAATCCGTTCGCGAGATATGGCAGTTAGGAGGTAACAAACGCTCGAGAAACTCAAAATTTTCGCAGTTCTGATGCTCGAAACGAATAACTAGAACGGCCTAGGGGAAAAGTACGCACACCGTTGTAATCGGGCGAGTTTCTACTTTCAGATGCAACAGAAATTTTGCGGATTGGTCAATCCGTTCGCGAGATATGGCAGTTTGGAAGTAAGAAACGCTTGAGAAACTCAAAATTTTCACAGTTCTGATGCTCGAAACGAATAACTAGAACGGCCTAGGGGAAAAGTACGCATACCGTTGTAATCGGGCGAGTTTCTACTTTCAGATGCAACAGAAATTTTGCGGATTGGTCAATCCGTTCGCGAGATATGGCAGTTTGGAAGTAAGAAACGCTTGAGAAACTCAAAATTTTTGCAGTTCTGATGCTCGAAACGAATAACTAGGGCGGCCTAGGGGAAAAGTACGCACAGTGTTGTAATCGGGCGAGTTTCTACTTTCAGATGCAACAGAAATTTTGCGGATTGGTCAATCCGTTCGCGAGATATGGCAGTTTGAAAGTAAGAAACGCTTGAGAAACTCAAAATTTTCGCAGTTCTGTTGCTCGAAACGAATAACTAGAACGGGCTAGGGGAAAAGTACGCATACAGTTGTAATCGGGCGAGTTTCTACTTTCAGATGCGACAGAAATTGTGCGGATTGGTCAATCCGTTCGCGAGATATGGCAGTTTGGAGGTAAGAAACGCTTGAGAAACTCAAAATTTTCGCAGTTCTGATGCTCGAAACGAATAACTAGAACGGCCTAGGGGAAAAGTACGCATAGAGTTGTAATCGGGCGAGTTTCTACTTTCAGATGCAACAGAAATTTTGCGGATTGGTCAATCCGTTCGCGAGATATGGCAGTTTGGAAGTAAGAAACGCTTGAGAAACTCAAAATTTTCACAGTTCTGATGCTCGAAACGAATAACTAGAACGGCCTAGGGGAAAAGTACGCATACCGTTGTAATCGGGCGAGTTTCTACTTTCAGATGCAACAGAAATTTTGCGGATTGGTCAATCCGTTCGCGAGATATGGCAGTTTGGAAGTAAGAAACGCTTGAGAAACTCAAAACTTTCGCAGTTCTGATGCTCGAAACGAATAACTAGAACGGCCTAGGGGAAAAGTACGCATAGTGTTGTAATCGGGCGAGTTTCTACTTTCAGATGCAACAGAAATTTTGCGGATTGGTCAATCCGTTCGCGAGATATGGCAGTTTGGAAGTAAGAAACGCTTGAGAAACTCAAAATTTTCGCAGTTCTGATGCTCGAAACGAATAACTAGAACGGCCTAGGGGAAAAGTACGAATAGTGTTGTAATCGGGCGAGTTTCTACTTTCAGATGCAACAGAAATTGTGCGGATTGGTCAATCCGATCCCGAGATATGGCAGTTTGGAAGTAAGAAACGCTTGAGAAACTCAAAACTTTCGCAGTTCTGTTGCTCGAAACGAATAACTAGAACGGGCTAGGGGAAAATTACGCATACAGTTGTAATCGGGCTCGTTTCTACTTTCAGATGCAACAGAAATTTTGCGGATTGGTCAATCCGTTCGCGAGATATGGCAGTTAGGAGGTAACAAACGCTCGAGAAACTCAAAATTTTCGCAGTTCTGATGCTCGAAACGAATAACTAGAACGGCCTAGGGGAAAAGTACGCACACCGTTGTAATCGGGCGAGTTTCTACTTTCAGATGCAACAGAAATTTTGCGGATTGGTCAATCCGTTCGCGAGATATGGCAGTTTGGAAGTAAGAAACGCTTGAGAAACTCAAAATTTTCACAGTTCTGATGCTCGAAACGAATAACTAGAACGGCCTAGGGGAAAAGTACGCATACCGTTGTAATCGGGCGAGTTTCTACTTTCAGATGCAACAGAAATTTTGCGGATTGGTCAATCCGTTCGCGAGATATGGCAGTTTGGAAGTAAGAAACGCTTGAGAAACTCAAAATTTTTGCAGTTCTGATGCTCGAAACGAATAACTAGGGCGGCCTAGGGGAAAAGTACGCACAGTGTTGTAATCGGGCGAGTTTCTACTTTCAGATGCAACAGAAATTTTGCGGATTGGTCAATCCGTTCGCGAGATATGGCAGTTTGGAGGTAAGAAACGCTTGAGAAACTCAAAATTTTCGCCGTTCTGATGCTCGAAACGAATAACTAGAACGGCCTAGGGGAAAAGTACGAATAGTGTTGTAATCGGGCGAGTTTCTACTTTCAGATGCGACAGAAATTGTGCGGATTGGTCAATCCGTTCGCGAGATATGGCAGTTTGAAAGTAAGAAACGCTTGAGAAACTCAAAATTTTCGCAGTTCTGTTGCTCGAAACGAATAACTAGAACGGGCTAGGGGAAAAGTACGCATACAGTTGTAATCGGGCGAGTTTCTACTTTCAGATGCAACAGAAATTTTGCGGATTGGTAAATCCGTTCGCGAGATATGGCAGTTTGGATGTAAGAAACGCTTGAGAAACTCAAAATTTTCGCAGATCTGATGCTCGAAACGAATAGCTAGAACGGCCTAGTGGAAAAGTACGCATACCGTTGCAATCGGGCGAGTTTCTACTTTCAGATGCAACAGAAATTTTGCGAATTGGACAATCCGTTCGCGAGATGTGGCAGTTTGTACGTGAGAAACGCTGGAGAAACTCAAAATTTTCGCAGTTC
Source organism: Ptiloglossa arizonensis (assembly GCF_051014685.1). Classification (NCBI taxonomy): domain Eukaryota; kingdom Metazoa; phylum Arthropoda; class Insecta; order Hymenoptera; family Colletidae; genus Ptiloglossa; species Ptiloglossa arizonensis. Next base: position 227,648 of record NW_027478776.1, on the reverse strand, counting down.
TGGTGCTCGAAACGAATAACTAGAACGGCCTAGGGGAAAAGTACGAATAGTGTTGTAATCGGGCGAGTTTCTACTTTCAGATGCAACAGAAATTGTGCGGATTGGCCAATCCGTTCGCGAGATATGGCAGTTTGGAAGTAAGAAACGCTTGAGAAACTCAAAATTTTCGCAGTTCTGTTGCTCGAAACGAATAACTAGAACGGGCTAGGGGAAAAGTACGCAAACAGTTGTAATCGGGCGAGTTTCTACTTTCAGATGCAACAGAAATTTTGCGGATTGGTAAATCCGTTCGCGAGATATGGCAGTTTGGATGTAAGAAACGCTTGAGAAACTCAAAATTTTCGCAGATCTGATGCTCGAAACGAATAGCTAGAACGGCCTAGTGGAAAAGTACGCATACCGTTGTAATCGGGCGAGTTTCTACTTTCAGATGCAACAGAAATTTTGCGGATTGGTCAATCCGTTCGCGAGATATGGCAGTTTGGAGGTAAGAAACGCTTGAGAAACTCAAAATTTTCGCAGTTCTGATGCTCGAAACGAATAACTAGAACGGCCTAGGGGAAAAGTGCCCATAGTGTTGTAATCGGGCGAGTTTCTACTTTCAGATGCAACAGAAATTTTGCGGATTGGTCAATCCGTTCGCGAGATATGGCAGTTTGGAAGTAAGAAACGCTTGAGAAACTCAAAATTTTCGCAGTTCTGATGCTCGAAACGAATAACTAGAACGGCCTAGGGGAAAAGTGCGCATAGTGTTGTAATCGGGCGAGTTTCTACTTTCAGATGCAACAGAAATTTTGCGGATTGGTCAATCCGTTCGCGAGATATGGCAGTTTGGAAGTAAGAAACGCTTGAGAAACTCAAAATTTTCACAGTTCTGATGCTCGAAACGAATAACTAGAACGGCCTAGGGGAAAAGTACGCATACCGTTGTAATCGGGCGAGTTTCTACTTTCAGATGCAATAGAAATTTTGCGGATTGGTCAATCCGTTCGCGAGATATGGCAGTTTCGAAGTAAGAAACGCTTGAGAAACTCAAAATTTTTGCAGTTCTGATGCTCGAAACGAATAACTAGGGCGGCCTAGGGGAAAAGTACGCACAGTGTTGTAATCGGGCGAGTTTCTACTTTCAGATGCAACAGAAATTTTGCGGATTGGTCAATCCGTTCGCGAGATATGGCAGTTTGGAAGTAAGAAACGCTTCAGAAACTCAAAATTTTCGCAGTTCTGATGCTCGAAACGAATAACTAGGGCGGCCTAGGGGAAAAGTACGCATAGTGTTGTAATCGTGCGAGATTCTACTTTCAGTTGCAACAGAAATTTTGCGGATTGGTCAATCCGTTCGCGAGATATGGCAGTTTGGAGGTAAGAAACGCTTGAGAAACTCAAAATTTTCGCAGTTCTGATGCTCGAAACGAATAACTAGAACGGCCCAGGGGAAAAGTACGCACAGTGTTGTAATCGGGCGAGTTTCTACTTTCAGATGCAACAGAAATTTTGCGGATTGGTCAATCCGTTCGCGAGATATGGCAGTTTGGAGGTAAGAAACGCTTGAGAAACTCAAAATTTTCGCAGTTCTGATGGTTGAAACGAATAACTAGAACGGCCTAGGGGAAAAGTACGAATAGTGTTGTAATCGGGCGAGTTTCTACTTTCAGATGCAACAGAAATTGTGCGGATTGGTCAATCCGTTCGCGAGATATGGCAGTTTGGAAGTAAGAAACGCTTGAGAAACTCAAAATTTTCGCAGTTCTGATGCTCGAAACGAATAACTAGAACGGCCTAGGGGAAAAGTACGCATAGTGTTGTAATCGGGCGAGTTTCTACTTTCAGATGCAACAGAAATTTTGCGGATTGGTCAATCCGTTCGCGAGATATGGCAGTTTGGAAGTAAGAAACGATTCAGAAACTCAAAATTTTCGCAGTTCTGATGCTCGAAACGAATAACTAGGGCGGCCTAGGGGAAAAGTACGCATAGTGTTGTAATCGTGCGAGATTCTACTTTCAGTTGCAACAGAAATTCTGCGGATTGGTCAATCCGTTCGCGAGATATGGCAGTTTGGAGGTAAGAAACGCTTGAGAAACTCAAAATTTTCGCAGTTCTGATGCTCGAAACGAATAACTAGAACGGCCTAGGGGAAAAGTACGGACAGTGTTGTAATCGGGCGAGTTTCTACTTTCAGATGCAACAGAAATTGTGCGGATTGGTTAATCCGTTCGCGAGATATGGCAGTTTGGAAGTAAGAAACGCTTGAGAAACTCAAAATTTTCGCAGTTCTGTTGCTCGAAACGAATAACTAGAACGTCCTAGGGGAAAAGTACGCATACCGTTGTAATCGGGCGAGTTTCTACTTTCAGATGCAACAGAAATTTTGCGGATTGGTCAATCCGTTCGCGAGATATGGCAGTTTGGAAGTAAGAAACGCTTGAGAAACTCAAAATTTTTGCAGTTCTGATGCTCGAAACGAATAACTAGGGCGGCCTAGGGGAAAAGTACGCATACCGTTGTAATCGGGCGAGTTTCTACTTTCAGATGCAACAGAAATTTTGCGGATTGGTCAATCCGTTCGCGAGATATGGCAGTTTGGAAGTAAGAAACGCTTGAGAAACTCAAAATTTTCGCAGTTCTGTTGCTCGAAACGAATAACTCGAACGGGCTAGGGGAAAAGTACGCATACAGTTGTAATCGGGCGAGTTTCTACTTTCAGATGCAACAGAAATTTTGCGGATTGGTAAATCCGTTCGCGAGATATGGCAGTTTGGATGTAAGAAACGCTTGAGAAACTCAAAATTTTCGCAGATCTGATGCTCGAAACGAATAACTAGAACGGCCTAGGGGAAAAGTACGCACACCGTTGTAATCGGGCGAGTTTCTACTTTCAGATGCAACAGAAATTTTGCGGATTGGTCAATCCGTTCGCGAGATATGGCAGTTTGGAAGTAAGAAACGCTTGAGAAACTCAAAATTTTTGCAGTTCTGATGCTCGAAACGAATAACTAGGGCGGCCTAGGGGAAAAGTACGCATAGTGTTGTAATCGGGCGAGTTTCTACTTTCAGATGCAACAGAAATTTTGCGGATTGGTAAATCCGTTCGCGAGATATGGCAGTTTGGATGTAAGAAACGCTTGAGAAACTCAAAATTTTCGCAGATCTGATGCTCGAAACGAATAGCTAGAACGGCCTAGTGGAAAAGTACGCATACCGTTGTAATCGGGCGAGTTTCTACTTTCAGATGCAACAGAAATTTTGCGGATTGGTCAATCCGTTCGCGAGATATGGCAGTTTGGAGGTAAGAAACGCTTGAGAAACTCAAAATTTTCGCAGTTCTGATGCTCGAAACGAATAACTAGAACGGCCTAGGGGAAAAGTGCGCATAGTGTTGTAATCGGGCGAGTTTCTACTTTCAGATGCAACAGAAATTTTGCGGATTGGTCAATCCGTTCGCGAGATATGGCAGTTTGGAAGTAAGAAACGCTTGAGAAACTCAAAATTTTCGCAGTTCTGATGCTCGAAACGAATAACTAGAACGGCCTAGGGGAAAAGTGCGCATAGTGTTGTAATCGGGCGAGTTTCTACTTTCAGATGCAACAGAAATTTTGCGGATTGGTCAATCCGTTCGCGAGATATGGCAGTTTGGAAGTAAGAAACGCTTGAGAAACTCAAAATTTTCACAGTTCTGATGCTCGAAACGAATAACTAGAACGGCCTGGGGGAAAAGTACGCATACCGTTGTAATCGGGCGAGTCTCTACTTTCAGATGCAACAGAAATTGTGCGGATTGGCCAATCCGTTCGCGAGATATGGCAGTTTGGAAGTAAGAAACGCTTGAGAAACTCAAAATTTTCGCAGTTCTGATGGTTGAAACGAATAACTAGAACGGCCTAGGGGAAAAGTGCGCATAGTGTTGTAATCGGGCGAGTTTCTACTTTCAGATGCAACAGAAATTTTGCGGATTGGTCAATCCGTTCGCGAGATATGGCAGTTTGGAAGTAAGAAACGCTTGAGAAACTCAAAATTTTCGCAGTTCTGATGCTCGAAACGAATAACTAGAACGGCCTAGGGGAAAAGTGCGCATAGTGTTGTAATCGGGCGAGTTTCTACTTTCAGATGCAACAGAAATTTTGCGGATTGGTCAATCCGTTCGCGAGATATGGCAGTTTGGAAGTAAGAAACGCTTGAGAAACTCAAAATTTTCACAGTTCTGATGCTCGAAACGAATAACTAGAACGGCCTGGGGGAAAAGTACGCATACCGTTGTAATCGGGCGAGTCTCTACTTTCAGATGCAACAGAAATTGTGCGGATTGGCCAATCCGTTCGCGAGATATGGCAGTTTGGAAGTAAGAAACGCTTGAGAAACTCAAAATTTTCGCAGTTCTGTTGCTCGAAACGAATAACTAGAACGGGCTAGGGGAAAAGTACGCATACAGTTGTAATCGGGCGAGTTTCTACTTTCAGATGCAACAGAAATTTTGCGGATTGGTAAATCCGTTCGCGAGATATGGCAGTTTGGATGTAAGAAACGCTTGAGAAACTCAAAATTTTCGCAGATCTGATGCTCGAAACGAATAGCTAGAACGGCCTAGTGGAAAAGTACGCATACCGTTGTAATCGGGCGAGTTTCTACTTTCAGATGCAACAGAAATTTTGCGGATTGGTCAATCCGTTCGCGAGATATGGCAGTTTGGAGGTAAGAAACGCTTGAGAAACTCAAAATTTTCGCAGTTCTGATGCTCGAAACGAATAACTAGAACGGCCTAGGGGAAAAGTGCGCATAGTATTGTAATCGGGCGAGTTTCTACTTTCAGATGCAACAGAAATTTTGCGGATTGGTCAATCCGTTCGCGAGATATGGCAGTTTGGAAGTAAGAAACGCTTGAGAAACTCAAAATTTTCGCAGTTCTGATGCTCGAAACGAATAACTAGAACGGCCTAGGGGAAAAGTGCGCATAGTGTTGTAATCGGGCGAGTTTCTACTTTCAGATGCAACAGAAATTTTGCGGATTGGTCAATCCGTTCGCGAGATATGGCAGTTTGGAAGTAAGAAACGCTTGAGAAACTCAAAATTTTCACAGTTCTGATGCTCGACACGAATAACTAGAACGGCCTAGGGGAAATTTACGCATACCGTTGTAATCGGGCGAGTTTCTACTTTCAGATGCAACAGAAATTTTGCGGATTGGTCAATCCGTTCGCGAGATATGGCAGTTTGGAAGTAAGAAACGCTTCAGAAACTCAAAATTTTCGCAGTTCTGATGCTCGAAACGAATAACTAGGGCGGCCTAGGGGATAAGTACGCATAGTGTTGTAATCGTGCGAGTTTCTACTTTCAGTTGCAACAGAAATTTTGCGGATTGGTCAATCCGTTCGCGAGATATGGCAGTTTGGAGGTAAGAAACGCTTGAGAAACTCAAAATTTTCGCAGTTCTGATGCTCGAAACGAATAACTAGAACGGCCTAGGGGAAAAGTACGCACACCGTTGTAATCGGGCGAGTTTCTACTTTCAGATGCAACAGAAATTTTGCGGATTGGTCAATCCGTTCGCGAGATATGGCAGTTTGGAGGTAAGAAACGCTTGAGAAACTCAAAATTTTCGCAGTTCTGTTGCTCGAAACGAATAACTAGAACGGGCTAGGGGAAAAGTACGCATACAGTTGTAATCGGGCGAGTTTCTACTTTCAGATGCAACAGAAATTTTGCGGATTGGTAAATCCGTTCGCGAGATATGGCAGTTTGGATGTAAGAAACGCTTGAGAAACTCAAAATTTTCGCAGATCTGATGCTCGAAACGAATAGCTAGAACGGCCTAGTGGAAAAGTACGCATACCGTTGCAATCGGGCGAGTTTCTACTTTCAGATGCAACAGAAATTTTGCGGATTGGTCAATCCGTTCGCGAGATATGGCAGTTTGGAGGTAAGAAACGCTTGGGAAACTCAAAATTTTCGCAGTTCTGATGCTCGAAACGAATAACTAGAACGGCCTAGGGGAAAAGTGCGCATAGTGTTGTAATCGGGCGAGTTTCTACTTTCAGATGCAACAGAAATTTTGCGGATTGGTCAATCCGTTCGCGAGATATGGCAGTTTGGAAGTAAGAAACGCTTGAGAAACTCAAAATTTTTGCAGTTCTGATGCTCGAAACGAATAACTAGGGCGGCCTAGGGGAAAAGTACGCATAGTGTTGTAATCGGGCGAGTTTCTACTTTCAGATGCAACTGAAATTTTGCGGATTGGTCAATCCGTTCGCGAGATATGGCAGTTTGGAGGTAAGAAACGCTTGAGAAACTCAAAATTTTCGCAGTTCTGGTGCTCGAAACGAATAACTAGAACGGCCTAGGGGAAAAGTACGAATAGTGTTGTAATCGGGCGAGTTTCTACTTTCAGATGCAACAGAAATTGTGCGGATTGGTCAATCCGTTCGCGCGATATGGCAGTTTGGAAGTAAGAAACGCTTGAGAAACTCAAAATTTTCGCAGTTCTGTTGCTCGAAACGAATAACTAGAACGGGCTAGGGGAAAAGTACGCATACAGTTGTAATCGGGCGAGTTTCTACTTTCAGATGCAACAGAAATTTTGCGGATTGGTAAATCCGTTCGCGAGATATGGCAGTTTGGATGTAAGAAACGCTTGAGAAACTCAAAATTTTCGCAGATCTGATGCTCGAAACGAATAGCTAGAACGGCCTAGTGGAAAAGTACGCATACCGTTGTAATCGGGCGAGTTTCTACTTTCAGATGCAACCGAAATTTTGCGGATTGGTCAATCCGTTCGCGAGATATGGCAGTTTGGAGGTAAGAAACGCTTGAGAAACTCAAAATTTTCGCAGTTCTGATGCTCGAAACGAATAACTAGAACGGCCTAGGGGAAAAGTGCGCATAGTGTTGTAATCGGGCGAGTTTCTACTTTCAGATGCAACAGAAATTTTGCGGATTGGTCAATCCGTTCGCGAGATATGGCAGTTTGGAGGTAAGAAACGCTCGAGAAACTCAAAATTTTCGCAGTTCTGATGCTCGAAACGAATAACTAGAACGGCCTAGGGGAAAAGTACGCACACCGTTGTAATCGGGCGAGTTTCTACTTTCAGATGCAATAGAAATTTTGCGGATTGGTCAATCCGTTCGCGAGATATGGCAGTTTGGAGGTAAGAAACGCTCGAGTAACTCAAAATTTTCGCAGTTCTGATGCTCGACAAGCGTAACTAGAACGGCCTAGGGGAAAAGTACGCACACCGTTGTAATCGGGCGAGTTTCTACTTTCAGATGCAACAGAAATTTTGCGGATTGGTCAATCCGTTCGCGAGATGTGGCAGTTTGTACGTGAGAAACGCTTGAGAAACTCAAAATTTTCGCAGTTCTGTTGCTCGAAACGAATAACTAGAACGGTCTAGGGGAAAAGTAATCATACAGTTGTAATCGGGCGAATTTCTACTTTCAGATGCAACAGAAATTTTGCGGATTGGTCAATCCTTTCGCGAGATATGGCAGTTTGGAGATAAGAAACGCTCGAGAAACTCAAAATTTTCGCAGTTCTGATGCTCGACAAGCATAACTAGAACGGCCTAGGGGAAAAGTACGCATAGTGTTGTAATCGGGCGAGTTTCTACTTTCAGATGCAACAGAAATTTTGCGGATTGGTCAATCCGTTCGCGAGATATGGCAGTTTGGAGGTAAGAAACGCTTGAGAAACTCAAAATTGTCACAGTTCTGATGCTCGAAACGAATAACTAGGAGGGCCTAGGGGAAAAGTACGCATACCGTTGTAATCGGGCGAGTTTCTACTTTCAGATGCAACAGAAATTTTGCGGATTGGTCAATCCGTTCGCGAGATATGGCAGTTTGGAAGTAAGAAACGCTTGAGAAACTCAAAATTTTTGCAGTTCTGATGCTCGAAACGAATAACTAGGGCGGCCTAGGGGAAAAGTACGCATACCGTTGTAATCGGGCGAGTTTCTACTTTCAGATGCAACAGAAATTTTGCGGATTGGTCAATCCGTTCGCGAGATATGGCAGTTTGGAAGTAAGAAACGCTTGAGAAACTCAAAATTTTTGCAGTTCTGATGCTCGAAACGAATAGCTAGAACGGCCTAGTGGAAAAGTACGCATACCGTTGTAATCGGGCGAGTTTCTACTTTCAGATGCAACAGAAATTTTGCGGATTGGTCAATCCGTTCGCGAGATATGGCAGTTTGGAGGTAAGAAACGCTTGAGAAACTCAAAATTTTCGCAGTTCTGATGCTCGAAACGAATAACTAGAACGGCCTAGGGGAAAAGTGCCCATAGTGTTGTAATAGGGCGAGTTTCTACTTTCAGATGCAACAGAAATTTTGCGGATTGGTCAATCCGTTCGCGAGATATGGCAGTTTGGAGGTAAGAAACGCTTGAGAAACTCAAAATTTTCGCCGTTCTGATGCTCGAAACGAATAACTAGAACGGCCTAGGGGAAAAGTACGAATAGTGTTGTAATCGGGCGAGTTTCTACTTTCAGATGCGACAGAAATTGTGCGGATTGGTCAATCCGTTCGCGAGATATGGCAGTTTGAAAGTAAGAAACGCTTGAGAAACTCAAAATTTTCGCAGTTCTGTTGCTCGAAACGAATAACTAGAACGGGCTAGGGGAAAAGTACGCATACAGTTGTAATCGGGCGAGTTTCTACTTTCAGATGCAACAGAAATTTTGCGGATTGGTAAATCCGTTCGCGAGATATGGCAGTTTGGATGTAAGAAACGCTTGAGAAACTCAAAATTTTCGCAGATCTGATGCTCGAAACGAATAGCTAGAACGGCCTAGTGGAAAAGTACGCATACCGTTGCAATCGGGCGAGTTTCTACTTTCAGATGCAACAGAAATTTTGCGGATTGGACAATCCGTTCGCGAGATGTGGCAGTTTGTACGTGAGAAACGCTGGAGAAACTCAAAATTTTCGCAGTTCTGGTGCTCGAAACGAATAACTAGAACGGCCTAGGGGAAAAGTACGAATAGTGTTGTAATCGGGCGAGTTTCTACTTTCAGATGCAACAGAAATTGTGCGGATTGGCCAATCCGTTCGCGAGATATGGCAGTTTGGAAGTAAGAAACGCTTGAGAAACTCAAAATTTTCGCAGTTCTGTTGCTCGAAACGAATAACTAGAACGGGCTAGGGGAAAAGTACGCAAACAGTTGTAATCGGGCGAGTTTCTACTTTCAGATGCAACAGAAATTTTGCGGATTGGTAAATCCGTTCGCGAGATATGGCAGTTTGGATGTAAGAAACGCTTGAGAAACTCAAAATTTTCGCAGATCTGATGCTCGAAACGAATAGCTAGAACGGCCTAGTGGAAAAGTACGCATACAGTTGTAATCGGGCGAGTTTCTACTTTCAGATGCAACAGAAATTTTGCGGATTGGTAAATCCGTTCGCGAGATATGGCAGTTTGGATGTAAGAAACGCTTGAGAAACTCAAAATTTTCGCAGATCTGATGCTCGAAACGAATAGCTAGAACGGCCTAGGGGAAAAGTGCCCATAGTGTTGTAATCGGGCGAGTTTCTACTTTCAGATGCAACAGAAATTTTGCGGATTGGTCAATCCGTTCGCGAGATATGGCAGTTTGGAAGTAAGAAACGCTTGAGAAACTCAAAATTTTCGCAGTTCTGATGCTCGAAACGAATAACTAGAACGGCCTAGGGGAAAAGTGCGCATAGTGTTGTAATCGGGCGAGTTTCTACTTTCAGATGCAACAGAAATTTTGCGGATTGGTCAATCCGTTCGCGAGATATGGCAGTTTGGAAGTAAGAAACGCTTGAGAAACTCAAAATTTTCACAGTTCTGATGCTCGAAACGAATAACTAGAACGGCCTAGGGGAAAAGTACGCATACCGTTGTAATCGGGCGAGTTTCTACTTTCAGATGCAACAGAAATTTTGCGGATTGGTCAATCCGTTCGCGAGATATGGCAGTTTGGAAGTAAGAAACGCTTCAGAAACTCAAAATTTTTGCAGTTCTGATGCTCGAAACGAATAACTAGGGCGGCCTAGGGGAAAAGTACGCACAGTGTTGTAATCGGGCGAGTTTCTACTTTCAGATGCAACAGAAATTTTGCGGATTGGTCAATCCGTTCGCGAGATATGGCAGTTTGGAAGTAAGAAACGCTTCAGAAACTCAAAATTTTCGCAGTTCTGATGCTCGAAACGAATAACTAGGGCGGCCTAGGGGAAAAGTACGCATAGTGTTGTAATCGTGCGAGATTCTACTTTCAGTTGCAACAGAAATTTTGCGGATTGGTCAATCCGTTCGCGAGATATGGCAGTTTGGAGGTAAGAAACGCTTGAGAAACTCAAAATTTTCGCAGTTCTGATGCTCGAAACGAATAACTAGAACGGCCTAGGGGAAAAGTACGCACAGTGTTGTAATCGGGCGAGTTTCTACTTTCAGATGCAACAGAAATTTTGCGGATTGGTCAATCCGTTCGCGAGATATGGCAGTTTGGAGGTAAGAAACGCTTGAGAAACTCAAAATTTTCGCAGTTCTGATGGTTGAAACGAATAACTAGAACGGCCTAGGGGAAAAGTACGAATAGTGTTGTAATCGGGCGAGTTTCTACTTTCAGATGCAACAGAAATTGTGCGGATTGGTCAATCCGTTCGCGAGATATGGCAGTTTGGAAGTAAGAAACGCTTGAGAAACTCAAAATTTTCGCAGTTCTGATGCTCGAAACGAATAACTAGAACGGCCTAGGGGAAAAGTACGCATAGTGTTGTAATCGGGCGAGTTTCTACTTTCAGATGCAACAGAAATTTTGCGGATTGGTCAATCCGTTCGCGAGATATGGCAGTTTGGAAGTAAGAAACGATTCAGAAACTCAAAATTTTCGCAGTTCTGATGCTCGAAACGAATAACTAGGGCGGCCTAGGGGAAAAGTACGCATAGTGTTGTAATCGTGCGAGATTCTACTTTCAGTTGCAACAGAAATTCTGCGGATTGGTCAATCCGTTCGCGAGATATGGCAGTTTGGAGGTAAGAAACGCTTGAGAAACTCAAAATTTTCGCAGTTCTGATGCTCGAAACGAATAACTAGAACGGCCTAGGGGAAAAGTACGGACAGTGTTGTAATCGGGCGAGTTTCTACTTTCAGATGCAACAGAAATTGTGCGGATTGGTTAATCCGTTCGCGAGATATGGCAGTTTGGAAGTAAGAAACGCTTGAGAAACTCAAAATTTTCGCAGTTCTGTTGCTCGAAACGTATAACTAGAACGGCCTAGGGGAAAAGTACGCATACCGTTGTAATCGGGCGAGTTTCTACTTTCAGATGCAACAGAAATTTTGCGGATTGGTCAATCCGTTCGCGAGATATGGCAGTTTGGAAGTAAGAAACGCTTGAGAAACTCAAAATTTTTGCAGTTCTGATGCTCGAAACGAATAACTAGGGCGGCCTAGGGGAAAAGTACGCATACCGTTGTAATCGGGCGAGTTTCTACTTTCAGATGCAACAGAAATTTTGCGGATTGGTCAATCCGTTCGCGAGATATGGCAGTTTGGAAGTAAGAAACGCTTGAGAAACTCAAAATTTTCGCAGTTCTGTTGCTCGAAACGAATAACTCGAACGGGCTAGGGGAAAAGTACGCATACAGTTGTAATCGGGCGAGTTTCTACTTTCAGATGCAACAGAAATTTTGCGGATTGGTAAATCCGTTCGCGAGATATGGCAGTTTGGATGTAAGAAACGCTTGAGAAACTCAAAATTTTCGCAGATCTGATGCTCGAAACGAATAACTAGAACGGCCTAGGGGAAAAGTACGCACACCGTTGTAATCGGGCGAGTTTCTACTTTCAGATGCAACAGAAATTTTGCGGATTGGTCAATCCGTTCGCGAGATATGGCAGTTTGGAAGTAAGAAACGCTTGAGAAACTCAAAATTTTCGCAGTTCTGTTGCTCGAAACGAATAACTAGAACGGGCTAGGGGAAAAGTACGCAAACAGTTGTAATCGGGCGAGTTTCTACTTTCAGATGCAACAGAAATTTTGCGGATTGGTAAATCCGTTCGCGAGATATGGCAGTTTGGATGTAAGAAACGCTTGAGAAACTCAAAATTTTCGCAGATCTGATGCTCGAAACGAATAGCTAGAACGGCCTAGTGGAAAAGTACGCATACAGTTGTAATCGGGCGAGTTTCTACTTTCAGATGCAACAGAAATTTTGCGGATTGGTAAATCCGTTCGCGAGATATGGCAGTTTGGATGTAAGAAACGCTTGAGAAACTCAAAATTTTCGCAGATCTGATGCTCGAAACGAATAGCTAGAACGGCCTAGTGGAAAAGTACGCATACCGTTGCAATCGGGCGAGTTTCTACTTTCAGATGCAACAGAAATTTTGCGGATTGGACAATCCGTTCGCGAGATGTGGCAGTTTGTACGTGAGAAACGCTGGAGAAACTCAAAATTTTCGCAGTTCTGGTGCTCGAAACGAATAACTAGAACGGCCTAGGGGAAAAGTACGAATAGTGTTGTAATCGGGCGAGTTTCTACTTTCAGATGCAACAGAAATTGTGCGGATTGGCCAATCCGTTCGCGAGATATGGCAGTTTGGAAGTAAGAAACGCTTGAGAAACTCAAAATTTTCGCAGTTCTGTTGCTCGAAACGAATAACTAGAACGGGCTAGGGGAAAAGTACGCAAACAGTTGTAATCGGGCGAGTTTCTACTTTCAGATGCAACAGAAATTTTGCGGATTGGTAAATCCGTTCGCGAGATATGGCAGTTTGGATGTAAGAAACGCTTGAGAAACTCAAAATTTTCGCAGATCTGATGCTCGAAACGAATAGCTAGAACGGCCTAGTGGAAAAGTACGCATACCGTTGTAATCGGGCGAGTTTCTACTTTCAGATGCAACAGAAATTTTGCGGATTGGTCAATCCGTTCGCGAGATATGGCAGTTTGGAGGTAAGAAACGCTTGAGAAACTCAAAATTTTCGCAGTTCTGATGCTCGAAACGAATAACTAGAACGGCCTAGGGGAAAAGTGCCCATAGTGTTGTAATCGGGCGAGTTTCTACTTTCAGATGCAACAGAAATTTTGCGGATTGGTCAATCCGTTCGCGAGATATGGCAGTTTGGAAGTAAGAAACGCTTGAGAAACTCAAAATTTTCGCAGTTCTGATGCTCGAAACGAATAACTAGAACGGCCTAGGGGAAAAGTGCGCATAGTGTTGTAATCGGGCGAGTTTCTACTTTCAGATGCAACAGAAATTTTGCGGATTGGTCAATCCGTTCGCGAGATATGGCAGTTTGGAAGTAAGAAACGCTTGAGAAACTCAAAATTTTCACAGTTCTGATGCTCGAAACGAATAACTAGAACGGCCTAGGGGAAAAGTACGCATACCGTTGTAATCGGGCGAGTTTCTACTTTCAGATGCAACAGAAATTTTGCGGATTGGTCAATCCGTTCGCGAGATATGGCAGTTTGGAAGTAAGAAACGCTTCAGAAACTCAAAATTTTTGCAGTTCTGATGCTCGAAACGAATAACTAGGGCGGCCTAGGGGAAAAGTACGCACAGTGTTGTAATCGGGCGAGTTTCTACTTTCAGATGCAACAGAAATTTTGCGGATTGGTCAATCCGTTCGCGAGATATGGCAGTTTGGAAGTAAGAAACGCTTCAGAAACTCAAAATTTTCGCAGTTCTGATGCTCGAAACGAATAACTAGGGCGGCCTAGGGGAAAAGTACGCATAGTGTTGTAATCGTGCGAGATTCTACTTTCAGTTGCAACAGAAATTTTGCGGATTGGTCAATCCGTTCGCGAGATATGGCAGTTTGGAGGTAAGAAACGCTTGAGAAACTCAAAATTTTCGCAGTTCTGATGCTCGAAACGAATAACTAGAACGGCCTAGGGGAAAAGTACGCACAGTGTTGTAATCGGGCGAGTTTCTACTTTCAGATGCAACAGAAATTTTGCGGATTGGTCAATCCGTTCGCGAGATATGGCAGTTTGGAGGTAAGAAACGCTTGAGAAACTCAAAATTTTCGCAGTTCTGATGGTTGAAACGAATAACTAGAACGGCCTAGGGGAAAAGTACGAATAGTGTTGTAATCGGGCGAGTTTCTACTTTCAGATGCAACAGAAATTGTGCGGATTGGTCAATCCGTTCGCGAGATATGGCAGTTTGGAAGTAAGAAACGCTTGAGAAACTCAAAATTTTCGCAGTTCTGATGCTCGAAACGAATAACTAGAACGGCCTAGGGGAAAAGTACGCATAGTGTTGTAATCGGGCGAGTTTCTACTTTCAGATGCAACAGAAATTTTGCGGATTGGTCAATCCGTTCGCGAGATATGGCAGTTTGGAAGTAAGGAACGATTCAGAAACTCAAAATTTTCGCAGTTCTGATGCTCGAAACGAATAACTAGGGCGGCCTAGGGGAAAAGTACGCATAGTGTTGTAATCGTGCGAGATTCTACTTTCAGTTGCAACAGAAATTCTGCGGATTGGTCAATCCGTTCGCGAGATATGGCAGTTTGGAGGTAAGAAACGCTTGAGAAACTCAAAATTTTCGCAGTTCTGATGCTCGAAACGAATAACTAGAACGGCCTAGGGGAAAAGTACGGACAGTGTTGTAATCGGGCGAGTTTCTACTTTCAGATGCAACAGAAATTGTGCGGATTGGTTAATCCGTTCGCGAGATATGGCAGTTTGGAAGTAAGAAACGCTTGAGAAACTCAAAATTTTCGCAGTTCTGTTGCTCGAAACGTATAACTAGAACGGCCTAGGGGAAAAGTACGCATACCGTTGTAATCGGGCGAGTTTCTACTTTCAGATGCAACAGAAATTTTGCGGATTGGTCAATCCGTTCGCGAGATATGGCAGTTTGGAAGTAAGAAACGCTTGAGAAACTCAAAATTTTTGCAGTTCTGATGCTCGAAACGAATAACTAGGGCGGCCTAGGGGAAAAGTACGCATACCGTTGTAATCGGGCGAGTTTCTACTTTCAGATGCAACAGAAATTTTGCGGATTGGTCAATCCGTTCGCGAGATATGGCAGTTTGGAAGTAAGAAACGCTTGAGAAACTCAAAATTTTCGCAGTTCTGTTGCTCGAAACGAATAACTCGAACGGGCTAGGGGAAAAGTACGCATACAGTTGTAATCGGGCGAGTTTCTACTTTCAGATGCAACAGAAATTTTGCGGATTGGTAAATCCGTTCGCGAGATATGGCAGTTTGGATGTAAGAAACGCTTGAGAAACTCAAAATTTTCGCAGATCTGATGCTCGAAACGAAGAACTAGAACGGCCTAGGGGAAAAGTACGCACACCGTTGTAATCGGGCGAGTTTCTACTTTCAGATGCAACAGAAATTTTGCGGATTGGTCAATCCGTTCGCGAGATATGGCAGTTTGGAAGTAAGAAACGCTTGAGAAACTCAAAATTTTTGCAGTTCTGATGCTCGAAACGAATAACTAGGGCGGCCTAGGGGAAAAGTACGCATAGTGTTGTAATCGGGCGAGTTTCTACTTTCAGATGCAACAGAAATTTTGCGGATTGGTCAATCCGTTCGCGAGATATGGCAGTTTGGAGGTAAGAAACGCTTGAGAAACTCAAAATTTTCGCAGTTCTGTTGCTCGAAACGAATAACTAGAACGGGCTAGGGGAAAAGTACGCATACAGTTGTAATCGGGCGAGTTTCTACATTCAGATGCAACAGAAATTTTGCGGATTGGTAAATCCGTTCGCGAGATATGGCAGTTTGGATGTAAGAAACGCTTGAGAAACTCAAAATTTTCGCAGATCTGATGCTCGAAACGAATAGCTAGAACGGCCTAGTGGAAAAGTACGCATACCGTTGTAATCGGGCGAGTTTCTACTTTCAGATGCAACAGAAATTTTGCGGATTGGTCAATCCGTTCGCGAGATATGGCAGTTTGGAGGTAAGAAACGCTTGAGAAACTCAAAATTTTCGCAGTTCTGATGCTCGAAACGAATAACTAGAACGGCCTAGGGGAAAAGTGCGCATAGTGTTGTAATCGGGCGAGTTTCTACTTTCAGATGCAACAGAAATTTTGCGGATTGGTCAATCCGTTCGCGAGATATGGCAGTTTGGAAGTAAGAAACGCTTGAGAAACTCAAAATTTTCGCAGTTCTGATGCTCGAAACGAATAACTAGAACGGCCTAGGGGAAAAGTGCGCATAGTGTTGTAATCGGGCGAGTTTCTACTTTCAGATGCAACAGAAATTTTGCGGATTGGTCAATCCGTTCGCGAGATATGGCAGTTTGGAAGTAAGAAACGCTTGAGAAACTCAAAATTTTCACAGTTCTGATGCTCGAAACGAATAACTAGAACGGCCTGGGGGAAAAGTACGCATACCGTTGTAATCGGGCGAGTCTCTACTTTCAGATGCAACAGAAATTGTGCGGATTGGCCAATCCGTTCGCGAGATATGGCAGTTTGGAGGTAAGAAACGCTTGAGAAACTCAAAATTTTCGCAGTTCTGTTGCTCGAAACGAATAACTAGAACGGGCTAGGGGAAAAGTACGCATACAGTTGTAATCGGGCGAGTTTCTACTTTCAGATGCAACAGAAATTTTGCGGATTGGTAAATCCGTTCGCGAGATATGGCAGTTTGGATGTAAGAAACGCTTGAGAAACTCAAAATTTTCGCAGATCTGATGCTCGAAACGAATAGCTAGAACGGCCTAGTGGAAAAGTACGCACACCGTTGTAATCGGGCGAGTTTCTACTTTCAGATGCAACAGAAATTTTGCGGATTGGTCAATCCGTTCGCGAGATATGGCAGTTTGGAAGTAAGAAACGCTTGAGAAACTCAAAATTTTCACAGTTCTGATGCTCGAAACGAATAACTAGAACGGTCTAGGGGAAAAGTACGCATACCGTTGTAATCGGGCGAGTTTCTACTTTCAGATGCAACAGAAATTTTGCGGATTGGTCAATCCGTTCGCGAGATATGGCAGTTTGGAAGTAAGAAACGCTTGAGAAACTCAAAATTTTTGCAGTTCTGATGCTCGAAACGAATAACTAGGGCGGCCTAGGGGAAAAGTACGCACAGTGTTGTAATCGGGCGAGTTTCTACTTTCAGATGCAACAGAAATTTTGCGGATTGGTCAATCCGTTCGCGAGATATGGCAGTTTGGAGGTAAGAAACGCTTGAGAAACTCAAAATTTTCGCAGTTCTGATGCTCGAAACGAATAACTAGAACGGCCTAGGGGAAAAGTACGAACAGTGTTGTAATCGGGCGAGTTTCTACTTTCAGATGCAACAGAAATTGTGCGGATTGGTCAATCCGTTCGCGAGATATGGCAGTTTGGAGGTAAGAAACGCTTGAGAAACTCAAAATTTTCGCAGATCTGATGCTCGAAACGAATAACTAGAACGGCCTAGGGGAAAAGTACGCATAGTGTTGTAATCGGGCGAGTTTCTACTTTCAGATGCAACAGAAATTTTGCGGATTGGTCAATCCGTTCGCGAGATATGGCAGTTTGGAAGTAAGAAACGCTTGAGAAACTCAAAATTTTCGCAGTTCTGATGCTCGAAACGAATAACTAGAACGGCCTAGGGGAAAAGTACGCACACCGTTGTAATCGGGCGAGTTTCTACTTTCAGATGCAACAGAAATTTTGCGGATTGGTCAATCCGTTCGCGAGATATGGCAGTTTGGAGGTAAGAAACGCTTGAGAAACTCAAAATTTTCGCAGTTCTGTTGCTCGAAACGAATAACTAGAACGGGCTAGGGGAAAAGTACGCATACAGTTGTAATCGGGCGAGTTTCTACTTTCAGATGCAACAGAAATTTTGCGGATTGGTAAATCCGTTCGCGAGATATGGCAGTTTGGATGTAAGAAACGCTTGAGAAACTCAAAATTTTCGCAGATCTGATGCTCGAAACGAATAGCTAGAACGGCCTAGTGGAAAAGTACGCATACCGTTGCAATCGGGCGAGTTTCTACTTTCAGATGCAACAGAAATTTTGCGGATTGGTCAATCCGTTCGCGAGATATGGCAGTTTGGAGGTAAGAAACGCTTGGGAAACTCAAAATTTTCGCAGTTCTGATGCTCGAAACGAATAACTAGAACGGCCTAGGGGAAAAGTGCGCATAGTGTTGTAATCGGGCGAGTTTCTACTTTCAGATGCAACAGAAATTTTGCGGATTGGTCAATCCGTTCGCGAGATATGGCAGTTTGGAAGTAAGAAACGCTTGAGAAACTCAAAATTTTTGCAGTTCTGATGCTCGAAACGAATAACTAGGGCGGCCTAGGGGA
The DNA here is from genome assembly GCF_051014685.1 of Ptiloglossa arizonensis. NCBI lineage: Eukaryota > Metazoa > Arthropoda > Insecta > Hymenoptera > Colletidae > Ptiloglossa > Ptiloglossa arizonensis. Next base: position 209,411 of record NW_027478776.1, on the reverse strand, counting down.
AAAGTACGCATAGTGTTGTAATCGGGCGAGTTTCTACTTTCAGATGCAACAGAAATTTTGCGGATTGGTCAATCCGTTCGCGAGATATGGCAGTTTGGAGGTAAGAAACGCTTGAGAAACTCAAAATTTTCGCAGTTCTGGTGCTCGAAACGAATAACTAGAACGGCCTAGGGGAAAAGTACGAATAGTGTTGTAATCGGGCGAGTTTCTACTTTCAGATGCAACAGAAATTGTGCGGATTGGTCAATCCGTTCGCGCGATATGGCAGTTTGGATGTAAGAAACGCTTGAGAAACTCAAAATTTTCGCAGTTCTGTTGCTCGAAACGAATAACTAGAACGGGCTAGGGGAAAAGTACGCATACAGTTGTAATCGGGCGAGTTTCTACTTTCAGATGCAACAGAAATTTTGCGGATTGGTAAATCCGTTCGCGAGATATGGCAGTTTGGATGTAAGAAACGCTTGAGAAACTCAAAATTTTCGCAGATCTGATGCTCGAAACGAATAGCTAGAACGGCCTAGTGGAAAAGTACGCATACCGTTGTAATCGGGCGAGTTTCTACTTTCAGATGCAACCGAAATTTTGCGGATTGGTCAATCCGTTCGCGAGATATGGCAGTTTGGAGGTAAGAAACGCTTGAGAAACTCAAAATTTTCGCAGTTCTGATGCTCGAAACGAATAACTAGAACGGCCTAGGGGAAAAGTGCGCATAGTGTTGTAATCGGGCGAGTTTCTACTTTCAGATGCAACAGAAATTTTGCGGATTGGTCAATCCGTTCGCGAGATATGGCAGTTTGGAGGTAAGAAACGCTCGAGAAACTCAAAATTTTCGCAGTTCTGATGCTCGAAACGAATAACTAGAACGGCCTAGGGGAAAAGTACGCACACCGTTGTAATCGGGCGAGTTTCTACTTTCAGATGCAATAGAAATTTTGCGGATTGGTCAATCCGTTCGCGAGATATGGCAGTTTGGAGGTAAGAAACGCTCGAGTAACTCAAAATTTTCGCAGTTCTGATGCTCGACAAGCGTAACTAGAACGGCCTAGGGGAAAAGTACGCACACCGTTGTAATCGGGCGAGTTTCTACTTTCAGATGCAACAGAAATTTTGCGGATTGGTCAATCCGTTCGCGAGATGTGGCAGTTTGTACGTGAGAAACGCTTGAGAAACTCAAAATTTTCGCAGTTCTGTTGCTCGAAACGAATAACTAGAACGGGCTAGGGGAAAAGTAATCATACAGTTGTAATCGGGCGAATTTCTACTTTCAGATGCAACAGAAATTTTGCGGATTGGTCAATCCTTTCGCGAGATATGGCAGTTTGGAGATAAGAAACGCTCGAGAAACTCAAAATTTTCGCAGTTCTGATGCTCGACAAGCATAACTAGAACGGCCTAGGGGAAAAGTACGCATAGTGTTGTAATCGGGCGAGTTTCTACTTTCAGATGCAACAGAAATTTTGCGGATTGGTCAATCCGTTCGCGAGATATGGCAGTTTGGAGGTAAGAAACGCTTGAGAAACTCAAAATTGTCACAGTTCTGATGCTCGAAACGAATAACTAGGAGGGCCTAGGGGAAAAGTACGCATACCGTTGTAATCGGGCGAGTTTCTACTTTCAGATGCAACAGAAATTTTGCGGATTGGTCAATCCGTTCGCGAGATATGGCAGTTTGGAAGTAAGAAACGCTTGAGAAACTCAAAATTTTTGCAGTTCTGATGCTCGAAACGAATAACTAGGGCGGCCTAGGGGAAAAGTACGCATACCGTTGTAATCGGGCGAGTTTCTACTTTCAGATGCAACAGAAATTTTGCGGATTGGTCAATCCGTTCGCGAGATATGGCAGTTTGGAAGTAAGAAACGCTTGAGAAACTCAAAATTTTTGCAGTTCTGATGCTCGAAACGAATAACTAGGGCGGCCTAGGGGAAAAGTACGCATAGTGTTGTAATCGGGCGAGTTTCTACTTTCAGATGCAACAGAAATTGTGCGGATTGGTCAATCCGTTCGCGAGATATGGCAGTTTGGAAGTAAGAAACGCTTGAGAAACTCAAAATTTTCGCAGTTCTGTTGCTCGAAACGAATAACTAGAACGGGCTAGGGGAAAAGTACGCATACAGTTGTAATCGGGCGAGTTTCTACTTTCAGATGCAACAGAAATTTTGCGGATTGGTAAATCCGTTCGCGAGATATGGCAGTTTGGATGTAAGAAACGCTTGAGAAACTCAAAATTTTCACAGTTCTGATGCTCGAAACGAATAACTAGAACGGCCTAGGGGAAAAGTGCGCATAGTGTTGTAATCGGGCGAGTTTCTACTTTCAGATGCAACAGAAATTTTGCGGATTGGTCAATCCGTTCGCGAGATATGGCAGTTTGGAAGTAAGAAACGCTTGAGAAACTCAAAATTTTCACAGTTCTGATGCTCGAAACGAATAACTAGAACGGCCTAGGGGAAAAGTGCGCATACCGTTGTAATCGGGCGAGTTTCTACTTTCAGATGCAACAGAAATTTTGCGGATTGGTCAATCCGTTCGCGAGATATGGCAGTTTGGAAGTAAGAAACGCTTGAGAAACTCAAAATTTTCGCAGTTCTGATGCTCGAAACGAATAACTAGAACGGCCTAGGGGAAAAGTACGGACAGTGTTGTAATCGGGCGAGTTTCTACTTTCAGATGCAACAGAAATTGTGCGGATTGGTTAATCCGTTCGCGAGATATGGCAGTTTGGAAGTAAGAAACGCTTGAGAAACTCAAAATTTTCGCAGTTCTGTTGCTCGAAACGAATAACTAGAACGGCCTAGGGGAAAAGTACGCATACCGTTGTAATCGGGCGAGTTTCTACTTTCAGATGCAACAGAAATTTTGCGGATTGGTCAATCCGTTCGCGAGATATGGCAGTTTGGAAGTAAGAAACGCTTGAGAAACTCAAAATTTTTGCAGTTCTGATGCTCGAAACGAATAACTAGGGCGGCCTAGGGGAAAAGTACGCATACCGTTGTAATCGGGCGAGTTTCTACTTTCAGATGCAACAGAAATTTTGCGGATTGGTCAATCCGTTCGCGAGATATGGCAGTTTGGAAGTAAGAAACGCTTGAGAAACTCAAAATTTTCGCAGTTCTGTTGCTCGAAACGAATAACTCGAACGGGCTAGGGGAAAAGTACGCATACAGTTGTAATCGGGCGAGTTTCTACTTTCAGATGCAACAGAAATTTTGCGGATTGGTAAATCCGTTCGCGAGATATGGCAGTTTGGATGTAAGAAACGCTTGAGAAACTCAAAATTTTCGCAGATCTGATGCTCGAAACGAATAACTAGAACGGCCTAGGGGAAAAGTACGCACACCGTTGTAATCGGGCGAGTTTCTACTTTCAGATGCAACAGAAATTTTGCGGATTGGTCAATCCGTTCGCGAGATATGGCAGTTTGGAAGTAAGAAACGCTTGAGAAACTCAAAATTTTTGCAGTTCTGATGCTCGAAACGAATAACTAGGGCGGCCTAGGGGAAAAGTACGCATAGTGTTGTAATCGGGCGAGTTTCTACTTTCAGATGCAACAGAAATTTTGCGGATTGGTCAATCCGTTCGCGAGATATGGCAGTTTGGAGGTAAGAAACGCTTGAGAAACTCAAAATTGTCACAGTTCTGATGCTCGAAACGAATAACTAGGAGGGCCTAGGGGAAAAGTACGCATACCGTTGTAATCGGGCGAGTTTCTACTTTCAGATGCAACAGAAATTTTGCGGATTGGTCAATCCGTTCGCGAGATATGGCAGTTTGGAAGTAAGAAACGCTTGAGAAACTCAAAATTTTTGCAGTTCTGATGCTCGAAACGAATAACTAGGGCGGCCTAGGGGAAAAGTACGCATACCGTTGTAATCGGGCGAGTTTCTACTTTCAGATGCAACAGAAATTTTGCGGATTGGTCAATCCGTTCGCGAGATATGGCAGTTTGGAAGTAAGAAACGCTTGAGAAACTCAAAATTTTTGCAGTTCTGATGCTCGAAACGAATAACTAGGGCGGCCTAGGGGAAAAGTACGCATAGTGTTGTAATCGGGCGAGTTTCTACTTTCAGATGCAACAGAAATTGTGCGGATTGGTCAATCCGTTCGCGAGATATGGCAGTTTGGAAGTAAGAAACGCTTGAGAAACTCAAAATTTTCGCAGTTCTGTTGCTCGAAACGAATAACTAGAACGGGCTAGGGGAAAAGTACGCATACAGTTGTAATCGGGCGAGTTTCTACTTTCAGATGCAACAGAAATTTTGCGGATTGGTAAATCCGTTCGCGAGATATGGCAGTTTGGATGTAAGAAACGCTTGAGAAACTCAAAATTTTCACAGTTCTGATGCTCGAAACGAATAACTAGAACGGCCTAGGGGAAAAGTGCGCATAGTGTTGTAATCGGGCGAGTTTCTACTTTCAGATGCAACAGAAATTTTGCGGATTGGTCAATCCGTTCGCGAGATATGGCAGTTTGGAAGTAAGAAACGCTTGAGAAACTCAAAATTTTCACAGTTCTGATGCTCGAAACGAATAACTAGAACGGCCTAGGGGAAAAGTGCGCATACCGTTGTAATCGGGCGAGTTTCTACTTTCAGATGCAACAGAAATTTTGCGGATTGGTCAATCCGTTCGCGAGATATGGCAGTTTGGAAGTAAGAAACGCTTGAGAAACTCAAAATTTTCGCAGTTCTGATGCTCGAAACGAATAACTAGAACGGCCTAGGGGAAAAGTACGGACAGTGTTGTAATCGGGCGAGTTTCTACTTTCAGATGCAACAGAAATTGTGCGGATTGGTTAATCCGTTCGCGAGATATGGCAGTTTGGAAGTAAGAAACGCTTGAGAAACTCAAAATTTTCGCAGTTCTGTTGCTCGAAACGAATAACTAGAACGGCCTAGGGGAAAAGTACGCATACCGTTGTAATCGGGCGAGTTTCTACTTTCAGATGCAACAGAAATTTTGCGGATTGGTCAATCCGTTCGCGAGATATGGCAGTTTGGAAGTAAGAAACGCTTGAGAAACTCAAAATTTTTGCAGTTCTGATGCTCGAAACGAATAACTAGGGCGGCCTAGGGGAAAAGTACGCATACCGTTGTAATCGGGCGAGTTTCTACTTTCAGATGCAACAGAAATTTTGCGGATTGGTCAATCCGTTCGCGAGATATGGCAGTTTGGAAGTAAGAAACGCTTGAGAAACTCAAAATTTTCGCAGTTCTGTTGCTCGAAACGAATAACTCGAACGGGCTAGGGGAAAAGTACGCATACAGTTGTAATCGGGCGAGTTTCTACTTTCAGATGCAACAGAAATTTTGCGGATTGGTAAATCCGTTCGCGAGATATGGCAGTTTGGATGTAAGAAACGCTTGAGAAACTCAAAATTTTCGCAGATCTGATGCTCGAAACGAATAACTAGAACGGCCTAGGGGAAAAGTACGCACACCGTTGTAATCGGGCGAGTTTCTACTTTCAGATGCAACAGAAATTTTGCGGATTGGTCAATCCGTTCGCGAGATATGGCAGTTTGGAAGTAAGAAACGCTTGAGAAACTCAAAATTTTTGCAGTTCTGATGCTCGAAACGAATAACTAGGGCGGCCTAGGGGAAAAGTACGCATAGTGTTGTAATCGGGCGAGTTTCTACTTTCAGATGCAACAGAAATTTTGCGGATTGGTCAAACCGTTCGCGAGATATGGCAGTTTGGAGGTAAGAAACGCTTGAGAAACTCAAAATTTTCGCAGTTCTGTTGCTCGAAACGAATAACTAGAACGGGCTAGGGGAACAGTACGCATACAGTTGTAATCGGGCGAGTTTCTACTTTCAGATGCAACAGAAATTTTGCGGATTGGTAAATCCGTTCGCGAGATATGGCAGTTTGGATGTAAGAAACGCTTGAGAAACTCAAAATTTTCGCAGATCTGATGCTCGAAACGAATAGCTAGAACGGCCTAGTGGAAAAGTACGCATACCGTTGTAATCGGGCGAGTTTCTACTTTCAGATGCAACAGAAATTTTGCGGATTGGTCAATCCGTTCGCGAGATATGGCAGTTTGGAGGTAAGAAACGCTTGAGAAACTCAAAATTTTCGCAGTTCTGATGCTCGAAACGAATAACTAGAACGGCCTAGGGGAAAAGTGCGCATAGTGTTGTAATCGGGCGAGTTTCTACTTTCAGATGCAACAGAAATTTTGCGGATTGGTCAATCCGTTCGCGAGATATGGCAGTTTGGAAGTAAGAAACGCTTGAGAAACTCAAAATTTTCGCAGTTCTGATGCTCGAAACGAATAACTAGAACGGCCTAGGGGAAAAGTGCGCATAGTGTTGTAATCGGGCGAGTTTCTACTTTCAGATGCAACAGAAATTTTGCGGATTGGTCAATCCGTTCGCGAGATATGGCAGTTTGGAAGTAAGAAACGCTTGAGAAACTCAAAATTTTCACAGTTCTGATGCTCGAAACGAATAACTAGAACGGCCTGGGGGAAAAGTACGCATACCGTTGTAATCGGGCGAGTCTCTACTTTCAGATGCAACAGAAATTGTGCGGATTGGCCAATCCGTTCGCGAGATATGGCAGTTTGGAAGTAAGAAACGCTTGAGAAACTCAAAATTTTCGCAGTTCTGTTGCTCGAAACGAATAACTAGAACGGGCTAGGGGAAAAGTACGCATACAGTTGTAATCGGGCGAGTTTCTACTTTCAGATGCAACAGAAATTTTGCGGATTGGTAAATCCGTTCGCGAGATATGGCAGTTTGGATGTAAGAAACGCTTGAGAAACTCAAAATTTTCGCAGATCTGATGCTCGAAACGAATAGCTAGAACGGCCTAGTGGAAAAGTACGCATACCGTTGTAATCGGGCGAGTTTCTACTTTCAGATGCAACAGAAATTTTGCGGATTGGTCAATCCGTTCGCGAGATATGGCAGTTTGGAGGTAAGAAACGCTTGAGAAACTCAAAATTTTCGCAGTTCTGATGCTCGAAACGAATAACTAGAACGGCCTAGGGGAAAAGTGCGCATAGTATTGTAATCGGGCGAGTTTCTACTTTCAGATGCAACAGAAATTTTGCGGATTGGTCAATCCGTTCGCGAGATATGGCAGTTTGGAAGTAAGAAACGCTTGAGAAACTCAAAATTTTCGCAGTTCTGATGCTCGAAACGAATAACTAGAACGGCCTAGGGGAAAAGTGCGCATAGTGTTGTAATCGGGCGAGTTTCTACTTTCAGATGCAACAGAAATTTTGCGGATTGGTCAATCCGTTCGCGAGATATGGCAGTTTGGAAGTAAGAAACGCTTGAGAAACTCAAAATTTTCACAGTTCTGATGCTCGAAACGAATAACTAGAACGGTCTAGGGGAAAAGTACGCATACCGTTGTAATCGGGCGAGTTTCTACTTTCAGATGCAACAGAAATTTTGCGGATTGGTCAATCCGTTCGCGAGATATGGCAGTTTGGAAGTAAGAAACGCTTGAGAAACTCAAAATTTTTGCAGTTCTGATGCTCGAAACGAATAACTAGGGCGGCCTAGGGGAAAAGTACGCACAGTGTTGTAATCGGGCGAGTTTCTACTTTCAGATGCAACAGAAATTTTGCGGATTGGTCAATCCGTTCGCGAGATATGGCAGTTTGGAGGTAAGAAACGCTTGAGAAACTCAAAATTTTCGCAGTTCTGATGCTCGAAACGAATAACTAGAACGGCCTAGGGGAAAAGTACGAATAGTGTTGTAATCGGGCGAGTTTCTACTTTCAGATGCAACAGAAATTGTGCGGATTGGTCAATCCGTTCGCGAGATATGGCAGTTTGGAAGTAAGAAACGCTTGAGAAACTCAAAATTTTCGCAGATCTGATGCTCGAAACGAATAGCTAGAACGGCCTAGTGGAAAAGTACGCATACCGTTGCAATCGGGCGAGTTTCTACTTTCAGATGCAACAGAAATTTTGCGGATTGGTCAATCCGTTCGCGAGATATGGCAGTTTGGAGGTAAGAAACGCTTGGGAAACTCAAAATTTTCGCAGTTCTGATGCTCGAAACGAATAACTAGAACGGCCTAGGGGAAAAGTAATCATACAGTTGTAATCGGGCGAATTTCTACTTTCAGATGCAACAGAAATTTTGCGGATTGGTAAATCCGTTCGCGAGATATGGCAGTTTGGATGTAAGAAACGCTTGAGAAACTCAAAATTTTCACAGTTCTGATGCTCGAAACGAATAACTAGAACGGCCTAGGGGAAAAGTGCGCATAGTGTTGTAATCGGGCGAGTTTCTACTTTCAGATGCAACAGAAATTTTGCGGATTGGTCAATCCGTTCGCGAGATATGGCAGTTTGGAAGTTAGAAACGCTTGAGAAACTCAAAATTTTCACAGTTCTGATGCTCGAAACGAATAACTAGAACGGCCTAGGGGAAAAGTGCGCAAGTGTTGTAATCGGGCGAGTTTCTACTTTCAGATGCAACAGAAATTTTGCGGATTGGTCAATCCGTTCGCGAGATATGGCAGTTTGGAGGTAAGAAACGCTCGAGAAACTCAAAATTTTCGCAGTTCTGATGCTCGAAACGAATAACTAGAACGGCCTAGGGGAAAAGTACGCACACCGTTGTAATCGGGCGAGTTTCTACTTTCAGATGCAACAGAAATTTTGCGGATTGGTCAATCCGTTCGCGAGATATGGCAGTTTGGAAGTAAGAAACGCATGAGAAACTCAAAATTTTCGCGGTTCTGATGCTCGAAACGAATAACAAGAACGGCCTAGGGGAAAAGTACGCACACCGTTGTAATCGGGCGAGTTTCTACTTTCAGATGCAATAGAAATTTTGCGGATTGGTCAATCCGTTCGCGAGATATGGCAGTTTGGAGGTAAGAAACGCTCGAGTAACTCAAAATTTTCGCAGTTCTGATGCTCGACAAGCGTAACTAGAACGGCCTAGGGGAAAAGTACGCACACCGTTGTAATCGGGCGAGTTTCTACTTTCAGATGCAACAGAAATTTTGCGGATTGGTCAATCCGTTCGCGAGATGTGGCAGTTTGTACGTGAGAAACGCTTGAGAAACTTAAAATTTTCGCAGTTCTGTTGCTCGAAACGAATAACTAGAACGGGCTAGGGGAAAAGTAATCATACAGTTGTAATCGGGCGAATTTCTACTTTCAGATGCAACAGAAATTTTGCGGATTGGTCAATCCTTTCGCGAGATATGGCAGTTTGGAGATAAGAAACGCTCGAGAAACTCAAAATTTTCGCAGTTCTGATGCTCGAAACGAATAACTAGGGCGGCCTAGGGGAAAGGTACGCATACCGTTGTAATCGGGCGAGTTTCTACTTTCAGATGCAACAGAAATTTTGCGGATTGGTCAATCCGTTCGCGAGATATGGCAGTTTGGAAGTAAGAAACGCTTGAGAAACTCAAAATTTTTGCAGTTCTGATGCTCGAAACGAATAACTAGGGCGGCCTAGGGAAAAAGTACGCATAGTGTTGTAATCGGGCGAGTTTCTACTTTCAGATGCAACAGAAATTGTGCGGATTGGTCAATCCGTTCGCGAGATATGGCAGTTTGGAAGTAAGAAACGCTTGAGAAACTCAAAATTTTCGCAGTTCTGTTGCTCGAAACGAATAACTAGAACGGGCTAGGGGAAAAGTAATCATACAGTTGTAATCGGGCGAATTTCTACTTTCAGATGCAACAGAAATTTTGCGGATTGGTCAATCCTTTCGCGAGATATGGCAGTTTGGAGATAAGAAACGCTCGAGAAACTCAAAATTTTCGCAGTTCTGATGCTCGAAACGAATAACTAGGGCGGCCTAGGGAAAAAGTACGCATAGTGTTGTAATCGGGCGAGTTTCTACTTTCAGATGCAACAGAAATTGTGCGGATTGGTCAATCCGTTCGCGAGATATGGCAGTTTGGAAGTAAGAAACGCTTGAGAAACTCAAAATTTTCGCAGTTCTGTTGCTCGAAACGAATAACTAGAACGGGCTAGGGGAAAAGTACGCATACAGTTGTAATCGGGCGAGTTTCTACTTTCAGATGCAACAGAAATTTTGCGGATTGGTAAATCCGTTCGCGAGATATGGCAGTTTGGATGTAAGAAACGCTTGAGAAACTCAAAATTTTCACAGTTCTGATGCTCGAAACGAATAACTAGAACGGCCTAGGGGAAAAGTACGCATACCGTTGTAATCGGGCGAGTTTCTACTTTCAGATGCAACAGAAATTTTGCGGATTGGTCAATCCGTTCGCGAGATATGGCAGTTTGGAAGTAAGAAACGCTTGAGAAACTCAAAATTTTCGCAGTTCTGATGCTCGAAACGAATAAGTAGAACGGCCTAGGGGAAAAGTACGCATAGTGTTGTAATCGGGCGAGTTTCTACTTTCAGATGCAACAGAAATTTTGCGGATTGGTCAATCCGTTCGCGAGATATGGCAGTTTCGAAGTAAGAAACGCTTGAGAAACTCAAAATTTTCACAGTTCTGATGCTCGAAACGAATAACTAGAACGGCCTAGGGGAAAAGTGCGCAAGTGTTGTAATCGGGCGAGTTTCTACTTTCAGATGCAACAGAAATTTTGCGGAATGGTCAATCCGTTCGCGAGATATGGCAGTTTGGAGGTAAGAAACGCTCGAGAAACTCAAAATTTTCGCAGTTCTGATGCTCGAAACGAATAACTAGAACGGCCTAGGGGAAAAGTACGCACACCGTTGTAATCGGGCGAGTTTCTACTTTCAGATGCAACAGAAATTTTGCGGATTGGTCAATCCGTTCGCGAGATATGGCAGTTTGGAAGTAAGAAACGCATGAGAAACTCAAAATTTTCGCGGTTCTGATGCTCGAAACGAATAACAAGAACGGCCTAGGGGAAAAGTACGCACACCGTTGTAATCGGGCGAGTTTCTACTTTCAGATGCAATAGAAATTTTGCGGATTGGTCAATCCGTTCGCGAGATATGGCAGTTTGGAGGTAAGAAACGCTCGAGTAACTCAAAATTTTCGCAGTTCTGATGCTCGACAAGCGTAACTAGAACGGCCTAGGGGAAAAGTACGCACACCGTTGTAATCGGGCGAGTTTCTACTTTCAGATGCAACAGAAATTTTGCGGATTGGTCAATCCGTTCGCGAGATGTGGCAGTTTGTACGTGAGAAACGCTTGAGAAACTCAAAATTTTCGCAGTTCTGTTGCTCGAAACGAATAACTAGAACGGGCTAGGGGAAAAGTAATCATACAGTTGTAATCGGGCGAATTTCTACTTTCAGATGCAACAGAAATTTTGCGGATTGGTCAATCCTTTCGCGAGATATGGCAGTTTGGAGATAAGAAACGCTCGAGAAACTCAAAATTTTCGCAGTTCTGATGCTCGAAACGAATAACTAGGGCGGCCTAGGGGAAAGGTACGCATACCGTTGTAATCGGGCGAGTTTCTACTTTCAGATGCAACAGAAATTTTGCGGATTGGTCAATCCGTTCGCGAGATATGGCAGTTTGGAAGTAAGAAACGCTTGAGAAACTCAAAATTTTTGCAGTTCTGATGCTCGAAACGAATAACTAGGGCGGCCTAGGGAAAAAGTACGCATAGTGTTGTAATCGGGCGAGTTTCTACTTTCAGATGCAACAGAAATTGTGCGGATTGGTCAATCCGTTCGCGAGATATGGCAGTTTGGAAGTAAGAAACGCTTGAGAAACTCAAAATTTTCGCAGTTCTGTTGCTCGAAACGAATAACTAGAACGGGCTAGGGGAAAAGTACGCATACAGTTGTAATCGGGCGAGTTTCTACTTTCAGATGCAACAGAAATTTTGCGGATTGGTAAATCCGTTCGCGAGATATGGCAGTTTGGATGTAAGAAACGCTTGAGAAACTCAAAATTTTCACAGTTCTGATGCTCGAAACGAATAACTAGAACGGCCTAGGGGAAAAGTACGCATACCGTTGTAATCGGGCGAGTTTCTACTTTCAGATGCAACAGAAATTTTGCGGATTGGTCAATCCGTTCGCGAGATATGGCAGTTTGGAAGTAAGAAACGCTTGAGAAACTCAAAATTTTCGCAGTTCTGATGCTCGAAACGAATAAGTAGAACGGCCTAGGGGAAAAGTACGCATAGTGTTGTAATCGGGCGAGTTTCTACTTTCAGATGCAACAGAAATTTTGCGGATTGGTCAATCCGTTCGCGAGATATGGCAGTTTCGAAGTAAGAAACGCTTGAGAAACTCAAAATTTTCACAGTTCTGATGCTCGAAACGAATAACTAGAACGGCCTAGGGGAAAAGTGCGCAAGTGTTGTAATCGGGCGAGTTTCTACTTTCAGATGCAACAGAAATTTTGCGGAATGGTCAATCCGTTCGCGAGATATGGCAGTTTGGAGGTAAGAAACGCTCGAGAAACTCAAAATTTTCGCAGTTCTGATGCTCGAAACGAATAACTAGAACGGCCTAGGGGAAAAGTACGCACACCGTTGTAATCGGGCGAGTTTCTACTTTCAGATGCAACAGAAATTTTGCGGATTGGTCAATCCGTTCGCGAGATATGGCAGTTTGGAAGTAAGAAACGCATGAGAAACTCAAAATTTTCGCGGTTCTGATGCTCGAAACGAATAACAAGAACGGCCTAGGGGAAAAGTACGCACACCGTTGTAATCGGGCGAGTTTCTACTTTCAGATGCAATAGAAATTTTGCGGATTGGTCAATCCGTTCGCGAGATATGGCAGTTTGGAGGTAAGAAACGCTCGAGTAACACAAAATTTTCGCAGTTCTGATGCTCGACAAGCGTAACTAGAACGGCCTAGGGGAAAAGTACGCACACCGTTGTAATCGGGCGAGTTTCTACTTTCAGATGCAACAGAAATTTTGCGGATTGGTCAATCCGTTCGCGAGATGTGGCAGTTTGTACGTGAGAAACGCTTGAGAAACTCAAAATTTTCGCAGTTCTGTTGCTCGAAACGAATAACTAGAACGGGCTAGGGGAAAGGTACGCATACCGTTGTAATCGGGCGAATTTCTACTTTCAGATGCAACAGAAATTTTGCGGATTGGTCAATCCTTTCGCGAGATATGGCAGTTTGGAGATAAGAAACGCTCGAGAAACTCAAAATTTTCGCAGTTCTGATGCTCGAAACGAATAACTAGGGCGGCCTAGGGGAAAGGTACGCATACCGTTGTAATCGGGCGAGTTTCTACTTTCAGATGCAACAGAAATTTTGCGGATTGGTCAATCCGTTCGCGAGATATGGCAGTTTGGAAGTAAGAAACGCTTGAGAAACTCAAAATTTTTGCAGTTCTGATGCTCGAAACGAATAACTAGGGCGGCCTAGGGAAAAAGTACGCATAGTGTTGTAATCGGGCGAGTTTCTACTTTCAGATGCAACAGAAATTGTGCGGATTGGTCAATCCGTTCGCGAGGTATGGCAGTTTGGAAGTAAGAAACGCTTGAGAAACTCAAAATTTTCGCAGTTCTGTTGCTCGAAACGAATAACTAGAACGGGCTACGGGAAAAGTAATCATACAGTTGTAATCGGGCGAATTTCTACTTTCAGATGCAACAGAAATTTTGCGGATTGGTCAATCCTTTCGCGAGATATGGCAGTTTGGAGATAAGAAACGCTCGAGAAACTCAAAATTTTCGCAGTTCTGATGCTCGAAACGAATAACTAGGGCGGCCTAGGGGAAAGGTACGCATACCGTTGTAATCGGGCGAGTTTCTACTTTCAGATGCAACAGAAATTTTGCGGATTGGTCAATCCGTTCGCGAGATATGGCAGTTTGGAAGTAAGAAACGCTTGAGAAACTAAAAATTTTTGCAGTTCTGATGCTCGAAACGAATAACTAGGGCGGCCTAGGGAAAAAGTACGCACAGTGTTGTAATCGGGCGAGTTTCTACTTTCAGATGCAACAGAAATTGTGCGGATTGGTCAATCCGTTCGCGAGATATGGCAGTTTGGAAGTAAGAAACGCTTGAGAAACTCAAAATTTTCGCAGTTCTGTTGCTCGAAACGAATAACTAGAACGGGCTAGGGGAAAAGTACGCATACAGTTGTAATCGGGCGAGTTTCTACTTTCAGATGCAACAGAAATTTTGCGGATTGGTCAATCCGTTCGCGAGATATGGCAGTTTGAAAGTAAGAAACGCTTGAGAAACTCAAAATTGTCACAGTTCTGATGCTCGAAACGAATAACTAGGACGGCCTAGGGGAAAAGTACGCATACCGTTGTAATCGGGCGAGTTTCTACTTTCAGATGCAACAGAAATTTTGCGGATTGGTCAATCCGTTCGCGAGATATGGCAGTTTGAAAGTAAGAAACGCTTGAGAAACTCAAAATTTTTGCAGTTCTGATGCTCGAAACGAATAACTAGGGCGGCCTAGGGGAAAGGTACGCATACCGTTGTAATCGGGCGAGTTTCTACTTTCAGATGCAACAGAAATTTTGCGGATTGGTCAATCCGTTCGCGAGATATGGCAGTTTGGAAGTAAGAAACGCTTGAGAAACTCAAAATTTTTGCAGTTCTGATGCTCGAAACGAATAACTAGGGCGGCCTAGGGAAAAAGTACGCATAGTGTTGTAATCGGGCGAGTTTCTACTTTCAGATGCAACAGAAATTGTGCGGATTGGTCAATCCGTTCGCGAGATATGGCAGTTTGGAAGTAAGAAACGCTTGAGAAACTCAAAATTTTCGCAGTTCTGTTGCTCGAAACGAATAACTAGAACGGGCTAGGGGAAAAGTACGCATACAGTTGTAATCGGGCGAGTTTCTACTTTCAGATGCAACAGAAATTTTGCGGATTGGTAAATCCGTTCGCGAGATATGGCAGTTTGGAAGTAAGAAACGCTTGAGAAACTCAAAATTTTCGCAGTTCTGATGCTCGAAACGAATAACTAGAACGGCCTAGGGGAAAAGTACGCATACCGTTGTAATCGGGCGAGTTTCTACTTTCAGATGCAACAGAAATTTTGCGGATTGGTCAATCCGTTCGCGAGATATGGCAGTTTGGATGTAAGAAACGCTTGAGAAACTCAAAATTTTCGCAGTTCTGATGCTCGAAACGAATAACTAGATCTGCCTAGGGGAAAAGTGCGCTTAGTGTTGTAATCGGGCGAGTTTCTACTTTCAGATGCAACAGAAATTTTGCGGATTGGTCAATCCGTTCGCGAGATATGGCAGTTTGGAGGTAAGAAACGCTCGAGAAACTCAAAATTTTCGCACTTCTGATGCTCGAAACGAATAACTAGAACGGCCTAGGGGAAAAGTACGCACACCGTTGTAATCGGGCGAGTTTCTACTTTCAGATGCAACAGAAATTTTGCGGATTGGTCAATCCGTTCGCGAGATATGGCAGTTTGGAGGTAAGAAACGCTTGAGAAACTCAAAATTTTCGCAGTTCTGATGCTCGAAACGAATAACTAGAACGGCCTAGGGGAAAAGTACGCATAGTGTTGTAATCGGGCGAGTTTCTACTATTAGATGCAACAGAAATTTTGCGGATTGGTCAATCCGTTCGCGAGATATGGCAGTTTGGAAGTAAGAAACGCTTGAGAAACTCAAAATTTTCACAGTTCTGATGCTCGAAACGAATAACTAGAACGGCCTAGGGGAAAAATACGCATAGTGTTGTAATCGGGCGAGTTTCTACTTTCAGATGCAACAGAAATTTTGCGGATTGGTCAATCCGTTCGCGAGATATGGCAGTTTGGAAGTAAGAAACGCTTGAGAAACTCAAAATTTTCGCAGTTCTGATGCTCGAAACGAATAACTAGAACGGCCTAGGGGAAAAGTACGAATAGTTTTGTAATCGGGCGAGTTTCTACTTTCAGATGCAACAGAAATTGTGCGGATTGGTCAATCCGATCCCGAGATATGGCAGTTTGGAAGTAAGAAACGCTTGAGAAACTCAAAACTTTCGCAGTTCTGTTGCTCGAAACGAATAACTAGAACGGGCTAGGGGAAAATTACGCATACAGTTGTAATCGGGCTCGTTTCTACTTTCAGATGCAACAGAAATTTTGCGGATTGGTCAATCCGTTCGCGAGATATGGCAGTTAGGAGGTAACAAACGCTCGAGAAACTCAAAATTTTCGCAGTTCTGATGCTCGAAACGAATAACTAGAACGGCCTAGGGGAAATGTACGCACACCGTTGTAATCGGGCGAGTTTCTACTTTCAGATGCAACAGAAATTTTGCGGATTGGTCAATCCGTTCGCGAGATATGGCAGTTTGGAAGTAAGAAACGCTTGAGAAACTCAAAATTTTTGCAGTTCTGATGCTCGAAACGAATAACTAGGGCGGCCTAGGGGAAAAGTACGCATAGTGTTGTAATCGGGCGAGTTTCTACTTTCAGATGCAACAGAAATTTTGCGGATTGGTCAATCCGTTCGCGAGATATGGCAGTTTGGAGGTAAGAAACGCTTGAGAAACTCAAAATTTTCGCAGTTCTGGTGCTCGAAACGAATAACTAGAACGGCCTAGGGGAAAAGTACGAATAGTGTTGTAATCGGGCGAGTTTCTACTTTCAGATGCAACAGAAATTGTTCGGATTGGTCAATCCGTTCGCGAGATATGGCAGTTTGGAAGTAAGAAACGCTTGAGAAACTCAAAATTTTCGAAGTTCTGTTGCTCGAAACGAATAACTAGAACGGGCTAGGGGAAAAGTACGCATACAGTTGTAATCGGGCGAGTTTCTACTTTCAGATGCAACAGAAATTTTGCGGATTGGTAAATCCGTTCGCGAGATATGGCAGTTTGGATGTAAGAAACGCTTGAGAAACTCAAAACTTTCGCAGTTCTGTTGCTCGAAACGAATAACTAGAACGGGCTAGGGGAAAATTACGCATACAGTTGTAATCGGGCTCGTTTCTACTTTCAGATGCAACAGAAATTTTGCGGATTGGTCAATCCGTTCGCGAGATATGGCAGTTAGGAGGTAACAAACGCTCGAGAAACTCAAAATTTTCGCAGTTCTGATGCTCGAAACGAATAACTAGAACGGCCTAGGGGAAAAGTACGCACACCGTTGTAATCGGGCGAGTTTCTACTTTCAGATGCAACAGAAATTTTGCGGATTGGTCAATCCGTTCGCGAGATATGGCAGTTTGGAAGTAAGAAACGCTTGAGAAACTCAAAATTTTTGCAGTTCTGATGCTCGAAACGAATAACTAGGGCGGCCTAGGGGAAAAGTACGCATAGTGTTGTAATCGGGCGAGTTTCTACTTTCAGATGCAACAGAAATTTTGCGGATTGGTCAATCCGTTCGCGAGATATGGCAGTTCGGAGGTAAGAAACGCTTGAGAAACTCAAAATTTTCGCAGTTCTGGTGCTCGAAACGAATAACTAGAACGGCCTAGGGGAAAAGTACGAATAGTGTTGTAATCGGGCGAGTTTCTACTTTCAGATGCAACAGAAATTGTGCGGATTGGTCAATCCGTTCGCGAGATATGGCAGTTTGGAAGTAAGAAACGCTTGAGAAACTCAAAATTTTCGCAGTTCTGTTGCTCGAAACGAATAACTAGAACGGGCTAGGGGAAAAGTACGCATACAGTTGTAATCGGGCGAGTTTCTACTTTCAGATGCAACAGAAATTTTGCGGATTGGTAAATCCGTTCGCGAGATATGGCAGTTTGGATGTAAGAAACGCTTGAGAAACTCAAAATTTTCGCAGATCTGATGCTCGAAACGAATAGCTAGAACGGCCTAGTGGAAAAGTACGCATACCGTTGTAATCGGGCGAGTTTCTACTTTCAGATGCAACAGAAATTTTGCGGATTGGTCAATCCGTTCGCGAGATATGGCAGTTTGGAAGTAAGAAACGCTTGAGAAACTCAAAATGTTCACAGTTCTGATGCTCGAAACGAATAACTAGAACGGCCTAGGGGAAAAGTACGCATACCGTTGTAATCGGGCGAGTTTCTACTTTCAGATGCAACAGAAATATTGCGGATTGGTCAATCCGTTCGCGAGATATGGCAGTTTGGAGGTAAGAAACGCTTGAGAAACTCAAAATTTTTGCAGTTCTGATGCTCGAAACGAATAACTAGAACGGCCTAGGGGAAAAGTACGAATAGTGTTGTAATCGGGCGAGTTTCTACTTTCAGATGCAACAGAAATTGTGCGGATTGGTCAATCCGTTCGCGAGATATGGCAGTTTGGAAGTAAGAAACGCTTGAGAAACTCAAAATTTTCGCAGTTCTGTTGCTCGAAACGAATAACTAGAACGGGCTAGGGGAAAAGTACGCATACAGTTGTAATCGGGCGAGTTTCTACTTTCAGATGCAACAGAAATTTTGCGGATTGGTAAATCCGTTCGCGAGATATGGCAGTTTGGATGTAAGAAACGCTTGAGAAACTCAAAATTTTCGCAGATCTGATGCTCGAAACGAATAGCTAGAACGGCCTAGTGGAAAAGTACGCATACCGTTGCAATCGGGCGAGTTTCTGCTTTCAGATGCAACAGAAATTTTGCGGATTGGTCAATCCGTTCGCGAGATATGGCAGTTTGGAGGTAAGAAACGCTTGGGAAACTCAAAATTTTCGCAGTTCTGATGCTCGAAACGAATAACTAGAACGGCCTAGGGGAAAAGTGCGCATAGTGTTGTAATCGGGCGAGTTTCTACTTTCAGATTCAACAGAAATTTTGCGGATTGGTCAATCCGTTCGCGAGATATGGCAGTTTGGAGGTAAGAAACGCTCGAGAAACTCAAAATTTTCGCAGTTCTGATGCTCGAAACGAATAACTAGAACGGCCTAGGGGAAAAGTACGCACACCGTTGTAATCCGGCGAGTTTCTACTTTCAGATGCAACAGAAATTTTGCGGATTGGTCAATCCGTTCGCGAGATATGGCAGTTTGGAGGTAAGAAACGCATGAGAAACTCAAAATTTTTGCAGTTCTGATGCTCGAAACGAATAACTAGGGCGGCCTAGGGGAAAAGTACGCATAGTGTGTAATCGGGCGAGTTTCTACTTTCAGATGCAACAGAAATTTTGCGGATTGGTCAATCCGTTCGCGAGATATGGCAGTTTGGAGGTAAGAAACGCTTGAGAAACTCAAAATTTTCGCAGTTCTGGTGCTCGAAACGAATAACTAGAACGGCCTAGGGGAAAAGTACGCATACAGTTGTAATCGGGCGAGTTTCTACTTTCAGATGCAACAGAAATTTTGCGGATTGGTAAATCCGTTCGCGAGATATGGCAGTTTGGATGTAAGAAACGCTTGAGAAACTCAAAATTTTCGCAGATCTGATGCTCGAAACGAATAGCTAGAACGGCCTAGTGGAAAAGTACGCATACCGTTGCAATCGGGCGAGTTTCTACTTTCAGATGCAACAGAAATTTTGCGGATTGGTCAATCCGTTCGCGAGATATGGCAGTTTGGAGGTAAGAAACGCTTGGGAAACTCAAAATTTTCGCAGTTCTGATGCTCGAAACGAATAACTAGAACGGCCTAGGGGAAAAGTGCGCATAGTGTTGTAATCGGGCGAGTTTCTACTTTCAGATTCAACAGAAATTTTGCGGATTGGTCAATCCGTTCGCGAGATATGGCAGTTTGGAGGTAAGAAACGCTCGAGAAACTCAAAATTTTCGCAGTTCTGATGCTCGAAACGAATAACTAGAACGGCCTAGGGGAAAAGTACGCACACCGTTGTAATCCGGCGAGTTTCTACTTTCAGATGCAACAGAAATTTTGCGGATTGGTCAATCCGTTCGCGAGATATGGCAGTTTGGAGGTAAGAAACGCATGAGAAACTCAAAATTTTTGCAGTTCTGATGCTCGAAACGAATAACTAGGGCGGCCTAGGGGAAAAGTACGCATAGTGTGTAATCGGGCGAGTTTCTACTTTCAGATGCAACAGAAATTTTGCGGATTGGTCAATCCGTTCGCGAGATATGGCAGTTTGGAGGTAAGAAACGCTTGAGAAACTCAAAATTTTCGCAGTTCTGGTGCTCGAAACGAATAACTAGAACGGCCTAGGGGAAAAGTACGCATACAGTTGTAATCGGGCGAGTTTCTACTTTCAGATGCAACAGAAATTTTGCGGATTGGTAAATCCGTTCGCGAGATATGGCAGTTTGGATGTAAGAAACGCTTGAGAAACTCAAAATTTTCGCAGATCTGATGCTCGAAACGAATAGCTAGAACGGCCTAGTGGAAAAGTACGCATACCGTTGCAATCGGGCGAGTTTCTACTTTCAGATGCAACAGAAATTTTGCGGATTGGTCAATCCGTTCGCGAGATATGGCAGTTTGGAGGTAAGAAACGCTTGGGAAACTCAAAATTTTCGCAGTTCTGATGCTCGAAACGAATAACTAGAACGGCCTAGGGGAAAAGTGCGCATAGTGTTGTAATCGGGCGAGTTTCTACTTTCAGATGCAACAGAAATTTTGCGTATTGGTCAATCCGTTCGCGAGATATGGCAGTTTGGAGGTAAGAAACGCTCGAGAAACTCAAAATTTTCGCAGTTCTGATGCTCGAAACGAATAACTAGAACGGCCTAGGGGAAAAGTACGCACACCGTTGTAATCGGGCGAGTTTCTACTTTCAGATGCAACAGAAATTTTGCGGATTGGTCAATCCGTTCGCGAGATATGGCAGTTTGGAAGTAAGAAACGCTTGAGAAACTCAAAATTTTTGCAGTTCTGATGCTCGAAACGAATAACTAGGGCGGCCTAGGGGAAAAGTACGCATAGTGTTGTAATCGGGCGAGTTTCTACTTTCAGATGCAACAGAAATTTTGCGGATTGGTCAATCCGTTCGCGAGATATGGCAGTTTGGAGGTAAGAAACGCTTGAGAAACTCAAAATTTTCGCAGTTCTGGTGCTCGAAACGAATAACTAGAACGGCCTAGGGGAAAAGTACGAATAGTGTTGTAATCGGGCGAGTTTCTACTTTCAGATGCAACAGAAATTGTGCGGATTGGTCAATCCGTTCGCGAGATATGGCAGTTTGGAAGTAAGAAACGCTTGAGAAACTCAAAATTTTCGCAGTTCTGTTGCTCGAAACGAATAACTAGAACGGGCTAGGGGAAAAGTACGCATACAGTTGTAATCGGGCGAGTTTCTACTTTCAGATGCAACAGAAATTTTGCGGATTGGTAAATCCGTTCGCGAGATATGGCAGTTTGGATGTAAGAAACGCTTGAGAAACTCAAAATTTTCGCAGATCTGATGCTCGAAACGAATAGCTAGAACGGCCTAGTGGAAAAGTACGAATAGTGTTGTAATCGGGCGAGTTTCTACTTTCAGATGCAACAGAAATTGTGCGGATTGGTCAATCCGTTCGCGAGATATGGCAGTTTGGAAGTAAGAAACGCTTGAGAAACTCAAAATTTTTGCAGTTCTGATGCTCGAAACGAATAACTAGGGCGGCCTAGGGGAAAAGTACGCATAGTGTTGTAATCGGGCGAGTTTCTACTTTCAGATGCAACAGAAATTTTGCGGATTGGTCAATCCGTTCGCGAGATATGGCAGTTTGGAGGTAAGAAACGCTTGAGAAACTCAAAATTTTCGCAGTTCTGGTGCTCGAAACGAATAACTAGAACGGCCTAGGGGAAAAGTACGAATAGTGTTGTAATCGGGCGAGTTTCTACTTTCAGATGCAACAGAAATTGTGCGGATTGGTCAATCCGTTCGCGAGATATGGCAGTTTGGAAGTAAGAAACGCTTGAGAAACTCAAAATTTTCGCAGTTCTGTTGCTCGAAACGAATAACTAGAACGGGCTAGGGGAAAAGTACGCATACAGTTGTAATCGGGCGAGTTTCTACTTTCAGATGCAACAGAAATTTTGCGGATTGGTAAATCCGTTCGCGAGATATGGCAGTTTGGATGTAAGAAACGCTTGAGAAACTCAAAATTTTCGCAGATCTGATGCTCGAAACGAATAGCTAGAACGGCCTAGTGGAAAAGTACGCATACCGTTGTAATCGGGCGAGTTTCTACTTTCAGATGCAACAGAAATTTTGCGGATTGGTCAATCCGTTCGCGAGATATGGCAGTTTGGAGGTAAGAAACGCTTGAGAAACTCAAAATTTTCGCAGTTCTGATGCTCGAAACGAATAACTAGAACGGCCTAGGGGAAAAGTGCGCATAGTGTTGTAATCGGGCGAGTTTCTACTTTCAGATGCAACAGAAATTTTGCGGATTGGTCAATCCGTTCGCGAGATATGGCAGTTTGGAAGTAAGAAACGCTTGAGAAACTCAAAATGTTCACAGTTCTGATGCTCGAAACGAATAACTAGAACGGCCTAGGGGAAAAGTACGCATACCGTTGTAATCGGGCGAGTTTCTACTTTCAGATGCAACAGAAATTTTGCGGATTGGTCAATCCGTTCGCGAGATATGGCAGTTTGGAAGTAAGAAACGCTTGAGAAACTCAAAATTTTTGCAGTTCTGATGCTCGAAACGAATAACTAGGGCGGCCTAGGGGAAAAGTACGCATAGTGTGTAATCGGGCGAGTTTCTACTTTCAGATGCAACAGAAATTTTGCGGATTGGTCAATCCGTTCGCGAGATATGGCAGTTTGGAGGTAAGAAACGCTTGAGAAACTCAAAATTTTCGCAGTTCTGGTGCTCGAAACGAATAACTAGAACGGCCTAGGGGAAAAGTACGCATACAGTTGTAATCGGGCGAGTTTCTACTTTCAGATGCAACAGAAATTGTGCGGATTGGTCAATCCGTTCGCGAGATATGGCAGTTTGGAAGTAAGAAACGCTTGAGAAACTAAAAATTTTCGCAGTTCTGTTGCTCGAAACGAATAACTAGAACGGGCTAGGGGAAAAGTAATCATACAGTTGTAATCGGGCGAATTTCTACTTTCAGATGCAACAGAAATTTTGCGGATTGGTCAATCCTTTCGCGAGATATGGCAGTTTGGAGGTAAGAAACGCTTGAGAAACTCAAAATTGTCACAGTTCTGATGCTCGAAACGAATAACTAGGACGGCCTAGGGGAAAAGTACGCATACCGTTGTAATCGGGCGAGTTTCTACTTTCAGATGCAACAGAAATTTTGCGGATTGGTCAATCCGTTCGCGAGATATGGCAGTTTGGAAGTAAGAAACGCTTGAGAAACTCAAAATTTTTGCAGTTCTGATGCTCGAAACGAATAACTAGGGCGGCCTAGGGGAAAAGTACGCATAGTGTGTAATCGGGCGAGTTTCTACTTTCAGATGCAACAGAAATTTTGCGGATTGGTCAATCCGTTCGCGAGATATGGCAGTTTGGAAGTAAGAAACGCTTGAGAAACTCAAAATTTTCGCAGTTCTGTTGCTCGAAACGAATAACTAGAACGGGCTAGGGGAAAAGTACGCATACAGTTGTAATCGGGCGAGTTTCTACTTTCAGATGCAACAGAAATTGTGCGGATTGGTCAATCCGTTCGCGAGATATGGCAGTTTGGAAGTAAGAAACGCTTGAGAAACTAAAAATTTTCGCAGTTCTGTTGCTCGAAACGAATAACTAGAACGGGCTAGGGGAAAAGTAATCATACAGTTGTAATCGGGCGAATTTCTACTTTCAGATGCAACAGAAATTTTGCGGATTGGTCAATCCTTTCGCGAGATATGGCAGTTTGGAGATAAGAAACGCTCGAGAAACTCAAAATTTTCGCAGTTCTGATGCTCGACAAGCATAACTAGAACGGCCTAGGGGAAAAGTACGCATAGTGTTGTAATCGGGCGAGTTTCTACTTTCAGATGCAACAGAAATTTTGCGGATTGGTCAATCCGTTCGCGAGATATGGCAGTTTGGAGGTAAGAAACGCTTGAGAAACTCAAAATTGTCACAGTTCTGATGCTCGAAACGAATAACTAGGACGGCCTAGGGGAAAAGTACGCATACCGTTGTAATCGGGCGAGTTTCTACTTTCAGATGCAACAGAAATTTTGCGGATTGGTCAATCCGTTCGCGAGATATGGCAGTTTGGAAGTAAGAAACGCTTGAGAAACTCAAAATTTTTGCAGTTCTGATGCTCGAAACGAATAACTAGGGCGGCCTAGGGGAAAAGTACGCATACCGTTGTAATCGGGCGAGTTTCTACTTTCAGATGCATCAGAAATTTTGCGGATTGGACAATCCGTTCGCGAGATGTGGCAGTATGTACGTGAGAAACGCTTGAGAAACTCAAAATTTTCGCATTTCTGATGCTCGAAACAAATAACTAGAACGGCCTAGGGGAAAAGTACGCATACCGTTATAATCGGGCGAGTTTCTACCTTCAGATGCAACAGAAATTTTGCGGATTGGTCAATCCGTTCGCGAGATATGGCAGTTTGGACGTAAGAAACGCTTGAGAAACTCAAAATTTATGCAGTTCTGATGCTCGAAACGAATAACTAGGGCGGCCTAGGGGAAAAGTACGCATAGTGTTGTAATCGGGCGAGTTTCTACTTTCAGATGCAACAGAAATTGTGCGGATTGGTCAATCCGTTCGCGAGATATGGCAGTTTGGAAGTAAGAAACGCTTGAGAAACTCAAAATTTTCGCAGTTCTGTTGCTCGAAACGAATAACTAGAACGGGCTAGGGGAAAAGTACGCATACAGTTGTAATCGGGCGAGTTTCTACTTTCAGATGCAACAGAAATTTTGCGGATTGGTAAATCCGTTCGCGAGATATGGCAGTTTGGATGTAAGAAACGCTTGAGAAACTCAAAATTTTCACAGTTCTGATGCTCGAAACGAATAACTAGAACGGCCTAGGGGAAAAGTGCGCATAGTGTTGTAATCGGGCGAGTTTCTACTTTCAGATGCAACAGAAATTTTGCGGATTGGTCAATCCGTTCGCGAGATATGGCAGTTTGGAAGTAAGAAACGCTTGAGAAACTCAAAATTTTCGCAGTTCTGATGCTCGAAACGAATAACTAGAACGGCCTCAGGGAAAAGTACGCATAGTGTTGTAATCGGGCGAGTTTCTACTTTCAGATGCAACAGAAATTTTGCGGATTGGTCAATCCGTTCGCGAGATATGGCAGTTTCGAAGTAAGAAACGCTTGAGAAACTCAAAATTTTCACAGTTCTGATGCTCGAAACGAATAACTAGAACGGCCTAGGGGAAAAGTACGCATAGTGTTGTAATCGGGCGAGTTTCTACTTTCAGATGCAACAGAAATTTTGCGGATTGGTCAATCCGTTCGCGAGATATGGCAGTTTGGAGGTAAGAAACGCTCGAGAAACTCAAAATTTTCGCAGTTCTGATGCTCGAAACGAATAACTAGAACGGCCTAGGGGAAAAGTACGCATAGTGTTGTAATGGGGCGAGTTTCTACTTTCAGATGCAACAGAAATTTTACGGATTGGTCAATCCGTTCGAGAGATATGGCAGTTTGGATGTAAGAAACGCTTGAGAAACTCAAAATTTTCACAGTTCTGATGCTCGAAACGAATAACTAGAACGGCCTAGGGGAAAAGTACGCATACCGTTGTAATCGGGCGAGTTTCTACTTTCAGATGCAACAGAAATTTTGCGGATTGGTCAATCCGTTCGCGAGATATGGCAGTTTGGAAGTAAGAAACGCTTGAGAAACTCAAAATTTTCGCAGTTCTGATGCTCGAAACGAATAACTAGAACGGCCTAGGGGAAAAGTACGCAGACCGTTGTAATCGGGCGAGTTTCTACTTTCAGATGCAACAGAAATTTTGCGGATTGGTCAATCCGTTCGCGAGATATGGCAGTTTGGACGTAAGAAACGCTTGAGAAACTCAAAATTTATGCAGTTCTGATGCTCGAAACGAATAACTAGGGCGGCCTAGGGGAAAAGTACGCATAGTGTTGTAATCGGGCGAGTTTCTACTTTCAGATGCAACAGAAATTGTGCGGATTGGTCAATCCGTTCGCGAGATATGGCAGTTTGGAAGTAAGAAACGCTTGAGAAACTCAAAATTTTCGCAGTTCTGTTGCTCGAAACGAATAACTAGAACGGGCTAGGGGAAAAGTACGCATACAGTTGTAATCGGGCGAGTTTCTACTTTCAGATGCAACAGAAATTTTGCGGATTGGTAAATCCGTTCGCGAGATATGGCAGTTTGGATGTAAGAAACGCTTGAGAAACTCAAAATTTTCACAGTTCTGATGCTCGAAACGAATAACTAGAACGGCCTAGGGGAAAAGTGCGCATAGTGTTGTAATCGGGCGAGTTTCTACTTTCAGATGCAACAGAAATTTTGCGGATTGGTCAATCCGTTCGCGAGATATGGCAGTTTGGAAGTAAGAAACGCTTGAGAAACTCAAAATTTTCGCAGTTCTGATGCTCGAAACGAATAACTAGAACGGCCTCAGGGAAAAGTACGCATAGTGTTGTAATCGGGCGAGTTTCTACTTTCAGATGCAACAGAAATTTTGCGGATTGGTCAATCCGTTCGCGAGATATGGCAGTTTCGAAGTAAGAAACGCTTGAGAAACTCAAAATTTTCACAGTTCTGATGCTCGAAACGAATAACTAGAACGGCCTAGGGGAAAAGTACGCATAGTGTTGTAATCGGGCGAGTTTCTACTTTCAGATGCAACAGAAATTTTGCGGATTGGTCAATCCGTTCGCGAGATATGGCAGTTTGGAGGTAAGAAACGCTCGAGAAACTCAAAATTTTCGCAGTTCTGATGCTCGAAACGAATAACTAGAACGGCCTAGGGGAAAAGTACGCATAGTGTTGTAATGGGGCGAGTTTCTACTTTCAGATGCAACAGAAATTTTACGGATTGGTCAATCCGTTCGAGAGATATGGCAGTTTGGATGTAAGAAACGCTTGAGAAACTCAAAATTTTCACAGTTCTGATGCTCGAAACGAATAACTAGAACGGCCTAGGGGAAAAGTACGCATACCGTTGTAATCGGGCGAGTTTCTACTTTCAGATGCAACAGAAATTTTGCGGATTGGTCAATCCGTTCGCGAGATATGGCAGTTTGGAAGTAAGAAACGCTTGAGAAACTCAAAATTTTCGCAGTTCTGATGCTCGAAACGAATAACTAGAACGGCCTAGGGGAAAAGTACGCAGACCGTTGTAATCGGGCGAGTTTCTACTTTCAGATGCAACAGAAATTTTGCGGATTGGTCAATCCGTTCGCGAGATATGGCAGTTTGGATGTAAGAAACGCTTGAGAAACTCAAAATTTTCGCAGTTCTGATGCTCGAAACGAATAACTAGAACTGCCTAGGGGAAAAGTGCGCTTAGTGTTGTAATCGGGCGAGTTTCTACTTTCAGATGCAACAGAAATTTTGCGGTTTGGTCAATCCGTTCGCGAGATATGGCAGTTTGGAAGTAAGAAACGCTTCAGAAACTCAAAATTTTCACAGTTCTGATGCTCGAAACGAATAACTAGAACGGCCTAGGGGAAAAGTACGCATACCGTTGTAATCGGGCGAGTTTCTACTTTCAGATGCAACAGAAATTTTGCGGATTGGTCAATCCGTTCGCGAGATATGGCAGTTTGGAAGTAAGAAACGCTTGAGAAACTCAAAATTTTCGCAGTTCTGTTGCTCGAAACGAATAACTAGAACGGGCTAGGGGAAAAGTACGCATACAGTTGTAATCGGGCGAGTTTCTACTTTCAGATGCAACAGAAATTTTGCGGATTGGTCAATCCGTTCGCGAGATATGGCAGTTTGGAAGTAAGAAACGCTTGAGAAACTCAAAATTTTCGCAGTTCTGATGCTCGAAACGAATAACTAGAACGGCCTAGGGGAAAAGTACGCAGACCGTTGTAATCGGGCGAGTTTCTACTTTCAGATGCAACAGAAATTTTGCGGATTGGTCAATCCGTTCGCGAGATATGGCAGTTTGGATGTAAGAAACGCTTGAGAAACTCAAAATTTTCGCAGTTCTGATGCTCGAAACGAATAACTAGAACTGCCTAGGGGAAAAGTGCGCTTAGTGTTGTAATCGGGCGAGTTTCTACTTTCAGATGCAACAGAAATTTTGCGGTTTGGTCAATCCGTTCGCGAGATATGGCAGTTTGGAAGTAAGAAACGCTTCAGAAACTCAAAATTTTCACAGTTCTGATGCTCGAAACGAATAACTAGAACGGCCTAGGGGAAAAGTACGCATACCGTTGTAATCGGGCGAGTTTCTACTTTCAGATGCAACAGAAATTTTGCGGATTGGTCAATCCGTTCGCGAGATATGGCAGTTTGGAAGTAAGAAACGCTTGAGAAACTCAAAATTTTCGCAGTTCTGTTGCTCGAAACGAATAACTAGAACGGGCTAGGGGAAAAGTACGCATACAGTTGTAATCGGGCGAGTTTCTACTTTCAGATGCAACAGAAATTTTGCGGATTGGTCAATCCGTTCGCGAGATATGGCAGTTTGGAGGTAAGAAACGCTTGAGAAACTCAAAATTTTCGCAGATCTGATGCTCGAAACGAATAACTAGAACGGCCTACGGGAAAAGTACGCATACCGTTGTAATCGGGCGAGTTTCTACTTTCAGATGCAACAGAAATTTTGCGGATTGGTCAATCCGTTCGCGAGATATGGCAGTTTGGAGGTAAGAAACGCTTGAGAAACTCAAAATTTTCGTAGTTCTGATGCTCGAAACGAATAACTAGAACGGCCTAGGGGAAAAGTGTGCATAGTGTTGTAATCGGGCGAGTTTCTACTTTCAGATGCAACAGAAATTTTGCGGATTGGTCAATCCGTTCGCGAGATATGGCAGTTTGGAGGTAAGAAACGCTCGAGAAACTCAAAATTTTCGCAGTTCTGATGCTCGAAACGAATAACTAGAACGGCCTAGGGGAAAAGTACGCACACCGTTGTAATCGGGCGAGTTTCTACTTTCAGATGCAACAGAAATTTTGCGGATTGGTCAATCCGTTCGCGAGATATGGCAGTTTGGAAGTAAGAAACGCTTGAGAAACTCAAAATTTTCGCAGTTCTGATGCTCGAAACGAATAACTAGAACGGCCTCAGGGAAAAGTACGCATAGTGTTGTAATCGGGCGAGTTTCTACTTTCAGATGCAACAGAAATTTTGCGGATTGGTCAATCCGTTCGCGAGATATGGCAGTTTCGAAGTAAGAAACGCTTGAGAAACTCAAAATTTTCACAGTTCTGATGCTCGAAACGAATAACTAGAACGGCCTAGGGGAAAAGTACGCATAGTGTTGTAATCGGGCGAGTTTCTACTTTCAGATGCAACAGAAATTTTGCGGATTGGTCAATCCGTTCGCGAGATATGGCAGTTTGGAGGTAAGAAACGCTCGAGAAACTCAAAATTTTCGCAGTTCTGATGCTCGAAACGAATAACTAGAACGGCCTAGGGGAAAAGTACGCACACCGTTGTAATCGGGCGAGTTTCTACTTTCAGATGCAACAGAAATTTTGCGGATTGGTCAATCCGTTCGCGAGGTATGGCAGTTTGGAGGTAAGAAACGCTTGAGAAACTCAAAATTTTCGCAGTTCTGATGCTCGAAACGAATAACTAGAACGGCCTAGGGGAAAAGTACGCATACCGTTGTAATCGGGCGAGTTTCTACTATCAGATGCAACAGAAATTTTACGGATTGGTCAATCCGTTCGCGAGATATGGCAGTTTGGAAGTAAGAAACGCTTGAGAAACTCAAAATTTTCACAGTTCTGATGCTCGACACGAATAACTAGAACGGCCTAGGGGAAATGTACGCATACCGTTGTAATCGGGCGAGTTTCTACTTTCAGATGCAACAGAAATTTTGCGGTTTGGTCAATCCGTTCGCGAGATATGGCAGTTTGGAAGTAAGAAACGCTTCAGAAACTCAAAATTTTCACAGTTCTGATGCTCGAAACGAATAACTAGAACGGCCTAGGGGAAAAGTACGCATACCGTTGTAATCGGGCGAGTTTCTACTTTCAGATGCAACAGAAATTTTGCGGATTGGTCAATCCGTTCGCGAGATATGGCAGTTTGGAAGTAAGAAACGCTTGAGAAACTCAAAATTTTCGCAGTTCTGTTGCTCGAAACGAATAACTAGAACGGGCTAGGGGAAAAGTACGCATACAGTTGTAATCGGGCGAGTTTCTACTTTCAGATGCAACAGAAATTTTGCGGATTGGTCAATCCGTTCGCGAGATATGGCAGTTTGGAGGTAAGAAACGCTTGAGAAACTCAAAATTTTCGCAGATCTGATGCTCGAAACGAATAACTAGAACGGCCTACGGGAAAAGTACGCATACCGTTGTAATCGGGCGAGTTTCTACTTTCAGATGCAACAGAAATTTTGCGGATTGGTCAATCCGTTCGCGAGATATGGCAGTTTGGAGGTAAGAAACGCTTGAGAAACTCAAAATTTTCGTAGTTCTGATGCTCGAAACGAATAACTAGAACGGCCTAGGGGAAAAGTGTGCATAGTGTTGTAATCGGGCGAGTTTCTACTTTCAGATGCAACAGAAATTTTGCGGATTGGTCAATCCGTTCGCGAGATATGGCAGTTTGGAGGTAAGAAACGCTCGAGAAACTCAAAATTTTCGCAGTTCTGATGCTCGAAACGAATAACTAGAACGGCCTAGGGGAAAAGTACGCACACCGTTGTAATCGGGCGAGCTTCTACTTTCAGATGCAACAGAAATTTTGCGGATTGGTCAATCCGGTCGCGAGATATGGCAGTTTGGAGGTAAGAAACGCTTGAGAAACTCAAAATTTTCGCAGTTCTGATGCTCGAAACGAATACCTAGAACGGCCTAGGGGAAAAGTACGCATAGTGTTGTAATCGGGCGAGTTTCTACTTTCAGATGCAACAGAAATTTTGCGGATTGGTCAATCCGTTCGCGAGATATGGCAGTTTGGAAGTAAGAAACGCTTGAGAAACTCAAAATTTTCACAGTTCTGATGCTCGAAACGAATAACTAGAACGGCCTAGGGGAAAAGTACGCACACCGTTGTAATCGGGCGAGTTTCTACTTTCAGATGCAACAGAAATTTTGCGGATTGGTCAATCCGTTCGCGAGATATGGCAGTTTGGAAGTAAGAAACGCTTGAGAAACTCAAAATTTTCGCAGTTGTGATGCTCGAAACGAATAACTAGAACGGCCTAGGGGAAAAGTACGCATAGTGTTGTAACCGGGCGAGTTTCTACTTTCAGATGCAACAGAAATTTTGCGGATTGGTCAATCCGTTCGCGAGATATGGCAGTTTGGAAGTAAGAAACGCTTGAGAAACTCAAAATTTTCACAGTTCTGATGCTCGAAACGAATAACTAGAACGGCCTAGGGGAAAAGTACGCATACCGTTGTAATCGGGCGAGTTTCTACTTTCAGATGCAACAGAAATTTTGCGGATTGGTCAATCCGTTCGCGAGATATGGCAGTTTGGAGGTAAGAAACGCTTGAGAAACTCAAAATTTTCGCAGTTCTGATGCTCGAAACGAATAACTAGAACGGCCTAGGGGAAAAGTACGAATAGTGTTGTAATCGGGCGAGTTTCTACTTTCAGATGCAACAGAAATTGTGCGGATTGGTCAATCCGTTCGCGAGATATGTCAGTTTGGAAGTAAGAAACGCTTGAGAAACTCAAAATTTTCGCAGTTCTGTTGCTCGAAACGAATAACTAGAACGGGCTAGGGGAAAAGTACGCATACCGTTGTAATCGGGCGAGTTTCTACTTTCAGATGTAACAGAAATTTTGCGGATTGGTAAATCTGTTCGCGAGATATGGCAGTTTGGAGGTAAGAAACGCTTGAGAAACTCAAAATTTTCGCAGTTCTGATGCTCGAAACGAATAACTAGAACTGCCTAGGGGAAAAGTGCGCATAGTGTTGTAATCGGGCGAGTTTCTACTTTCAGATGCAACAGAAATTTTGCGGATTGGTCAATCCGTTCGCGAGATATGGCAGTTTGGAAGTAAGAAACGCTTGAGAAACTCAAAATTTTCACAGTTCTGATGCTCGACACGAATAACTAGAACGGCCTAGGGGAAAAGTACGCATACCGTTGTAATCGGACGAGTTTGTACTTTCAGATGCAACAGAAATTTTGCGGATTGGTCAATCCGTTCGCGAGATATGGCAGTTTGGAAGTAAGAAACGCTTGAGAAACTCAAAATTTTTGCAGTTCTGATGCTCGAAACGAATAACTAGGGCGGCCTAGGGGAAAAGTACGCATAGTGTTGTAATCGGGCGAGTTTCTACTTTCAGTTGCAACAGAAATTTTGCGGATTGGTCAATCCGTTCGCGAGATATGGCAGTTTGGAGGTAAGAAACGCTTGAGAAACTCAAAATTTTCGCAGTTCTGATGCTCGAAACGAATAACTAGAACGGCCTAGGGGAAAAGTACGAACAGTGTTGTAATCGGGCGAGTTTCTACTTTCAGATGCAACAGAAATTGTGCGGATTGGTTAATCCGTTCGCGAGATATGGCAGTTTGGATGTAAGAAACGCTTGAGAAACTCAAAATTTTCGCAGTTCTGTTGCTCGAAACGAATAACTAGAACGGGCTAGGGGAAAAGTGCGCATAGTGTTGTAATCGGGCGAGTTTCTACTTTCAGATGCAACAGAAATTTTGCGGATTGGTCAATCCGTTCGCGAGATATGGCAGTTTGGAAGTAAGAAACGCTTGAGAAACTCAAAATTTTCACAGTTCTGATGCTCGACACGAATAACTAGAACGGCCTAGGGGAAAAGTACGCATACCGTTGTAATCGGACGAGTTTGTACTTTCAGATGCAACAGAAATTTTGCGGATTGGTCAATCCGTTCGCGAGATATGGCAGTTTGGAAGTAAGAAACGCTTGAGAAACTCAAAATTTTTGCAGTTCTGATGCTCGAAACGAATAACTAGGGCGGCCTAGGGGAAAAGTACGCATAGTGTTGTAATCGGGCGAGTTTCTACTTTCAGTTGCAACAGAAATTTTGCGGATTGGTCAATCCGTTCGCGAGATATGGCAGTTTGGAGGTAAGAAACGCTTGAGAAACTCAAAATTTTCGCAGTTCTGATGCTCGAAACGAATAACTAGAACGGCCTAGGGGAAAAGTACGAACAGTGTTGTAATCGGGCGAGTTTCTACTTTCAGATGCAACAGAAATTGTGCGGATTGTTTAATCCGTTCGCGAGATATGGCAGTTTGGATGTAAGAAACGCTTGAGAAACTCAAAATTTTCGCAGTTCTGTTGCTCGAAACGAATAACTAGAACGGGCTAGGGGAAAAGTACGCATACAGTTGTAATCGGGCGAGTTTCTACTTTCAGATGCAACAGAAATTTTGCGGATTGGTAAATCCGTTCGCGAGATATGGCAGTTTGGATGTAAGAAACGCTTGAGAAACTCAAAATTTTCGCAGATCTGATGCTCGAAACGAATAACTAGAACGGCCTAGGGGAAAACTACGCATAGTGTTGTAATCGGGCGAGTTTCTACTTTCAGATGCAACAGAAATTTTGCGGATTGGTCAATCCGTTCGCGAGATATGGCAGTTTGGAGGTAAGAAACGCTTGAGAAACTCAAAATTTTCGCAGTTCTGATGCTCGAAACGAATAACTAGAACGGCCTAGGGGAAAAGTACGCATAGAGTTGTAATCGGGCGAGTTTCTACTTTCAGATGCAACAGAAATTTTGCGGATTGGTCAATCCGTTCGCGAGATATGGCAGTTTGGAAGTAAGAAACGCTTGAGAAACTCAAAATTTTCACAGTTCTGATGCTCGAAACGAATAACTAAAACGGCCTAGGGGAAAAGTACGCATACCGTTGTAATCGGGCGAGTTTCTACTTTCAGATGCAACAGAAATTTTGCGGATTGGTCAATCCGTTCGCGAGATATGGCAGTTTGGAAGTAAGAAACGCTTGAGAAACTCAAAACTTTCGCAGTTCTGATGCTCGAAACGAATAACTAGAACGGCCTAGGGGAAAAGTACGCATAGTGTTGTAATCGGGCGAGTTTCTACTTTCAGATGCAACAGAAATTTTGCGGATTGGTCAATCCGTTCGCGAGATATGGCAGTTTGGAAGTAAGAAACGCTTGAGAAACTCAAAATTTTCACAGTTCTGATGCTCGAAACGAATAACTAGAACGGCCTAGGGGAAAAGTACGCATACCGTTGTAATCGGACGAGTTTCTACTTTCAGATGCAACAGAAATTTTGCGGATTGGTCAATCCGTTCGCGAGATATGGCAGTTTGGAGGTAAGAAACGCTTGAGAAACTCAAAATTTTCGCAGTTCTGATGCTCGAAACGAATAACTAGAACGGCCTAGGGGAAAAGTACGAACAGTGTTGTAATCGGGCGAGTTTCTACTTTCAGTTGCAACAGAAATTTTGCGGATTGGTCAATCCGTTCGCGAGATATGGCAGTTTGGAGGTAAGAAACGCTTGAGAAACTCAAAATTTTCGCAGTTCTGATGCTCGAAACGAATAACTAGAACGGCCTAGGGGAAAAGTACGAACAGTGTTGTAATCGGGCGAGTTTCTACTTTCAGATGCAACAGAAATTGTGCGGATTGGTTAATCCGTTCGCGAGATATGGCAGTTTGGATTAAGAAACGCTTGAGAAACTCAAAATTTTCGCAGTTCTGTTGCTCGAAACGAATAACTAGAACGGGCTAGGGGAAAAGTGCGCATAGTGTTGTAATCGGGCGAGTTTCTACTTTCAGATGCAACAGAAATTTTGCGGATTGGTCAATCCGTTCGCGAGATATGGCAGTTTGGAAGTAAGAAACGCTTGAGAAACTCAAAATTTTCACAGTTCTGATGCTCGACACGAATAACTAGAACGGCCTAGGGGAAAAGTACGCATACCGTTGTAATCGGACGAGTTTGTACTTTCAGATGCAACAGAAATTTTGCGGATTGGTCAATCCGTTCGCGAGATATGGCAGTTTGGAAGTAAGAAACGCTTGAGAAACTCAAAATTTTTGCAGTTCTGATGCTCGAAACGAATAACTAGGGCGGCCTAGGGGAAAAGTACGCATAGTGTTGTAATCGGGCGAGTTTCTACTTTCAGTTGCAACAGAAATTTTGCGGATTGGTCAATCCGTTCGCGAGATATGGCAGTTTGGAGGTAAGAAACGCTTGAGAAACTCAAAATTTTCGCAGTTCTGATGCTCGAAACGAATAACTAGAACGGCCTAGGGGAAAAGTACGAACAGTGTTGTAATCGGGCGAGTTTCTACTTTCAGATGCAACAGAAATTGTGCGGATTGGTTAATCCGTTCGCGAGATATGGCAGTTTGGATGTAAGAAACGCTTGAGAAACTCAAAATTTTCGCAGTTCTGTTGCTCGAAACGAATAACTAGAACGGGCTAGGGGAAAAGTACGCATACAGTTGTAATCGGGCGAGTTTCTACTTTCAGATGCAACAGAAATTTTGCGGATTGGTAAATCCGTTCGCGAGATATGGCAGTTTGGATGTAAGAAACGCTTGAGAAACTCAAAATTTTCGCAGATCTGATGCTCGAAACGAATAACTAGAACGGCCTAGGGGAAAACTACGCATAGTGTTGTAATCGGGCGAGTTTCTACTTTCAGATGCAACAGAAATTTTGCGGATTGGTCAATCCGTTCGCGAGATATGGCAGTTTGGAGGTAAGAAACGCTTGAGAAACTCAAAATTTTCGCAGTTCTGATGCTCGAAACGAATAACTAGAACGGCCTAGGGGAAAAGTACGCATAGAGTTGTAATCGGGCGAGTTTCTACTTTCAGATGCAACAGAAATTTTGCGGATTGGTCAATCCGTTCGCGAGATATGGCAGTTTGGAAGTAAGAAACGCTTGAGAAACTCAAAATTTTCACAGTTCTGATGCTCGAAACGAATAACTAAAACGGCCTAGGGGAAAAGTACGCATACCGTTGTAATCGGGCGAGTTTCTACTTTCAGATGCAACAGAAATTTTGCGGATTGGTCAATCCGTTCGCGAGATATGGCAGTTTGGAAGTAAGAAACGCTTGAGAAACTCAAAACTTTCGCAGTTCTGATGCTCGAAACGAATAACTAGAACGGCCTAGGGGAAAAGTACGCATAGTGTTGTAATCGGGCGAGTTTCTACTTTCAGATGCAACAGAAATTTTGCGGATTGGTCAATCCGTTCGCGAGATATGGCAGTTTGGAAGTAAGAAACGCTTGAGAAACTCAAAATTTTCACAGTTCTGATGCTCGAAACGAATAACTAGAACGGCCTAGGGGAAAAGTACGCATACCGTTGTAATCGGACGAGTTTCTACTTTCAGATGCAACAGAAATTTTGCGGATTGGTCAATCCGTTCGCGAGATATGGCAGTTTGGAAGTAAGAAACGCTTTAGAAACTCAAAATTTTTGCAGTTCTGATGCTCGAAACGAATAACTAGGGCGGCCTAGGGGAAAAGTACGCATAGTGTTGTAATCGGGCGAGTTTCTACTTTCAGTTGCAACAGAAATTTTGCGGATTGGTCAATCCGTTCGCGAGATATGGCAGTTTGGAGGTAAGAAACGCTTGAGAAACTCAAAATTTTCGCAGTTCTGATGCTCGAAACGAATAACTAGAACGGCCTAGGGGAAAAGTACGAACAGTGTTGTAATCGGGCGAGTTTCTACTTTCAGATGCAACAGAAATTGTGCGGATTGGTTAATCCGTTCGCGAGATATGGCAGTTTGGAAGTAAGAAACGCTTGAGAAACTCAAAATTTTCACAGTTCTGATGCTCGAAACGAATAACTAGAACGGCCTAGGGGAAAAGTACGCATACCGTTGTAATCGGACGAGTTTCTACTTTCAGATGCAACAGAAATTTTGCGGATTGGTCAATCCGTTCGCGAGATATGGCAGTTTGGAAGTAAGAAACGCTTGAGAAACTCAAAATTTTTGCAGTTCTGATGCTCGAAACGAATAACTAGGGCGGCCTAGGGGAAAAGTACGCATAGTGTTGTAATCGGGCGAGTTTCTACTTTCAGTTGCAACAGAAATTTTGCGGATTGGTCAATCCGTTCGCGAGATATGGCAGTTTGGAGGTAAGAAACGCTTGAGAAACTCAAAATTTTCGCAGTTCTGATGCTCGAAACGAATAACTAGAACGGCCTAGGGGAAAAGTACGAACAGTGTTGTAATCGGGCGAGTTTCTACTTTCAGATGCAACAGAAATTGTGCGGATTGGTTAATCCGTTCGCGAGATATGGCAGTTTGGAAGTAAGAAACGCTTGAGAAACTCAAAATTTTCGCAGTTCTGTTGCTCGAAACGAATAACTAGAACGGGCTAGAGGAAAAGTACGCATACAGTTGTAATCGGGCGAGTTTCTACTTTCAGATGCAACAGAAATTTTGCGGATTGGTAAATCCGTTCGCGAGATATGGCAGTTTGGATGTAAGAAACGCTTGAGAAACTCAAAATTTTCGCAGATCTGATGCTCGAAACGAATAACTAGAACGACCTAGGGGAAAAGTACGCATAGTGTTGTAATCGGGCGAGTTTCTACTTTCAGATGCAACAGAAATTTTGCGGATTGGTCAATCCGTTCGCGAGATATGGCAGTTTGGAAGTAAGAAACGCTTGAGAAACTCAAAATTTTTGCAGTTCTGATGCTCGAAACGAATAACTAGGGCGGCCTGGGGAAATGTACGCACAGTGTTGTAATCAGGCGAGTTTCTACTTTCAGATGCAACAGAAATTTTGCGGATTGGTCAATCCGTTCGCGAGATATGGCAGTTTGGAGGTAAGAAACGCTTGAGAAACTCAAAATTTTCGCAGTTCTGATGCTCGAAACGAATAACTAGAACGGCCTAGGGGAAAAGTACGAATAGTGTTGTAATCGGGCGAGTTTCTACTTTCAGATGCAACAGAAATTGTGCGGATTGGTCAATCCGATCCCGAGATATGGCAGTTTGGAAGTAAGAAACGCTTGCGAAACTCAAAGCTTTCGCAGTTCTGTTGCTCGAAACGAATAACTAGAACGGGCTAGGGGAAAATTACGCATACAGTTGTAATCGGGCTCGTTTCTACTTTCAGATGCAACAGAAATTTTGCGGATTGGTCAATCCGTTCGCGAGATATGGCAGTTTGGAGGTAAGAAACGCTCGAGAAACTCAAAATTTTCGCAGTTCTGATGCTCGAAACGAATAACTAGAACGGCCTAGGGGAAAAGTACGCACACCGTTGTAATCGGGCGAGTTTCTACTTTCAGATGCAACAGAAATTGTGCGGATTGGTCAATCCGTTCGCGAGATATGGCAGTTTGGAAGTAAGAAACGTTTGAGAAACTCAAAATTTTCGCAGTTCTGTTGCTCGAAACGAATAACTAGAACGGGCTAGGGGAAAAGTACGCATACAGTTGTAATCGGGCGAGTTTCTACTTTCAGATGCAACAGAAATTTTGCGGATTGGTCAATCCGTTCGCGAGATATGGCAGTTTGGGAGTAAGAAACGCTTGAGAAACTCAAAATTTTCGCAGTTCTGATGCTCGAAACGAATAACTAGAACGGCCTAGGGGAAAAGTACGCAGACCGTTGTAATCGGGCGAGTTTCTACTTTCAGATGCAACAGAAATTTTGCGGATTGGTCAATCCGTTCGCGAGATATGGCAGTTTGGATGTAAGAAACGCTTGAGAAACTCAAAATTTTCGCAGTTCTGGTGCTCGAAACGAATAACTAGAACGGCCTAGGGGAAAAGTACGAATAGTGTTGTAATCGGGCGAGTTTCTACTTTCAGATGCAACAGAAATTGTGCGGATTGGTCAATCCGTTCGCGAGATATGGCAGTTTGGAGGTAAGAAACGCTCGAGAAACTCAAAATTTTCGCAGTTCTGATGCTCGAAACGAATAACTAGAACGGCCTAGGGGAAAAGTACGCACACCGTTGTAATCGGGCGAGTTTCTACTTTCAGATGCAACAGAAATTTTGCGGATTGGTCAATCCGTTCGCGAGATATGGCAGTTTGGAGGTAAGAAACGCTTGAGAAACTCAAAATTTTCGCAGTTCTGTTGCTCGAAACGAATAACTAGAACGGGCTAGGGGAAAAGTACGCATACAGTTGTAATCGGGCGAGTTTCTACTTTCAGATGCAACAGAAATTTTGCGGATTGGTAAATCCGTTCGCGAGATATGGCAGTTTGGATGTAAGAAACGCTTGAGAAACTCAAAATTTTCGCAGATCTGATGCTCGAAACGAATAACTAGAACGGCCTACGGGAAAAGTACGCATACCGTTGTAATCGGGCGAGTTTCTACTTTCAGATGCAACAGAAATTTTGCGGTTTGGTCAATCCGTTCGCGAGATATGGCAGTTTGGAAGTAAGAAACGCTTCAGAAACTCAAAATTTTCACAGTTCTGATGCTCGAAACGAATAACTAGAACGGCCTAGGGGAAAAGTACGCATACCGTTGTAATCGGGCGAGTTTCTACTTTCAGATGCAACAGAAATTTTGCGGATTGGTCAATCCGTTCGCGAGATATGGCAGTTTGGAAGTAAGAAACGCTTGAGAAACTCAAAATTTTTGCAGTTCTGATGCTCGAAACGAATAACTAGGACGGCCTAGGGGAAAAGTACGCATAGAGTTGTAATCGGGCGAGTTTCTACTTTCAGATGCAACAGAAATTTTGCGGATTGGTCAATCCGTTCGCGAGATATGGCAGTTTGGAGGTAAGAAACGCTTGAGAAACTCAAAATTTTCGCAGTTCTGATGCTCGAAACGAATAACTAGAACGGCCTAGGGGAAAAGTACGAATAGTGTTGTAATCGGGCGAGTTTCTACTTTCAGATGCAACAGAAATTGTGCGGATTGGTCAATCCGTTCGCGAGATATGGCAGTTTGGAAGTAAGAAACGCTTGAGAAACTCAAAATTTTCGCAGTTCTGTTGCTCGAAACGAATAACTAGAACGGGCTAGGGGAAAAGTACGCATACAGTTGTAATCGGGCGAGTTTCTACTTTCAGATGCAACAGAAATTTTGCGGATTGGTAAATCCGTTCGCGAGATATGGCAGTTTGGATGTAAGAAACGCTTGAGAAACTCAAAATTTTCGCAGATCTGATGCTCGAAACGAATAACTAGAACGGCCTACGGGAAAAGTAGGCATACCGTTGTAATCGGGCGAGTTTCTACTTTCAGATGCAACAGAAATTTTGCGGATTGGTCAATCCGTTCGCGAGATATGGCAGTTTGGAGGTAAGAAACGCTTGAGAAACTCAAAATTTTCGTAGTTCTGATGCTCGAAACGAATAACTAGAACGGCCTAGGGGAAATGTGTGCATAGTGTTGTAATCGGGCGAGTTTCTACTTTCAGATGCAACAGAAATTTTGCGGATTTGTCAATCCGTTCGCGAGATATGGCAGTTTGGAGGTAAGAAACGCTCGAGAAACTCAAAATTTTCGCAGTTCTGATACTCGAAACGAATAACTAGAACGGCCTAGGGGAAAAGTACGCACACCGTTGTAATCGGGCGAGTTTCTACTTTCAGATGCAACAGAAATTTTGCGGATTGGTCAATCCGTTCGCGAGATATGGCAGTTTGGAGGTAAGAAACGCTTGAGAAACTCAAAATTTTCGCAGTTCTGATGCTCGAAACGAATAACTAGAACGGCCTAGGGGAAAAGTGCGCATAGTGTTGTAATCGGGCGAGTTTCTACTTTCAGATGCAACAGAAATTTTGCGGATTGGTCAATCCGTTCGCGAGATATGCCAGTTTGGAAGTAAGAAACGCTTGAGAAACTCAAAATTTTCACAGTTCTGAAGCTCGAAACGAATAACTAGAACGGCCTAGGGGAAAAGTACGCATACAGTTGTAATCGGGCGAGTTTCTACTTTCAGATGCAACAGAAATTTTGCGGATTGGTCAATCCGTTCGCGAGATATGGCAGTTTGGGAGTAAGAAACGCTTGAGAAACTCAAAATTTTCGCAGTTCTGATGCTCGAAACGAATAACTAGAACGGCCTACGGGAAAAGTACGCATACCGTTGTAATCGGGCGAGTTTCTACTTTCAGATGCAACAGAAATTTTGCGGTTTGGTCAATCCGTTCGCGAGATATGGCAGTTTGGAAGTAAGAAACGCTTCAGAAACTCAAAATTTTCACAGTTCTGATGCTCGAAACGAATAACTAGAACGGCCTAGGGGAAAAGTACGCATACCGTTGTAATCGGGCGAGTTTCTACTTTCAGATGCAACAGAAATTTTGCGGATTGGTCAATCCGTTCGCGAGATATGGCAGTTTGGAAGTAAGAAACGCTTGAGAAACTCAAAATTTTTGCAGTTCTGATGCTCGAAACGAATAACTAGGACGGCCTAGGGGAAAAGTACGCATAGAGTTGTAATCGGGCGAGTTTCTACTTTCAGATGCAACAGAAATTTTGCGGATTGGTCAATCCGTTCGCGAGATATGGCAGTTTGGAGGTAAGAAACGCTTGAGAAACTCAAAATTTTCGCAGTTCTGATGCTCGAAACGAATAACTAGAACGGCCTAGGGGAAAAGTACGCATAGTGTTGTAATCGGGCGAGTTTCTACTTTCAGATGCAACAGAAATTTTGCGGATTGGTCAATCCGTTCGCGAGATATGGCAGTTTGGAAGTAAGAAACGCTTGAGAAACTCAAAATTTTTGCAGTTCTGATGCTCGAAACGAATAACTAGGGCGGCCTGGGGAAATGTACGCACAGTGTTGTAATCAGGCGAGTTTCTACTTTCAGATGCAACAGAAATTTTGCGGATTGGTCAATCCGTTCGCGAGATATGGCAGTTTGGAGGTAAGAAACGCTTGAGAAACTCAAAATTTTCGCAGTTCTGTTGCTCGAAACGAATAACTAGAACGGGCTAGGGGAAAAGTACGCATACAGTTGTAATCGGGCGAGTTTCTACTTTCAGATGCAACAGAAATTTTGCGGATTGGTAAATCCGTTCGCGAGATATGGCAGTTTGGATGTAAGAAACGCTTGAGAAACTCAAAATTTTCGCAGATCTGATGCTCGAAACGAATAACTAGAACGGCCTACGGGAAAAGTAGGCATACCGTTGTAATCGGGCGAGTTTCTACTTTCAGATGCAACAGAAATTTTGCGGATTGGTCAATCCGTTCGCGAGATATGGCAGTTTGGAGGTAAGAAACGCTTGAGAAACTCAAAATTTTCGTAGTTCTGATGCTCGAAACGAATAACTAGAACGGCCTAGGGGAAATGTGTGCATAGTGTTGTAATCGGGCGAGTTTCTACTTTCAGATGCAACAGAAATTTTGCGGATTTGTCAATCCGTTCGCGAGATATGGCAGTTTGGAGGTAAGAAACGCTCGAGAAACTCAAAATTTTCGCAGTTCTGATACTCGAAACGAATAACTAGAACGGCCTAGGGGAAAAGTACGCACACCGTTGTAATCGGGCGAGTTTCTACTTTCAGATGCAACAGAAATTTTGCGGATTGGTCAATCCGTTCGCGAGATATGGCAGTTTGGAGGTAAGAAACGCTTGAGAAACTCAAAATTTTCGCAGTTCTGATGCTCGAAACGAATAACTAGAACGGCCTAGGGGAAAAGTGCGCATAGTGTTGTAATCGGGCGAGTTTCTACTTTCAGATGCAACAGAAATTTTGCGGATTGGTCAATCCGTTCGCGAGATATGCCAGTTTGGAAGTAAGAAACGCTTGAGAAACTCAAAATTTTCACAGTTCTGAAGCTCGAAACGAATAACTAGAACGGCCTAGGGGAAAAGTACGCATACAGTTGTAATCGGGCGAGTTTCTACTTTCAGATGCAACAGAAATTTTGCGGATTGGTCAATCCGTTCGCGAGATATGGCAGTTTGGGAGTAAGAAACGCTTGAGAAACTCAAAATTTTCGCAGTTCTGATGCTCGAAACGAATAACTAGAACGGCCTACGGGAAAAGTACGCATACCGTTGTAATCGGGCGAGTTTCTACTTTCAGATGCAACAGAAATTTTGCGGTTTGGTCAATCCGTTCGCGAGATATGGCAGTTTGGAAGTAAGAAACGCTTCAGAAACTCAAAATTTTCACAGTTCTGATGCTCGAAACGAATAACTAGAACGGCCTAGGGGAAAAGTACGCATACCGTTGTAATCGGGCGAGTTTCTACTTTCAGATGCAACAGAAATTTTGCGGATTGGTCAATCCGTTCGCGAGATATGGCAGTTTGGAAGTAAGAAACGCTTGAGAAACTCAAAATTTTTGCAGTTCTGATGCTCGAAACGAATAACTAGGACGGCCTAGGGGAAAAGTACGCATAGAGTTGTAATCGGGCGAGTTTCTACTTTCAGATGCAACAGAAATTTTGCGGATTGGTCAATCCGTTCGCGAGATATGGCAGTTTGGAGGTAAGAAACGCTTGAGAAACTCAAAATTTTCGCAGTTCTGATGCTCGAAACGAATAACTAGAACGGCCTAGGGGAAAAGTACGCATAGTGTTGTAATCGGGCGAGTTTCTACTTTCAGATGCAACAGAAATTTTGCGGATTGGTCAATCCGTTCGCGAGATATGGCAGTTTGGAAGTAAGAAACGCTTGAGAAACTCAAAATTTTTGCAGTTCTGATGCTCGAAACGAATAACTAGGGCGGCCTGGGGAAATGTACGCACAGTGTTGTAATCAGGCGAGTTTCTACTTTCAGATGCAACAGAAATTTTGCGGATTGGTCAATCCGTTCGCGAGATATGGCAGTTTGGAGGTAAGAAACGCTTGAGAAACTCAAAATTTTCGCAGTTCTGATGCTCGAAACGAATAACTAGAACGGCCTAGGGGAAAAGTGCGCATAGTGTTGTAATCGGGCGAGTTTCTACTTTCAGATGCAACAGAAATTTTGCGGATTGGTCAATCCGTTCGCGAGATATGCCAGTTTGGAAGTAAGAAACGCTTGAGAAACTCAAAATTTTCACAGTTCTGAAGCTCGAAACGAATAACTAGAACGGCCTAGGGGAAAAGTACGCACACCGTTGTAAGCGGGCGAGTTTCTACTTTCAGATGCAACAGAAATTTT
Organism: Ptiloglossa arizonensis; assembly: GCF_051014685.1. NCBI lineage: Eukaryota > Metazoa > Arthropoda > Insecta > Hymenoptera > Colletidae > Ptiloglossa > Ptiloglossa arizonensis. The sequence goes on along the minus strand of NW_027478776.1, from coordinate 165,613 downwards.
GCGGATTGGTCAATCCGTTCGCGAGATATGGCAGTTTGGAAGTAAGAAACGCTTGAGAAACTCAAAATTTTCACAGTTCTGAAGCTCGAAACGAATAACTAGAACGGCCTAGGGGAAAAGTACGCATACAGTTGTAATCGGGCGAGTTTCTACTTTCAGATGCAACAGAAATTTTGCGGATTGGTCAATCCGTTCGCGAGATATGGCAGTTTGGGAGTAAGAAACGCTTGAGAAACTCAAAATTTTCGCAGTTCTGATGCTCGAAACGAATAACTAGAACGGCCTACGGGAAAAGTACGCATACCGTTGTAATCGGGCGAGTTTCTACTTTCAGATGCAACAGAAATTTTGCGGTTTGGTCAATCCGTTCGCGAGATATGGCAGTTTGGAAGTAAGAAACGCTTCAGAAACTCAAAATTTTCACAGTTCTGATGCTCGAAACGAATAACTAGAACGGCCTAGGGGAAAAGTACGCATACCGTTGTAATCGGGCGAGTTTCTACTTTCAGATGCAACAGAAATTTTGCGGATTGGTCAATCCGTTCGCGAGATATGGCAGTTTGGAAGTAAGAAACGCTTGAGAAACTCAAAATTTTTGCAGTTCTGATGCTCGAAACGAATAACTAGGACGGCCTAGGGGAAAAGTACGCATAGAGTTGTAATCGGGCGAGTTTCTACTTTCAGATGCAACAGAAATTTTGCGGATTGGTCAATCCGTTCGCGAGATATGGCAGTTTGGAGGTAAGAAACGCTTGAGAAACTCAAAATTTTCGCAGTTCTGATGCTCGAAACGAATAACTAGAACGGCCTAGGGGAAAAGTACGAATAGTGTTGTAATCGGGCGAGTTTCTACTTTCAGATGCAACAGAAATTGTGCGGATTGGTCAATCCGTTCGCGAGATATGGCAGTTTGGAAGTAAGAAACGCTTGAGAAACTCAAAATTTTCGCAGTTCTGTTGCTCGAAACGAATAACTAGAACGGGCTAGGGGAAAAGTACGCATACAGTTGTAATCGGGCGAGTTTCTACTTTCAGATGCAACAGAAATTTTGCGGATTGGTAAATCCGTTCGCGAGATATGGCAGTTTGGATGTAAGAAACGCTTGAGAAACTCAAAATTTTCGCAGATCTGATGCTCGAAACGAATAACTAGAACGGCCTACGGGAAAAGTAGGCATACCGTTGTAATCGGGCGAGTTTCTACTTTCAGATGCAACAGAAATTTTGCGGATTGGTCAATCCGTTCGCGAGATATGGCAGTTTGGAGGTAAGAAACGCTTGAGAAACTCAAAATTTTCGTAGTTCTGATGCTCGAAACGAATAACTAGAACGGCCTAGGGGAAATGTGTGCATAGTGTTGTAATCGGGCGAGTTTCTACTTTCAGATGCAACAGAAATTTTGCGGATTGGTCAATCCGTTCGCGAGATATGGCAGTTTGGAGGTAAGAAACGCTCGAGAAACTCAAAATTTTCGCAGTTCTGATACTCGAAACGAATAACTAGAACGGCCTAGGGGAAAAGTACGCACACCGTTGTAATCGGGCGAGTTTCTACTTTCAGATGCAACAGAAATTTTGCGGATTGGTCAATCCGTTCGCGAGATATGGCAGTTTGGAGGTAAGAAACGCTTGAGAAACTCAAAATTTTCGCAGTTCTGATGCTCGAAACGAATAACTAGAACGGCCTAGGGGAAAAGTGCGCATACCGTTGCAATCGGGCGAGTTTCTACTTTCAGATGCAACAGAAATTTTGCGGATTGGTCAATCCGTTCGCGAGATATGGCAGTTTGGACGTAAGAAACGCTTGTGAAACTCAAAATTTTTGCAGTTCTGATGCTCGAAACGAATAACTAGGGCGGCCTAGGGGAAAAGTACGCATAGTGTTGTAATCGGGCGAGTTTCTACTTTCAGATGCAACAGAAATTTTGCGGATTGGTCAATCCGTTCGCGAGATATGGCAGTTTGGAGGTAAGAAACGCTTGAGAAACTCAAAATTTTCGCAGTTCTGATGCTCGAAACGAATAACTAGAACGGCCTAGGGGAAAAGTACGAATAGTGTTGTAATCGGGCGAGTTTCTACTTTCAGATGCAACAGAAATTGTGCGGATTGGTCAATCCGTTCGCGAGATATGTCAGTTTGGAAGTAAGAAACGCTTGAGAAACTCAAAATTTTCGCAGTTCTGTTGCTCGAAACGAATAACTAGAACGGGCTAGGGGAAAAGTACGCATAGTGTTGTAATCGGGCGAGTTTCTACTTTCAGATGCAACAGAAATTTTGCGGATTGGTCAATCCGTTCGCGAGATATGGCAGTTTGGAGGTAAGAAACGCTTGAGAAACTCAAAATTTTCGCAGTTCTGATGCTCGAAACGAATAACTAGAACGGCCTAGGGGAAAAGTACGAATAGTGTTGTAATCGGGCGAGTTTCTACTTTCAGATGCAACAGAAATTGTGCGGATTGGTCAATCCGTTCGCGAGATATGTCAGTTTGGAAGTAAGAAACGCTTGAGAAACTCAAAATTTTCGCAGTTCTGTTGCTCGAAACGAATAACTAGAACGGCCTAGGGGAAAAGTACGAACAGTGTTGTAATCGGGCGAGTTTCTACTTTCAGATGCAACAGAAATTGTGCGGATTGGTTAATCCGTTCGCGAGATATGGCAGTTTGGAAGTAAGAAACGCTTGAGAAACTCAAAATTTTCGCAGTTCTGTTGCTCGAAACGAATAACTAGAACGGGCTAGGGGAAAAGTACGCATACAGTTGTAATCGGGCGAGTTTCTACTTTCAGATGCAACAGAAATTTTGCGGATTGGTCAATCCGTTCGCGAGATATGGCAGTTTGGAAGTAAGAAACGCTTGAGAAACTCAAAATTTTCACAGTTCTGATGCTCGAAACGAATAACTAGAACGGCCTAGGGGAAAAGTACGCATACCGTTGTAATCGGGCGAGTTTCTACTTTCAGATGCAACAGAAATTTTGCGGATTAGTCAATCCGTTCGCGAGATATGGCAGTTTGGAGGTAAGAAACGCTTGAGAAACTCAAAATTTTCGCAGTTCTGATGCTCGACAAGCATAACTACAACGGCCTAGGGGAAAAGTACGCATACCGTTGTAATCGGGCGAGTTTCTACTTTCAAACGCAACAGAAATTTTGCGGATTGGTCAATCCGTTCGCGAGATATGGCAGTTTGGAGGTAAGCAACGCTTGAGAAACCCAAAATTTTCGCAGTTCTCATGCTCGAAACGAATAACTAGGGCGGCCTAGGGGAAAAGTACGCATAGTGTTGTAATCGGGCGAGTTTCTACTTTCAGTTGCAACAGAAATTTTGCGGATTGGTCAATCCGTTCGCGAGATATGGCAGTTTGGTGGTAAGAAACGCTTGAGAAACTCAAAATTTTCGCAGTTCTGATGCTCGAAACGAATAACTAGAACGGCCTAGGGGAAAAGTACGAACAGTGTTGTAATCGGGCGAGTTTCTACTTTCAGATGCAACAGATATTGTGCGGATTGGTTAATCCGTTCGCGAGATATGGCAGTTTGGAAGTAAGAAACGCTTGAGAAACTCAAAATTTTCGCAGTTCTGTTGCTCGAAACGAATAACTAGAACGGGCTAGGGGAAAAGTACGCATACAGTTGTAATCGGGCGAGTTTCTACTTTCAGATGCAACAGAAATTTTGCGGATTGGTCAATCCGTTCGCGAGATATGGCAGTTTGGAGGTAAGAAACGCTCGAGAAACTCAAAATTTTCGCAGTTCTGATACTCGAAACGAATAACTAGAACGGCCTAGGGGAAAAGTACGCACACCGTTGTAATCGGGCGAGTTTCTACTTTCAGATGCAACAGAAATTTTGCGGATTGGTCAATCCGTTCGCCAGATATGGCAGTTTGGAGGTAAGAAACGCTTGAGAAACTCAAAATTTTCGCAGTTCTGATGCTCGAAACGAATAACTAGAACGGCCTAGGGGAAAAGTACGCATAGTGTTGTAATCGGGCGAGTTTCTACTTTCAGATGCAACAGAAATTTTGCGGATTGGTCAATCCGTTCGCGAGATATGCCAGTTTGGAAGTAAGAAACGCTTGAGAAACTCAAAATTTTCACAGTTCTGAAGCTCGAAACGAATAACTAGAACGGCCTAGGGGAAAAGTACGCACACCGTTGTAAGCGGGCGAGTTTCTACTTTCAGATGCAACAGAAATTTTGCGGATTGGTCAATCCGTTCGCGAGATATGGCAGTTTGGAAGTAAGAAACGCTTGAGAAACTCAAAATTTTCGCAGTTCTGATGCTCGAAACGAATAACTAGAACGGCCTAGGGGAAAAGTACGCATAGTGTTGTAATCGGGCGAGTTTCTACTTTCAGATGCAACAGAAATTTTGCGGATTGGTCAATCCGTTCGCGAGATATGGCAGTTTGGAAGTAAGAAACGCTTGAGAAACTCAAAATTTTCACAGTTCTGATGCTCGAAACGAATAACTAGAACGGGCTAGGGGAAAAGTACGCATACCGTTGCAATCGGGCGAGTTTCTACTTTCAGATGCAACAGAAATTTTGCGGATTGGTCAATCCGTTCGCGAGATATGGCAGTTTGGAAGTAAGAAACGCTTGAGAAACTCAAAATTTTCGCAGTTCTGATGCTCGAAACGAATAACTAGAACGGCCTAGGGGAAAAGTACGCATACCGTTGCAATCGGGCGAGTTTCTACTTTCAGATGCAACAGAAATTTTGCGGATTGGTCAATCCGTTCGCGAGATATGGCAGTTTGGAAGTAAGAAACGCTTGAGAAACTCAAAATTTTTGCAGTTCTGATGCTCGAAACGAATAACTAGGGCGGCCTAGGGGAAAAGTACGCATAGTGTTGTAATCGGGCGAGTTTCTACTTTCAGATGCAACAGAAATTTTGCGGATTGGTAAATCCGTTCGCGAGATATGGCAGTTTGGATGTAAGAAACGCTTGAGAAACTCAAAATTTTCGCAGTTCTGTTGCTCGAAACGAATAACTAGAACGGGCTAGGGGAAAAGTACGCATACCGTTGCAATCGGGCGAGTTTCTACTTTCAGATGCAACAGAAATTTTGCGGATTGGTCAATCCGTTCGCGAGATATGGCAGTTTGGAAGTAAGAAACGCTTGAGAAACTCAAAATTTTTGCAGTTCTGATGCTCGAAACGAATAACTAGGGCGGCCTAGGGGAAAAGTACGCATAGTGTTGTAATCGGGCGAGTTTCTACTTTCAGATGCAACAGAAATTTTGCGGATTGGTCAATCCGTTCGCGAGATATGGCAGTTTGGAGGTAAGAAACGCTTGAGAAACTCAAAATTTTCGCAGTTCTGATGCTCGAAACGAATAACTAGAACGGCCTAGGGGAAAAGTACGAATAGTGTTGTAATCGGGCGAGTTTCTACTTTCAGATGCAACAGAAATTGTGCGGATTGGTCAATCCGTTCGCGAGATATGTCAGTTTGGAAGTAAGAAACGCTTGAGAAACTCAAAATTTTCGCAGTTCTGATGCTCGAAACGAATAACTAGAACGGCCTAGGGGAAAAGTACGCATACCGTTGTAATCGGGCGAGTTTCTACTTTCAGATGCAACAGAAATTTTGCGGATTGGTAAATCCGTTCGCGAGATATGGCAGTTTGGAGGTAAGAAACGCTTGAGAAACTCAAAATTTTCGCAGTTCTGATGCTCGAAACGAATAACTAGAACTGCCTAGGGGAAAAGTGCGCATAGTGTTGTAATCGGGCGAGTTTCTACTTTCAGATGCAACAGAAATTTTGCGGATTGGTCAATCCGTTCGCGAGATATGGCAGTTTGGAGGTAAGAAACGCTCGAGAAACTCAAAATTTTCGCAGTTCTGATGCTCGAAACGAATAACTAGAACGGCCTAGGGGAAAAGTACGCGCACCGTTGTAATCGGGCGAGTTTCTACTTTCAGATGCAACAGAAATTTTGCGGATTGGTCAATCCGTTCGCGAGATATGGCAGTTTGGAGGTAAGAAACGCTTGACAAACTCAAAATTTTCGCAGTTCTGATGCTCGAAACGAATAACTAGAACGGCCTAGGGGAAAAGTACGCATAGTGTTGTAATCGGGCGAGTTTCTACTTTCAGATGCAACAGAAATTTTGCGGATTGGTCAATCCGTTCGCGAGATATGGCAGTTTGGAAGTAAGAAACGCTTGAGAAACTCAAAATTTTCACAGTTCTGATGCTCGACACGAATAACTAGAACGGCCTAGGGGAAAAGTACGCATACCGTTGTAATCGGACGAGTTTGTACTTTCAGATGCAACAGAAATTTTGCGGATTGGTCAATCCGTTCGCGAGATATGGCAGTTTGGAAGTAAGAAACGCTTGAGAAACTCAAAGTTTTTGCAGTTCTGATGCTCGAAACGAATAACTAGGGCGGCCTAGGGGAAAAGTACGCATAGTGTTGTAATCGGGCGAGTTTCTACTTTCAGTTGCAACAGAAATTTTGCGGATTGGTCAATCCGTTCGCGAGATATGGCAGTTTGGAGGTAAGAAACGCTTGAGAAACTCAAAATTTTCGCAGTTCTGATGCTCGAAACGAATAACTAGAACGGCCTAGGGGAAAAGTACGAACAGTGTTGTAATCGGGCGAGTTTCTACTTTCAGATGCAACAGAAATTGTGCGGATTGGTTAATCCGTTCGCGAGATATGGCAGTTTGGAAGTAAGAAACGCTTGAGAAACTCAAAATTTTCGCAGTTCTGTTGCTCGAAACGAATAACTAGAAAGGGCTAGGGGAAAAGTACGCATACAGTTGTAATCGGGCGAGTTTCTACTTTCAGATGCAACAGAAATTTTGCGGATTGGTAAATCCGTTCGCGAGATATGGCAGTTTGGATGTAAGAAACGCTTGAGAAACTCAAAATTTTCGCAGATCTGATGCTCGAAACGAATAACTAGAACGGCCTAGGGGAAAAGTACGCATAGTGTTGTAATCGGGCGAGTTTCTACTTTCAGATGCAACAGAAATTTTGCGGATTGGTCAATCCGTTCGCGAGATATGGCAGTTTGGAAGTAAGAAACGCTTGAGAAACTCAAAATTTTCACAGTTCTGATGCTCGAAACGAATAACTAGAACGGCCTAGGGGAAAAGTACGCATACCGTTGTAATCGGGCGAGTTTCTACTTTCAGATGCAACAGAAATTTTGCGGATTGGTCAATCCGTTCGCGAGATATGGCAGTTTGGAAGTAAGAAATGCTTGAGAAACTCAAAACTTTCGCAGTTCTGATGCTCGAAACGAATAACTAGAACGGCCTAGGGGAAAAGTACGCATAGTGTTGTAATCGGGCGAGTTTCTACTTTCAGATGCAACAGAAATTTTGCGGATTGGTCAATCCGTTCGCGAGATATGGCAGTTTGGAAGTAAGAAACCCTTGAGAAACTCAAAATTTTTGCAGTTCTGATGCTCGAAACGAATAACTAGGGCGGCCTAGGGGAAATGTACGCATAGTGTTGTAATCAGGCGAGTTTCTACTTTCAGATGCAACAGAAATTTTGCGGATTGGTCAATCCGTTCGCGAGATATGGCAGTTTGGAGGTAAGAAACGCTTGAGAAACTCAAAATTTTCGCAGTTCTGATGCCCGAAACGAATAACTAGAACGGCCTAGGGGAAAAGTACGAATAGTGTTGTAATCGGGCGAGTTTCTACTTTCAGATGCAACAGAAATTGTGCGGATTGGTCAATCCGATCCCGAGATATGGCAGTTTGGAAGTAAGAAACGCTTGCGAAACTCAAAACTTTCGCAGTTCTGTTGCTCGAAACGAATAACTAGAACGGGCTAGGGGAAAATTACGCATACAGTTGTAATCGGGCTCGTTTCTACTTTCAGATGCAACAGAAATTTTGCGGATTGGTCAATCCGTTCGCGAGATATGGCAGTTTGGAGGTAAGAAACGCTCGAGAAACTCAAAATTTTCGCAGTTCTGATGCTCGAAACGAATAACTAGAACGGCCTAGGGGAAAAGTACGCACACCGTTGTAATCGGGCGAGTTTCTACTTTCAGATGCAACAGAAATTTTGCGGATTGGTCAATCCGTTCGCGAGATATGGCAGTTTGGAGGTAAGAAACGCTTGAGAAACTCAAAATTTTCGCAGTTCTGACGCTCGAAACGAATAACTAGAACGGCCTAGGGGAAAAGTACGCACTGTGTTGTAATCGGGCGAGTTTCTACTTTCAGATGCAACAGAAATTTTGCGGATTGGTCAATCCGTTCGCGAGATATGGCAGTTTGGAGGTAAGAAACGCTTGAGAAACTCAAAATTTTCGCAGTTCTGACGCTCGAAACGAATAACTAGAACGGCCTAGGGGAAAAGTACGCATACCGTTGTAATCGGGCGAGTTTCTACTTTCAGATGCAACAGAAATTTTGCGGATTAGTCAATCCGTTCGCGAGATATGGCAGTTTGGAGGTAAGAAACGCTTGAGAAACTCAAAATTTTCGCAGTTCTGATGCTCGACAAGCATAACTAGAACGGTCTAGGGGAAAAGTACGCATACCGTTGAAATCGGGCGACTTTCTACTTTCAGATGCAACAGAAATTTTGCGGATTGGTCAATCCGTTCGCGAGATATGGCAGTTTGGATGTAAGAAACGGTTGAGAAACTCAAAAGTATCACAGTTCTGTTGCTCGAAACGAATAACCAGAACGGCCTAGGGGAAAAGTACGCATACCGTTGTAATCGGGCGAGTTTCTGCTTTCAGATGCAACAGAAATTTTGCGGATTGGTCAATCCGTTCGCGAGATATGGCAGTTTGGAAGTAAAAAACGTTTGAGAAACTCAAAATTTTCGCAGTTCTGATGCTCGACAAGCATAACTAGAACGGTCCAGGGGAAAAGTACGCATACCGTTGTAATCGGGCGAGTTTCTACTTTCAGATGCAACAGAAATTTTGCGGATTGGTCAATCCGTTCGCGAGATATGGCAGTTTGGAAGCAAGAAACGCTTGAGTAACTCAAAATTTTCGCAGTTCTGATGCTCGACAAGCATAACTAGAACGGTCTAGGGGAAAAGTACGCATACCGTTGTAATCGGGCGAGTTTCTACTTTCAGATGCAACAGAAATTTTGCGGATTGGTCAATCCGTTCGCGAGATATGGCAGTTTGTAGGTAAGAAACGCTTGAGAAACTCAACATTTTCGCAGTTCTGATGCTCGAAACGAATAACTAGAACGGCCTAGGGGAAAAGTACGCATACCGTTGTAATCGGGCGAGTTTCTACTTTCAGATGCAACAGAAATTTTGCGGATTGGTCAATCCGTTCGCGAGATATGGCAGTTTGGAGGTAAGAAACGCTTGAGAAACTCAAAATTTTCGCAGTTCTGATGCCCGAAACGATTAACTAGAACGGCCTAGGGGAAAGTACGCATACCATTGTAATCGAGCGAGTTTCTACTTTCAGATGCAACAGAAATTTGCGGATTAGTCAATCCGTTCGCGAGATATGGCAGTTTGGAGGTAAGAAACGCTTGAGAAACCCAAAATTTTCGCAGTTCTCATGCTCGAAACGAATAACTAGAACGGACTAGGGGAAAAGTACGCATACCGTTGTAATCGGGCGAGTTTCTACTTTCAGATGCAACAGAAATTTTGCGGATTGGTCAATCCGTTCGCGAGATATGGCAGTTTGGAAGTAAGAAACGCTTGAGTAACTCAAAATTTTGGCAGTTCTGATGCTCGACAAGCATAACTAGAACGGTCTAGGGGAAAAGTACGCATACCGTTGTAATCGGGCGAGTTTCTACTTTCAGATGCAACAGAAATTTTGCGGATTGGTCAATCCGTTCGCGAGATATGGCAGTTTGTAGGTAAGAAACGCTTGAGAAACTCAACATTTTCGCAGTTCTGATGCTCGAAACGAATAACTAGAACGGCCTAGGGGAAAAGTACGCATACCGTTGTAATCGGGCGAGTTTCTGCTTTCAGATGCAACAGAAATTTTGCGGATTGGTCAATCCGTTCGCGAGATATGGCAGTTTGGAAGTAAAAAACGCTTGAGAAACTCAAAATTTTCGCAGTTCTGATGCTCGACAAGCATAACTAGAACGGTCCAGGGGAAAAGTACGCATACCGTTGTAATCGGGCGAGTTTCTACTTTCAGATGCAACAGAAATTTTGCGGATTGGTCAATCCGTTCGCGAGATATGGCAGTTTGGAAGTAAGAAACGCTTGAGTAACTCAAAATTTTCGCAGTTCTGATGCTCGAGAAGCATAACTAGAACGGTCTAGGGGAAAAGTACGCATACCGTTGTAATCGGGCGAGTTTCTACTTTCAGATGCAACAGAAATTTTGCGGATTGGTCAATCCGTTCGCGAGATATGGCAGTTTGTAGGTAAGAAACGCTTGAGAAACTCAACATTTTCGCAGTTCTGATGCTCGAAACGAATAACTAGAACGGCCTAGGGGAAAAGTACGCATACCGTTGTAATCGGGCGAGTTTCTACTTTCAGATGCAACAGAAATTTTGCGGATTGGTCAATCCGTTCGCGAGATATGGCAGTTTGGAGGTAAGAAACGCTTGAGAAACTCAAAATTTTCGCAGTTCTGATGCCCGAAACGATTAACTAGAACGGCCTAGGGGAAAGTACGCATACCATTGTAATCGAGCGAGTTTCTACTTTCAGATGCAACAGAAATTTGCGGATTAGTCAATCCGTTCGCGAGATATGGCAGTTTGGAGGTAAGAAACGCTTGAGAAACCCAAAATTTTCGCAGTTCTCATGCTCGAAACGAATAACTAGAACGGACTAGGGGAAAAGTACGCATACCGTTGTAATCGGGCGAGTTTCTACTTTCAGATGCAACAGAAGTTTTGCGGATTGGTCAATCCGTTCGCGAGATATGGCAGTTTGGAAGTATGAAACACTTGAGAAACACAAAATTTTCGCAGTTCTGATGCTCGAAACGAATAACTAGAACGGCCTAGGGGAAAAGTACGCATACCGTTGTAATCGGGCGCCCTTCTACTTTCAGATGCAACAGAAATTTTGCGGATTAGTCAATCCGTTCGCGAGATATGGCAGTTTGGAGGTAAGAAACACTTGAGAAACTCAAAATTTTCGCAGTTCTGATGCTCGACAAGCATAACTAGAACGGTCTAGGGGAAAAGTACGCATACCGTTGTAATCGGGCGAGTTTCTACTTTCAGATGCAACAGAAATTTTGCGGATTGGTCAATCCGTTCGCGAGATATGGCAGTTCGTAGGTAAGAAACGCTTGAGAAACTCAACATTTTCGCAGTTCTGATGCTCGAAACGAATAACTAGAACGGCCTAGGGGAAAAGAACGCACTCCGTTGTAATCGGGCGAGTTTCTACTTTCAGATGCAACAGAAATTTTGCGGATTAGTCAATCCGTTCGCGAGATATGGCAGTTTGGAGGTAAGAAACGCTTGAGAAACTCAAAATTTTCGCAGTTCTGATGCTCGACAAGCACAACTAGAACAGTCTAGGGGAAAAGTACGCATACCGTTGAAATCGGGCGACTTTCTACTTTCAGATGCAACAGAAATTTTGCGGATTGGTCAATCCGTTCGCGAGATATGGCAGTTTGGATGTAAGAAACGGTTGAGAAACTCAAAAGTATCACAGTTCTGTTGCTCGAAACGAATAACCAGAACGGCCTAGGGGAAAAGTACGCATACCGTTGTAATCGGGCGAGTTTCTGCTTTCAGATGCAACAGAAATTTTGCGGATTGGTCAATCCGTTCGCGAGATATGGCAGTTTGGAAGTAAAAAACGCTTGAGAAACTCAAAATTTTCGCAGTGCTGATGCTCGACAAGCATAACTAGAACGGTCCAGGGGAAAAGTACGCATACCGTTGTAATCGGGCGAGTTTCTACTTTCAGATGCAACAGAAATTTTGCGGATTGGTCAATCCGTTCGCGAGATATGGCAGTTTGGAAGTAAGAAACGCTTGAGTAACTCAAAATTTTCGCAGTTCTGATGTTCGACAAGCATAACTAGAAAGGTCTAGGGGAAAAGTACGCATACCGTTGTAATCGGGCGAGTTTCTACTTTCAGATGCAACAGAAATTTTGCGGATTGGTCAATCCGTTCGCGAGATATGGCAGTTTGTAGGTAAGAAACGCATGAGAAACTCAACATTTTCGCAGTTCTGATGCTCGAAACGAATAACTAGAACGGCCTAGGGGAAAAGTACGCATACCGTTGTAATCGGGCGAGTTTCTACTTTCAGATGCAACAGAAATTTTGCGGATTGGTCAATCCGTTCGCGAGATATGGCAGTTCGTAGGTAAGAAACGCTTGAGAAACTCAACATTTTCGCAGTTCTGATGCTCGAAACGAATAACTAGAACGGCCTAGGGGAAAAGTACGCATTCCGTTGTAATCGGGCGCGTTTCTACTTTCAGATGCAACAGAAATTTTGCGGATTGGTCAATCCGTTCGCGAGATATGGCAGTTTGGAGGTAAGAAACGCTTGAGAAACTCAAAATTTTCGCAGTTCTGATGCTCGAAACGAATAACTAGAACGGACTAGGGAAAAGTACGCATACCGTTGTAGTCGGGCGAGTTTCTACTTTCAGATGCAACAGAAATTTTGCGGATTGGTCAATCCGTTCGCGAGATATGGCAGTTTGGATGTAAGAAACGCTTGAGCATCTCAAAATTTTCGCAGTTCTGATGCTCGAAACGAATAACTAGAACGGCCTAGGGGAAAAGTACGCATACCGTTGTAATCGGGCGAGTTTCTACTTTCAGATGCAACAGAAATTTTGCGGATTAGTCAATCCGTTCGCGAGATATGGCAGTTTGGACGTAAGAAACGCTTGAGAAGCTCAAAATTTTCGCAGTTCTGATGCTCGAAACGAATAACTAGAACGGCCTAGGGAAAAAGTACGCATACCGTTGTAATCGGGCGAGTTTCTACTTTCAGATGCAACAGAAATTTTGCGGATTAGTCAATCCGTTCGCGAGATATGGCAGTTTGGAGGTAAGAAACGCTTGAGAAACTCAAAATTTTCGCAGTTCTGATGCTCGACAAGCATAACTAGAACGGTCTAGGGGAAAAGTACGCATACCGTTGTAATCGGGCGACCTTCTACTTTCAGATGCAACAGAAATTTTGCGGATTGGTCAATCCGTTCGCGAGATATGGCAGTTTGGAAGTAAAAAACGCTTGAGAAACTCAAAATTTTCGCAGTTCTGATGCTCGACAAGCATAACTAGAACGGTCCAGGGGAAAAGTACGCATACCGTTGTAATCGGGCGAGTTTCTACTTTCAGATGCAACAGAAATTTTGCGGATTGGTCAATCCGTTCGCGAGATATGGCAGTTTGGAAGTAAGAAACGCTTGAGTAACTCAAAATTTTCGCAGTTCTGATGCTCGACAAGCATAACTAGAACGGTCTAGGGGAAAAGTACGCATACCGTTGAAATCGGGCGAGTTTCTACTTTCAGATGCAACAGAAATTTTGCGGATTGGTCAATCCGTTCGCGAGATATGGCAGTTTGTAGGTAAGAAACGCTTGAGAAACTCAACATTTTCGCAGTTCTGATGCTCGAAACGAATAACTAGAACGGCCTAGGGGAAAAGTACGCATACCGTTGTAATCGGGCGAGTTTCTACTTTCAGATGCAACAGAAATTTGCGGATTAGTCAATCCGTTCGCGAGATATGGCAGTTTGGAGGTAAGAAACGCTTGAGAAACCCAAAATTTTCGCAGTTCTCATGCTCGAAACGAATAACTACAACGGCCTAGGGGAAAAGTACGCATACCGTTGTAATCGGGCGAGTTTCTACTTTCAGATGCAACAGAAATTTTGCGGATTGGTCAATCCGTTCGCGAGATATGGCAGTTTGGAAGTATGAAACACTTGAGAAACACAAAATTTTCGCAGTTCTGATGCTCGAAACGAATAACTAGAACGGCCTAGGGGAAAAGTACGCATACCGTTGTAATCGGGCGACCTTCTACTTTCAGATGCAACAGAAATTTTGCGGATTAGTCAATCCGTTCGCGAGATATGGCAGTTTGGAGGTAAGAAACACTTGAGAAACTCAAAGTTTTCGCAGTTCTGATGCTCGACAAGCATAACTAGAACGGTCTAGGGGAGAAGTTCGCACACCGTTGTAATCGGGCGACTTTCTACTTTCAGATGCAACAGAAATTTTGCGGATTGGTCAATCCGTTCGCGAGATATGGCAGTTTGGAGGTAAGCAACGCTTGAGAAACCCAAAATTTTCGCAGTTCTCATGCTCGAAACGAATAACTACAACGGCCTAGGGGAAAAGTACGCATACCGTTGTAATCGGGCGAGTTTCTACTTTCAGATGCAACAGAAATTTTGCGGATTGGTCAATCCGTTCGCGAGATATGGCAGTTTGGAGGTAAGAAACGCTTGAGAAACTCAAAATTTTCGCAGTTCTGATGCTCGACAAGCATAACTAGAACGGTCTAGGGGAAAAGTACGCATACCGTTGTAATCGGGCGAGTTTCTACTTTCAGATGCAACAGAAATTTTGCGGATTGGTCAATCCGTTCGCGAGATATGGCAGTTTGGAAGTATGAAACACTTGAGAAACACAAAATTTTCGCAGTTCTGATGCTCGAAACGAATAACTAGAACGGCCTAGGGGAAAAGTACGCACACCGTTGTAATCGGGCGACTTTCTACTTTCAGATGCAACAGAAATTTTGCGGATTGGTCAATCCGTTCGCGAGATATGGCAGTTTGGAGGTAAGCAACGCTTGAGAAACCCAAAATTTTCGCAGTTCTCATGCTCGAAACGAATAACTACAACGGCCTAGGGGAAAAGTACGCATACCGTTGTAATCGGGCGAGTTTCTACTTTCAGATGCAACAGAAATTTTGCGGATTGGTCAATCCGTTCGCGAGATATGGCAGTTTGGAGGTAAGAAACGCTTGAGAAACTCAAAATTTTCGCAGTTCTGATGCTCGACAAGCATAACTAGAACGGTCTAGGGGAAAAGTACGCATACCGTTGTAATCGGGCGAGTTTCTACTTTCAGATGCAACAGAAATTTTGCGGATTGGTCAATCCATTCGCGAGATATGGCAGTTCGTAGGTAAGAAACGCTTGAGAAACTCAACATTTTCGCAGTTCTGATGCTCGAAACGAATAACTAGAACGGCCTAGGGGAAAAGTACGCATTCCGTTGTAATCGGGCGAGTTTCTACTTTCAGATGCAACAGAAATTTTGCGGATTGGTCAATCCGTTCGCGAGATATGGCAGTTTGGAGGTAAGAAACGCTTGAGAAACTCAAAATTTTCGCAGTTCTGATGCTCGAAACGAATAACTAGAACGGACTAGGGAAAAGTACGCATACCGTTGTAGTCGGGCGAGTTTCTACTTTCAGATGCAACAGAAATTTTGCGGATTGGTCAATCCGTTCGCGAGATATGGCAGTTTGGATGTAAGAAACGCTTGAGCATCTCAAAATTTTCGCAGTTCTGATGCTCGAAACGAATAACTAGAACGGCCTAGGGGAGAAGTACGCATACCGTTGTAATCGGGCGAGTTTCTACTTTCAGATGCAACAGAAATTTTGCGGATTAGTCAATCCGTTCGCGAGATATGGCAGTTTGGACGTAAGAAACGCTTGAGAAGCTCAAAATTTTCGCAGTTCTGATGCTCGAAACGAATAACTAGAACGGCCTAGGGAAAAAGTACGCATACCGTTGCAATCGGGCGAGTTTCTACTTTCAGATGCAACAGAAATTTTGCGGATTAGTCAATCCGTTCGCGAGATATGGCAGTTTGGAGGTAAGAAACGCTTGAGAAACTCAAAATTTTCGCAGTTCTGATGCTCGACAAGCATAACTAGAACGGTCTAGGGGAAAAGTACGCATACCGTTGTAATCGGGCGACCTTCTACTTTCAGATGCAACAGAAATTTTGCGGATTGGTCAATCCGTTCGCGAGATATGGCAGTTTGGAAGTAAAAAACGCTTGAGAAACTCAAAATTTTCGCAGTTCTGATGCTCGACAAGCATAACTAGAACGGTCCAGGGGAAAAGTACGCATACCGTTGTAATCGGGCGAGTTTCTACTTTCAGATGCAACAGAAATTTTGCGGATTGGTCAATCCGTTCGCGAGATATGGCAGTTTGGAAGTAAGAAACGCTTGAGTAACTCAAAATTTTCGCAGTTCTGATGCTCGACAAGCATAACTAGAACGGTCTAGGGGAAAAGTACGCATACCGTTGAAATCGGGCGAGTTTCTACTTTCAGATGCAACAGAAATTTTGCGGATTGGTCAATCCGTTCGCGAGATATGGCAGTTTGTAGGTAAGAAACGCTTGAGAAACTCAACATTTTCGCAGTTCTGATGCTCGAAACGAATAACTAGAACGGCCTAGGGGAAAAGTACGCATACCGTTGTAATCGGGCGAGTTTCTACTTTCAGATGCAACAGAAATTTGCGGATTAGTCAATCCGTTCGCGAGATATGGCAGTTTGGAGGTAAGAAACGCTTGAGAAACCCAAAATTTTCGCAGTTCTCATGCTCGAAACGAATAACTACAACGGCCTAGGGGAAAAGTACGCATACCGTTGTAATCGGGCGAGTTTCTACTTTCAGATGCAACAGAAATTTTGCGGATTGGTCAATCCGTTCGCGAGATATGGCAGTTTGGAAGTATGAAACACTTGAGAAACACAAAATTTTCGCAGTTCTGATGCTCGAAACGAATAACTAGAACGGCCTAGGGGAAAAGTACGCATACCGTTGTAATCGGGCGACCTTCTACTTTCAGATGCAACAGAAATTTTGCGGATTAGTCAATCCGTTCGCGAGATATGGCAGTTTGGAGGTAAGAAACACTTGAGAAACTCAAAATTTTCGCAGTTCTGATGCTCGACAAGCATAACTAGAACGGTCTAGGGGAGAAGTTCGCACACCGTTGTAATCGGGCGACTTTCTACTTTCAGATGCAACAGAAATTTTGCGGATTGGTCAATCCGTTCGCGAGATATGGCAGTTTGGAGGTAAGCAACGCTTGAGAAACCCAAAATTTTCGCAGTTCTCATGCTCGAAACGAATAACTACAACGGCCTAGGGGAAAAGTACGCATACCGTTGTAATCGAGCGAGTTTCTACTTTCAGATGCAACAGAAATTTTGCGGATTGGTCAATCCGTTCGCGAGATATGGCAGTTTGGAGGTAAGAAACGCTTGAGAAACTCAAAATTTTCGCAGTTCTGATGCTCGACAAGCATAACTAGAACGGTCTAGGGGAAAAGTACGCATACCGTTGTAATCGGGCGAGTTTCTACTTTCAGATGCAACAGAAATTTTCCGGATTGGTCAATCCGTTCGCGAGATATGGCAGTTTGGAAGTATGAAACACTTGAGAAACACAAAATTTTCGCAGTTCTGATGCTCGAAACGAATAACTAGAACGGCCTAGGGGAAAAGTACGCACACCGTTGTAATCGGGCGACTTTCTACTTTCAGATGCAACAGAAATTTTGCGGATTGGTCAATCCGTTCGCGAGATATGGCAGTTTGGAGGTAAGCAACGCTTGAGAAACCCAAAATTTTCGCAGTTCTCATGCTCGAAACGAATAACTACAACGGCCTAGGGGAAAAGTACGCATACCGTTGTAATCGGGCGAGTTTCTACTTTCAGATGCAACAGAAATTTTGCGGATTGGTCAATCCGTTCGCGAGATATGGCAGTTTGGAGGTAAGAAACGCTTGAGAAACTCAAAATTTTCGCAGTTCTGATGCTCGACAAGCATAACTAGAACGGTCTAGGGGAAAAGTACGCATACCGTTGTAATCGGGCGAGTTTCTACTTTCAGATGCAACAGAAATTTTGCGGATTGGTCAATCCGTTCGCGAGATATGGCAGTTCGTAGGTAAGAAACGCTTGAGAAACTCAACATTTTCGCAGTTCTGATGCTCGAAACGAATAACTAGAACGGCCTAGGGGAAAAGTACGCATTCCGTTGTAATCGGGCGAGTTTCTACTTTCAGATGCAACAGAAATTTTGCGGATTGGTCAATCCGTTCGCGAGATATGGCAGTTTGGAGGTAAGAAACGCTTGAGAAACTCAAAATTTTCGCAGTTCTGATGCTCGAAACGAATAACTAGAACGGACTAGGGAAAAGTACGCATACCGTTGTAGTCGGGCGAGTTTCTACTTTCAGATGCAACAGAAATTTTGCGGATTGGTCAATCCGTTCGCGAGATATGGCAGTTTGGATGTAAGAAACGCTTGAGCATCTCAAAATTTTCGCAGTTCTGATGCTCGAAACGAATAACTAGAACGGCCTAGGGAAAAAGTACGCATACCGTTGTAATCGGGCGACCTTCTACTTTCAGATGCAACAGAAATTTTGCGGATTGGTCAATCCGTTCGCGAGATATGGCAGTTTGGAAGTAAAAAACGCTTGAGAAACTCAAAATTTTCGCAGTTCTGGTGCTCGACAAGCATAACTAGAACGGTCCAGGGGAAAAGTACGCATACCGTTGTAATCGGGCGAGTTTCTACTTTCAGATGCAACAGAAATTTTGCGGATTGGTCAATCCGTTCGCGAGATATGGCAGTTTGGAGGTAAGAAACGCTTGAGAAACTCAAAATTTTCGCAGTTCTGATGCTCGACAAGCATAACTAGAACGGTCTAGGGGAAAAGTACGCATACCATTGTAATCGGGCGAGTTTCTACTTTCAGATGCAACAGAAATTTTGCGGATTGGTCAATCCGTTCGCGAGATATGGCAGTTTGGAAGTATGAAACACTTGAGAAACACAAAATTTTCGCAGTTCTGATGCTCGAAACGAATAACTAGAACGGCCTAGGGGAAAAGTACGCATACCGTTGTAATCGGGCGAGTTTCTACTTTCAGATGCAACAGAAATTTTGCGGATTGGTCAATCCGTTCGCGAGATATGGCAGTTTGGAGGTAAGAAACGCTTGAGAAACTCAAAATTTTCGCAGTTCTGATGCCCGAAACGATTAACTAGAACGGCCTAGGGGAAAGTACGCATACCATTGTAATCGAGCGAGTTTCTACTTTCAGATGCAACAGAAATTTGCGGATTGGTCAATCCGTTCGCGAGATATGGCAGTTTGGAGGTAAGAAACGCTTGAGAAACACAAAATTTTCGCAGTTCTGATGCTCGACAAGCATAACTAGAACGGTCTAGGGGAAAAGTACGCATACCGTTGTAATCGGGCGAGTTTCTACTTTCAGATGCAACAGAAATTTTGCGGATTGGTCAATCCGTTCGCGAGATATGGCAGTTCGTAGGTAAGAAACGCTTGAGAAACTCAACATTTTCGCAGTTCTGATGCTCGAAACGAATAACTAGAACGGCCTAGGGGAAAAGTACGCATTCCGTTGTAATCGGGCGAGTTTCTACTTTCAGATGCAACAGAAATTTTGCGGATTGGTCAATCCGTTCGCGAGATATGGCAGTTTGGAGGTAAGAAACGCTTGAGAAACACACAATTTTCGCAGTTCTGATGCTCGAAACGAATAACTAGAACGGCCTAGGGGAAAAGTACGCATACCGTTGTAATCGGGCGACCTTCTACTTTCAGATGCAACAGAAATTTTGCGGATTAGTCAATCCGTTCGCGAGATATGGCAGTTTGGAGGTAAGAAACACTTGAGAAACTCAAAATTTTCGCAGTTCTGATGCTCGACAAGCATAACTAGAACGGTCTAGGGGAAAAGTACGCACACCGTTGTAATCGGGCGACTTTCTACTTTCAGATGCAACAGAAATTTTGCGGATTGGTCAATCCGTTCGCGAGATATGGCAGTTTGGAGGTAAGCAACGCTTGAGAAACCCAAAATTTTCGCAGTTCTCATGCTCGAAACGAATAACTACAACGGCCTAGGGGAAAAGTACGCATACCGTTGTAATCGGGCGAGTTTCTACTTTCAGATGCAACAGAAATTTTGCGGATTGGTCAATCCGTTCGCGAGATATGGCAGTTTGGAGGTAAGAAACGCTTGAGAAACACAAAATTTTCGCAGTTCTGATGCTCGACAAGCATAACTAGAACGGTCTAGGGGAAAAGTACGCATACCGTTGTAATCGGGCGAGTTTCTACTTTCAGATGCAACAGAAATTTTGCGGATTGGTCAATCCGTTCGCGAGATATGGCAGTTCGTAGGTAAGAAACGCTTGAGAAACTCAACATTTTCGCAGTTCTGATGCTCGAAACGAATAACTAGAACGGCCTAGGGGAAAAGTACGCATTCCGTTGTAATCGGGCGAGTTTCTACTTTCAGATGCAACAGAAATTTTGCGGATTGGTCAATCCGTTCGCGAGATATGGCAGTTTGGAGGTAAGAAACGCTTGAGAAACTCAAAATTTTCGCAGTTCTGATGCTCGAAACGAATAACTAGAACGGACTAGGGAAAAGGACGCATACCGTTGTAGTCGGGCGAGTTTCTACTTTCAGATGCAACAGAAATTTTGCGGATTGGTCAATCCGTTCGCGAGATATGGCAGTTTGGAGGTAAGAAACGCTTGAGCATCTCAAAATTTTCGCAGTTCTGATGCTCGAAACGAATAACTAGAACGGCCTAGGGGAAAAGTACGCATACCGTTGTAATCGGGCGAGTTTCTACTTTCAGATGCAACAGAAATTTTGCGGATTAGTCAATCCGTTCGCGAGATATGGCAGTTTGGACGTAAGAAACGCTTGAGAAGCGCAAAATTTTCGCAGTTCTGATGCTCGAAACAAATAACTAGAACGGCCTAGGGAAAAAGTACGCACACCGTTGTAATCGGGCGAGTTTCTACTTTCAGATGCAACAGAAATTTTGCGGATTTGTCAATCCGTTCGCGAGATATGGCAGTTTGGAGGTAAGAAACGCTTGAGAAACTCAAAATTTTCGCAGTTCTGATTCTCGACAAGCATAACTAGAACGGTCTAGGGGAAAAGTACGCATACCGTTGTAATCGGGCGACCTTCTACTTTCAGATGCAACAGAAATTTTGCGGATTGGTCAATCCGTTCGCGAGATATGGCAGTTTGGATGTAAGCAACGCTTGAGAAACCCAAAATTTTCGCAGTTCTCATGCTCGAAACGAATAACTGCAACGGCCTCGGGGAAAAGTACGCATACCGTTGTAATCGGGCGAGTTTCTACTTTCAGATGCAACAGAAATTTTGCGGATTGGTCAATCCGTTCGCGAGATATGGCAGTTTGGAGGTAAGAAACGCTTGAGAAACTCAAAATTTTCGCAGTTCTGATGCTCGAAACGAATAACTGCAACGGCCTCGGGGAAAAGTACGCATACCGTTGTAATCGCGCGAGTTTCTACTTTCAGATGCAACAGAAATTTTGCGGATTGGTCAATCCGTTCGCGAGATATGGCAGTTTGGAGGTAAGAAACGCTTGAGAAACTCAAAATTTTCGCAGTTCTGATGCTCGAAACGAATAACTAGAACGGCCTAGGGGAAAAGTACGCATACCGTTGTAATCGGGCGACTTTCTACTTTCAGATGCAACGGAAATTTTGCGGATTGGTCAATCCGTTCGCGAGATATGGCAGTTTGGAAGTATGAAACACTTGAGAAACACAAAATTTTCGCAGTTCTGATGCTCGAAACGAATAAATAGAGCGGCCTAGGGGAAAAGTACGCATACCGTTGTAATCGGGCGAGTTTCTACTTTCAGATGCAACAGAAATTTTGCGGATTGGTCAATCCGTTCGCGAGATATGGCAGTTTGGAGGTAAGAAACGCTTGAGAAACTCAAAATTTTCGCAGTTCTGATGCTCGAAACGAATAACTAGAACGGCCTAGGGGAAAAGTACGCATACCGTTGTAATCGGGCGAGTTTCTACTTTCAGATGCAACAGAAATTTTGCGGATTGGTCAATCCGTTCGCGAGATATGGCAGTTTGGAAGTATGAAACACTTGAGAAACACAAAATTTTCGCAGTTCTGATGCTCGAAACGAATAACTAGAACGGCCTAGGGGAAAAGTACGCATACCGTTGTAATCGGGCAAGTTTCTACTTTCAGATGCAACAGAAATTTTGCGGATTGGTCAATCCGTTCGCGAGATATGGCAGTTTGTAGGTAAGAAACGCTTGAGAAACTCAACATTTTCGCAGTTCTAATGCTCGAAACGAATAACTAGAACGGCCTAGGGGAAAAGTACGCATACCGTTGTAATCGGGCGAGTTTCTACTTTCAGATGCAACAGAAATTTTGCGGATTGGTCAATCCGTTCGCGAGATATGGCAGTTTGGAAGTATGAAACACTTGAGAAACACAAAATTTTCGCAGTTCTGATGCTCGAAACGAATAACTAGAACGGCCTAGGGGAAAAGTACGCATACCGTTGTAATCGGGCAAGTTCCTACTTTCAGATGCAACAGAAATTTTGCGGATTGGTCAATCCGTTCGCGAGATATGGCAGTTTGTAGGTAAGAAACGCTTGAGAAACTCAACATTTTCGCAGTTCTAATGCTCGAAACGAATAACTAGAACGGCCTAGGGGAAAAGTACGCATTCCGTTGTAATCGGGCGAGTTTCTACTTTCAGATGCAACAGAAATTTTGCGGTTTGGTCAATCCGTTCGCGAGATATGGCAGTTTGGAGGTAAGAAACGCTTGAGAAACTCAAAATTTTCGCAGTTCTGATGCTCGAAACGAATAAATAGAACGGCCTAGGGGAAAAGTACGCATACCGTTGTAATCGGGCGAGTTTCTACTTTCAGATGCAACAGAAATTTTGCGGATTGGTCAATCCGTTCGCGAGATATGGCAGTTTGGAGGTAAGAAACGCTTGAGAAACTCTAAGTTTTCGCAGTTCTGATGCTCGAAACGAATAAGTAGAACGGCCTAGGGGAAAAGTACGCATACCGTTGTAATCGGGCGACTTTCTACTTTCAGATGCATCAGAAATTTTGCGGATTGGTCAATCCGTTCGCGAGATATGGCAGTTTGGAAGTATGAAACACTTGAGAAGCACAAAATTTTCGCAGTTCTGATGCTCGAAACGAATAAATAGAGCGGCCTAGGGGAAAAGTACGCATACCGTTGTAATCGGGCGAGTTTCTACTTTCAGAGCAACAGAAATTTTGCGGATTGGTCAATCCGTTCGCGAGATATGGCAGTTTGGAAGTAAGAAACGCTTGAGAAACTCAAAATTTTCGCAGTTCTGATGCTCGAAACGAATAACTAGAACGGCCTAGGGGAAAAGTACGCATACCGTTGTAATCGGGCGAGTTTCTACTTTCAGATGCAACAGAAATTTTGCGGATTGGTCAATCCGTTCGCGAGATATGGCAGTTTGGATGTAAGCAACGCTTGAGAAACCCAAAATTTTCGCAGTTCTCATGCTCGAAACGAATAACTGCAACGGCCTCGGGGAAAAGTACGCATACCGTTGTAATCGCGCGAGTTTCTACTTTCAGATGCAACAGAAATTTTGCGGATTGGTCAATCCGTTCGCGAGATATGGCAGTTTGGAAGTATGAAACACTTGAGAAACACAAAATTTTCGCAGTTCTGATGCTCGAAACGAATAACTAGAACGGCCTAGGGGAAAAGTACGCATACCGTTGTAATCGGGCAAGTTTCTACTTTCAGATGCAACAGAAATTTTGCGGATTGGTCAATCCGTTCGCGAGATATGGCAGTTTGTAGGTAAGAAACGCTTGAGAAACTCAACATTTTCGCAGTTCTAATGCTCGAAACGAATAACTAGAACGGCCTAGGGGAAAAGTACGCATTCCGTTGTAATCGGGCGAGTTTCTACTTTCAGATGCAACAGAAATTTTGCGGTTTGGTCAATCCGTTCGCGAGATATGGCAGTTTGGAGGTAAGAAACGCTTGAGAAACTCAAAATTTTCGCAGTTCTGATGCTCGAAACGAATAAATAGAACGGCCTAGGGGAAAAGTACGCATACCGTTGTAATCGGGCGAGTTTCTACTTTCAGAGCAACAGAAATTTTGCGGATTGGTCAATCCGTTCGCGAGATATGGCAGTTTGGAAGTAAGAAACGCTTGAGAAACTCAAAATTTTCGCAGTTCTGATGCTCGAAACGAATAACTAGAACGGCCTAGGGGAAAAGTACGCATACCGTTGTAATCGGGCGAGTTTCTACTTTCAGATGCAACAGAAATTTTGCGGATTGGTCAATCCGTTCGCGAGATATGGCAGTTTGGATGTAAGCAACGCTTGAGAAACCCAAAATTTTCGCAGTTCTCATGCTCGAAACGAATAACTGCAACGGCCTCGGGGAAAAGTACGCATACCGTTGTAATCGCACGAGTTTCTACTTTCAGATGCAACAGAAATTTTGCGGATTGGTCAATCCGTTCGCGAGATATGGCAGTTTGGAAGTATGAAACACTTGAGAAACACAAAATTTTCGCAGTTCTGATGCTCGAAACGAATAACTAGAACGGCCTAGGGGAAAAGTACGCATACCGTTGTAATCGGGCAAGTTTCTACTTTCAGATGCAACAGAAATTTTGCGGATTGGTCAATCCGTTCGCGAGATATGGCAGTTTGTAGGTAAGAAACGCTTGAGAAACTCAACATTTTCGCAGTTCTAATGCTCGAAACGAATAACTAGAACGGCCTAGGGGAAAAGTACGCATTCCGTTGTAATCGGGCGAGTTTCTACTTTCAGATGCAACAGAAATTTTGCGGTTTGGTCAATCCGTTCGCGAGATATGGCAGTTTGGAGGTAAGAAACGCTTGAGAAACTCAAAATTTTCGCAGTTCTGATGCTCGAAACGAATAAATAGAACGGCCTAGGGGAAAAGTACGCATACCGTTGTAATCGGGCGAGTTTCTACTTTCAGATGCAACAGAAATTTTGCGGATTGGTCAATCCGTTCGCGAGATATGGCAGTTTGGAAGTAAGAAACGCTTGAGAAACTCTAAGTTTTCGCAGTTCTGATGCTCGAAACGAATAAGTAGAACGGCCTAGGGGAAAAGTACGCATACCGTTGTAATCGGGCGACTTTCTACTTTCAGATGCATCAGAAATTTTGCGGATTGGTCAATCCGTTCGCGAGATATGGCAGTTTGGAAGTATGAAACACTTGAGAAGCACAAAATTTTCGCAGTTCTGATGCTCGAAACGAATAAATAGAGCGGCCTAGGGGAAAAGTACGCATACCGTTGTAATCGGGCGAGTTTCTACTTTCAGAGCAACAGAAATTTTGCGGATTGGTCAATCCGTTCGCGAGATATGGCAGTTTGGAAGTAAGAAACGCTTGAGAAACTCAAAATTTTCGCAGTTCTGATGCTCGAAACGAATAACTAGAACGGCCTAGGGGAAAAGTACGCATACCGTTGTAATCGGGCGAGTTTCTACTTTCAGATGCAACAGAAATTTTGCGGATTGGTCAATCCGTTCGCGAGATATGGCAGTTTGGATGTAAGCAACGCTTGAGAAACCCAAAATTTTCGCAGTTCTCATGCTCGAAACGAATAACTGCAACGGCCTCGGGGAAAAGTACGCATACCGTTGTAATCGCGCGAGTTTCTACTTTCAGATGCAACAGAAATTTTGCGGATTGGTCAATCCGTTCGCGAGATATGGCAGTTTGGAGGTAAGAAACGCTTGAGAAGCTCAAAATTTTCGCAGTTCTGATGCTCGAAACGAATAACTAGAACGGCCTAGGGGAAAAGTACGCATACCGTTGTAATCGGGCGAGTTTCTACTTTCAGATGCAACAGAAATTTTGCGGATCAGTCAATCCGTTCGCGAGATATGGCAGTTTGGAGGTAAGAAACGCTTGAGAAACTCAAAATTTTCACAGTTCTGGTGCTCGAAACGAATAACCAGAACGGCCTGGGGGAAAAGTACGCACACCGTTGTAATCGGGCGAGTTTCTACTTTCAGATGCAACAGAAATTTTGCGGATTGGTCAATCCGTTCGCGAGATATGGCAGTTTATATGTAAGAAACGCTTGAGAAACTCAACATTTTCGCAGTTCTGATGCTCGAAAGGAATAACTAGAACGGCCTAGGGGAAAAGTACGCTTACGGTTGTAATCGGGCGAGTTTCTACTTTCAGATGCAACAGAAATTTTGCGGATTGGTCAATCCGTTCGCGAGATATGGCAGTTTGGAGGTAAGAAACGCTTGAGAAACTCAAAATTTTCGCAGTTCTGATGCTCGACAAGCATAACTAGAACGGTCTAGGGGAAAAGTACGCATACCGTTGTAATCGGGCGAGTTTCTACTTTCAGATGCAACAGAAATTTTGCGGATCAGTCAATCCGTTCGCGAGATATGGCAGTTTGGAGGTAAGAAACGCTTGAGAAACTCAAAATTTTCGCAGTTCTGATGCTCGAAACGAATAACTAGAACGGCCTAGGGGAAAAGTACGCATACCGTTGTAATCGGGCGACTTTCTACTTTCAGATGCAACAGAAATTTTGCGGATTGGTCAATCCGTTCGCGAGATATGGCAGTTTGGAAGTATGAAACACTTGAGAAACACAAAATTTTCGCAGTTCTGATGCTCGAAACGAATAACTAGAACGGCGTAGGGGAAAAGTACGCATTCCGTTGTAATCGGGCGAGTTTCTACTTTCAGATGCAACTGAAATTTTGCGGATTGGTCAATCCGTTCGCGAGATATGGCAGTTTGGAGGTAAGAAACGCTTGAGAAACTCAAAATTTTCGCAGTTCTGATGCTCGACAAGCATAACTAGAACGGTCTAGGGGAAAAGTACGCATACCGTTGTAATCGGGCGACTTTCTACTTTCAGATGCAACAGAATTTTTGCGGATTGGTCAATCCGTTCGCGAGATATGGCAGTTTGGAGGTAAGAAACGGTTGAGAAACTCAAAATTTTCACAGTTCTGGTGCTCGAAACGAATAACCAGAACGGCCTGGGGGAAAAGTACGCACACCGTTGTAATCGGGCGAGTTTCTACTTTCAGATGCAACAGAAATTTTGCGGATTGGTCAATCCGTTCGCGAGATATGGCAGTTTATATGTAAGAAACGCTTGAGAAACTCAACATTTTCGCAGTTCTGATGCTCGAAAGGAATAACTAGAACGGCCTAGGGGAAAAGTACGCATACGGTTGTAATCGGGCGAGTTTCTACTTTCAGATGCAACAGAAATTTTGCGGATTGGAAAATCCGTTCGCGAGATATGGCAGTTCGGAGGTAAGAAACGCTTGAGAAACTCAAAATTTTCGCAGTTCTGATGCTCGAAACGAATAACTAGAACGGACTAGGGGAAAAGTACGCATACCGTTGTAATCGGGCGACTTTCTACTTTCAGTTGCAACAGAAATTTTGCGTATTGGTCGATCCGTTCGCTAGATATGGCAGTTTGGAGGTAAGAAACGGTTGAGAAACTCAAAATTATCACAGTTCTGATGCTCGAAACGAATAACCAGAACGGCCTAGGGGAAAAGTACGCATACCGTTGTAATCGGGCGATTTTCTACTTTCAGATGCAACAGAAATTTTGCGGAGTAGTCAATCCGTTCGCGAGATATGGCAGTTTGGAGGTAAGAAACGCTTGAGAAACTCAAAATTTTCGCAGTTCTGATGCTCGAAACGAATAACTAGAACGGACTAGGGGAAAAGTACGCATACCTTTGTAATCGGGCGAGTTTCTACTTTCAGATGCAACAGAAATTTTGAGGATTGGTCAATCCGTTCGCGAGATATGGCAGTTTATATGTAAGAAACGCTTGAGAAACTCAACATTTTCGCAGTTCTGATGCTCGAAAGGAATAACTAGAACGGCCTAGGGGAAAAGTACGCATACGGTTGTAATCGGGCGAGTTTCTACTTTCAGATGCAACAGAAATTTTGCGGATTGGAAAATCCGTTCGCGAGATATGGCAGTTCGGAGGTAAGAAACGCTTGAGAAACTCAAAATTTTCGCAGTTCTGATGCTCGAAACGAATAACTAGAACGGACTAGGGGAAAAGTACGCATACCGTTGTAATCGGGCGACTTTCTACTTTCAGTTGCAACAGAAATTTTGCGTATTGGTCGATCCGTTCGCTAGATATGGCAGTTTGGAGGTAAGAAACGGTTGAGAAACTCAAAATTATCACAGTTCTGATGCTCGAAACGAATAACCAGAACGGCCTAGGGGAAAAGTACGCATACCGTTGTAATCGGGCGATTTTCTACTTTCAGATGCAACAGAAATTTTGCGGAGTAGTCAATCCGTTCGCGAGATATGGCAGTTTGGAGGTAAGAAACGCTTGAGAAACTCAAAATTTTCGCAGTTCTGATGCTCGAAACGAATAACTAGAACGGACTAGGGGAAAAGTACGCATACCTTTGTAATCGGGCGAGTTTCTACTTTCAGATGCAACAGAAATTTTGAGGATTGGTCAATCCGTTCGCGAGATATGGCAGTTTGGAGGTAAGAAACGCTTGAGAAACTCAAAATTTTCGCAGTTCTGATGCCCGAAACGATTAACTAGAACGGCCTAGGGGAAAGTACGCATACCATTGTAATCGAGCGAGTTTCTACTTTCAGATGCAACAGAAATTTGCGGATTAGTCAATCCGTTCGCGAGATATGGCAGTTTGGAGGTAAGAAACGCTTGAGAAACTCAAAATTTTCGCAGTTCTGATGCTCCAAACGAATAACTAGAACGGCCTAGGGGAAAAGTACGCATACCGTTGTAATCGGGCGAGTTTCTACTTTCAGATGCAACAGAAATTTTGCGGAGTAGTCAATCCGTTCGCGAGATATGGCAGTTTGGAGGTAAGAAACGCTTGAGAAACTCAAAATTTTCGCAGTTCTGATGCTCGAAACGAATAACTAGAACGGACTAGGGGAAAAGTACGCATACCGCTGTAATCGGGCGAGTTTCTACTTTCAGATGCAACAGAAATTTTGCGGATTGGTCAATCCGTTCGCGAGATATGGCAGTTTGGAGGTAAGAAACGCTTGAGAAACTCAAAATTTTCGCAGTTCTGACGCTCGAAACGAATAACTAGAACGGCCTAGGGGAAAAGGACGCATACCGTTGTAATCGGGCGAGTTTCTACTTTCAGATGCAACAGAAATTTTGCGGATTAGTCAATCCGTTCGCGAGATATGGCAGTTTGGAGGTAAGAAACGCTTGAGAAACTCAAAATTTTCGCAGTTCTGATGCTCGACAAGCATAACTAGAACGGTCTAGGGGAAAAGTACGCATACCCTTGTAATCGGGCGACTTTCTACTTTCAGATGCAACAGAAATTTTGCGGATTGGTCAATCCGTTCGCGAGATATGGCACTTTGGATGTAAGAAACGGTTGAGAAACTCAAAAGAATCACAGTTCTGATGCTCGAAACGAATAACCAGAACGGTCTAGGGGAAAAGTACGCATACCGTTGTAATCGGGCGACTTTCTACTTTCAGATGCAACAGAATTTTTGCGGATTGGTCAATCCGTTCGCGAGATATGGCAGTTTGGAGGTAAGAAACGGTTGAGAAACTCAAAATTTTCACAGTTCTGGTGCTCGAAACGAATAACCAGAACGGCCTGGGGGAAAAGTACGCACACCGTTGTAATCGGGCGAGTTTCTACTTTCAGATGCAACAGAAATTTTGCGGATTGGTCAATCCGTTCGCGAGATATGGCAGTTTATATGTAAGAAACGCTTGAGAAACTCAACATTTTCGCAGTTCTGATGCTCGAAAGGAATAACTAGAACGGCCTAGGGGAAAAGTACGCATACGGTTGTAATCGGGCGAGTTTCTACTTTCAGATGCAACAGAAATTTTGCGGATTGGAAAATCCGTTCGCGAGATATGGCAGTTCGGAGGTAAGAAACGCTTGAGAAACTCAAAATTTTCGCAGTTCTGATGCTCGAAACGAATAACTAGAACGGACTAGGGGAAAAGTACGCATACCGTTGTAATCGGGCGACTTTCTACTTTCAGTTGCAACAGAAATTTTGCGTATTGGTCGATCCGTTCGCTAGATATGGCAGTTTGGAGGTAAGAAACGGTTGAGAAACTCAAAATTATCACAGTTCTGATGCTCGAAACGAATAACCAGAACGGCCTAGGGGAAAGGTACGCATACCGTTGTAATCGGGCAATTTTCTACTTTCAGATGCAACAGAAATTTTGCGGAGTAGTCAATCCGTTCGCGAGATATGGCAGTTTGGAGGTAAGAAACGCTTGAGAAACTCAAAATTTTCGCAGTTCTGATGCTCGAAACGAATAACTAGAACGGACTAGGGGAAAAGTACGCATACCTTTGTAATCGGGCGAGTTTCTACTTTCAGATGCAACAGAAATTTTGCGGATTGGTCAATCCGTTCGCGAGATATGGCAGTTTGGAGGTAAGAAACGCTTGAGAAACTCAAAATTTTCGCAGTTCTGATGCCCGAAACGATTAACTAGAACGGCCTAGGGGAAAGTACGCATACCATTGTAATCGAGCGAGTTTCTACTTTCAGATGCAACAGAAATTTGCGGATTAGTCAATCCGTTCGCGAGATATGGCAGTTTGGAGGTAAGAAACGCTTGAGAAACTCAAAATTTTCGCAGTTCTGATGCTCCAAACGAATAACTAGAACGGCCTAGGGGAAAAGTACGCATACCGTTGTAATCGGGCGAGTTTCTACTTTCAGATGCAACAGAAATTTTGCGGAGTAGTCAATCCGTTCGCGAGATATGGCAGTTTGGAGGTAAGAAACGCTTGAGAAACTCAAAATTTTCGCAGTTCTGATGCTCGAAACGAATAACTAGAACGGACTAGGGGAAAAGTACGCATACCGCTGTAATCGGGCGAGTTTCTACTTTCAGATGCAACAGAAATTTTGCGGATTGGTCAATCCGTTCGCGAGATATGGCAGTTTGGAGGTAAGAAACGCTTGAGAAACTCAAAATTTTCGCAGTTCTGACGCTCGAAACGAATAACTAGAACGGCCTAGGGGAAAAGTACGCATACCGTTGTAATCGGGCGAGTTTCTACTTTCAGATGCAACAGAAATTTTGCGGATTAGTCAATCCGTTCGCGAGATATGGCAGTTTGGAGGTAAGAAACGCTTGAGAAACTCAAAATTTTCGCAGTTCTGATGCTCGACAAGCATAACTAGAACGGTCTAGGGGAAAAGTACGCATACCCTTGTAATCGGGCGACTTTCTACTTTCAGATGCAACAGAAATTTTGCGGATTGGTCAATCCGTTCGCGAGATATGGCAGTTTGGATGTAAGAAACGGTTGAGAAACTCAAAAGAATCACAGTTCTGTTGCTCGAAACGAATAACCAGAACGGCCTAGGGGAAAAGTACGCATACCGTTGTAATCGGGCGAGTTTCTGCTTTCAGATGCAATAGAAATTTTGCGGATTGGTCAATCCGTTCGCGAGATATGGCAGTTTGGAGGAAAGAAACGCTTGAGAAACTCAAAATTTTCGCAGTTCTGATGCTCGAAACGAATAACTAGAACGGACTAGGGGAAAAGTACGCATACCGTTGTAATCGGGCGAGTTTCTACTTTCAGATGCAACAGAAATTTTGCGGATTGGTCAATCCGTTCGCGAGATATGGCAGTTTGGAGGTAAGAAACGCTTGAGAAACTCAAAATTTTCGCAGTTCTGATGCTCGACAAGCATAACTAGAACGGTCTAGGGGAAAAGTACGCATACCGTTGTAATCGGGCGACTTTCTACTTTCAGATGCAGCAGAATTTTTGCGGATTGGTCAATCCGTTCGCGAGATATGGCAGTTTGGAGGTAGGAAACGGTTGAGAAACTCAAAATTTTCACAGTTCTGGTGCTCGAAACGAATAACCAGAACGGCCTGGGGGAAAAGTACGCACACCGTTGTAATCGGGCGAGTTTCTACTTTCAGATGCAACAGAAATTTTGCGGATTGGTCAATCCGTTCGCGAGATATGGCAGTTTATATGTAAGAAACGCTTGAGAAACTCAACATTTTCGCAGTTCTGATGCTCGAAAGGAATAACTAGAACGGCCTAGGGGAAAAGTACGCATACGGTTGTAATCGGGCGAGTTTCTACTTTCAGATGCAACAGAAATTTTGCGGATTGGAAAATCCGTTCGCGAGATATGGCAGTTCGGAGGTAAGAAACGCTTGAGAAACTCAAAATTTTCGCAGTTCTGATGCTCGAAACGAATAACTAGAACGGACTAGGGGAAAAGTACGCATACCGTTGTAATCGAGCGAGTTTCTACTTTCAGATGCAACAGAAATTTTGCGGATTGGTCAATCCGTTCGCGAGATATGGCAGTTTGGAGGTAAGCAACGCTTGAGAAACCCAAAATTTTCGCAGTTCTCATTCTCGAAACGAATAACTACAACGGCCTAGGGGAAAAGTACGCATACCGTTGTAATCGGGCGAGTTTCTACTTTCAGATGCAACAGAAATTTTGCGGATTAGTCAATCCATTCGCGAGATATGGCAGTTTGGAGGTAAGAAACGCTTGAGAAACTCAAAATTTTCGCAGTTCTGATGCCCGAAACGATTAACTAGAACGGCCTAGGGGAAAGTACGCATACCATTGTAATCGAGCGAGTTTCTACTTTCAGATGCAACAGAAATTTGCGGATTAGTCAATCCGTTCGCGAGATATGGCAGTTTGGAGGTAAGAAACGCTTGAGAAACTCAAAATTTTCGCAGTTCTGATGCTCGAAACGAATAACTAGAACGGCCTAGGGGAAAAGTACGCATACCGTTGTAATCGGGCGAGTTTCTACTTTCAGATGCAACAGAAATTTTGTGGATTAGTCAATCCGTTCGCGAGATATGGCAGTTTGGAGGTAAGAAACGCTTGAGAAACTCAAAATTTTCGCAGTTCTGATGCTCGAAACGAATAACTAGAACGGACTAGGGGAAAAGTACGCATACCGCTGTAATCGGGCGAGTTTCTACTTTCAGATGCAACAGAAATTTTGCGGATTGGTCAATCCGTTCGCGAGATATGGCAGTTTGGAGGTAAGAAACGCTTGAGAAACTCAAAATTTTCGCAGTTCTGACGCTCGAAACGAATAACTAGAACGGCCTAGGGGAAAAGTACGCATACCGTTGTAATCGGGCGAGTTTCTACTTTCAGATGCAACAGAAATTTTGCGGATTAGACAATCCGTTCGCGAGATATGGCAGTTTGGAGGTAAGAAACGCTTGAGAAACTCAAAATTTTCGCAGTTCTGATGCTCGAAACGAATAACTAGAACGGCCTAGGGGAAAAGTACGCATACCGTTGTAATCGGGCGAGTTTCTACTTTCAGATGCAACAGAAATTTTGCGGATTAGTCAATCCGTTCGCGAGATATGGCAGTTTGGAGGTAAGAAACGCTTGAGAAACTCAAAATTTTCGCAGTTCTGATGCTCGAAACGAATAACTAGAACGGACTAGGGGAAAAGTACGCATACCGCTGTAATCGGGCGAGTTTCTACTTTCAGATGCAACAGAAATTTTGCGGATTGGTCAATCCGTTCGCGAGATATGGCAGTTTGGAGGTAAGAAACGCTTGAGAAACTCAAAATTTTCGCAGTTCTGACGCTCGAAACGAATAACTAGAACGGCCTAGGGGAAAAGTACGCCTACCGTTGTAATCGGGCGAGTTTCTACTTTCAGATGCAACAGAAATTTTGCGGATTAGTCAATCCGTTCGCGAGATATGGCAGTTTGGATGTAAGAAACGGTTGAGAAACTCAAAAGAATCACAGTTCTGTTGCTCGAAACGAATAACCAGAACGGCCTAGGGGAAAAGTACGCATACCGTTGTAATCGGGCGAGTTTCTGCTTTCAGATGCAACAGAAATTTTGCGGATTGGTCAATCCGTTCGCGAGATATGGCAGTTTGGAGGTAAGAAACGCTTGAGAAACTCAAAATTTTCGCAGTTCTGATGCCCGAAACGATTAACTAGAACGGCCTAGGGGAAAGTACGCATACCATTGTAATCGAGCGAGTTTCTACTTTCAGATGCAATAGAAATTTGCGGATATGTCAATCCGTTCGCGAGATATGGCAGTTTGGAGGTAAGAAACGCTTGAGAAACTCAAAATTTTCGCAGTTCTGATGCTCGAAACGAATAACTAGAACGGACTAGGCGAAAAGTACGCATACCGCTGTAATCGGGCGAGTTGCTACTTTCAGATGCAACAGAAATTTTGCGGATTGGTCAATCCGTTCGCGAGATATGGCAGTTTGGAGGTAAGAAACGCTTGAGAAACTCAAAATTTTCGCAGTTCTGACGCTCGAAACGAATAACTAGAATGGCCTAGGGGAAAAGTACGCATACCGTTGTAATTGGGCGAGTTTCTACTTTCAGATGCAACAGAAATTTTGCGGATTAGTCAATCCGTTCGCGAGATATGGCAGTTTGGAGGTAAGAAACGCTTGAGAAACTCAAAATTTTCGCAGTTCTGATGCTCGACAAGCATAACTAGAACGGTCTAGGGGAAAAGTACGCATACCGTTGGAATCGGGCGACTTTCTACTTTCAGATGCAACAGAAATTTTGCGGATTGGTTAATCCGTTCGCGAGATATGGCAGTTTGGATGTAAGAAACGGTTGAGAAACTCAAAAGTATCACAGTTCTGTTGCTCGAAACGAATAACCAGAACGGCCTAGGGGAAAAGTACGCATACCGTTGTAATCGGGCGACTTTCTACTTTCAGATGCAACAGAAATTTTGCGTATTGGTCGATCCGTTCGCGAGATATGGCAGTTTGGAGGTAAGAAACGGTTGAGAAACTCAAAATTATCACAGTTCTGATGCTCGAAACGAATAACCAGAACGACCTAGGGGAAAAGTACGCATACCGTTGTAATCGGGCGAGTTTCTACTTTCAGATGCAACAGAAATTTTGCGGATTGGTCAATCCGTTCGCGAGATATGGCAGTTTGGAGGTAAGAAACGCTTGAGAAACTCAAAATTTTCGCAGTTCTGACGCTCGAAACGAATAACTAGAACGGCCTAGGGGAAAAGTACGCATACCGTTGTAATCGGGCGAGTTTCTACTTTCAGATGCAACAGAAATTTTGCGGATTGGTCAATCCGTTCGCGAGATATGGCAGTTTGGAGGTAAGCAACGCTTGAGAAACCCAAAATTTTCGCAGTTCTCATGCTCGAAACGAATAACTACAACGGCCTAGGGGAAAAGTACGCATACCGTTGTAATCGCGCGAGTTTCTACTTTCAAACGCAACAGAAATTTTGCGGATTGGTCAATCCGTTCGCGAGATATGGCAGTTTGGAAGTAAGAAACGCTTGAGAAACTCAAAATTTTCGCAGTTCTGATGCTCGACAAGCATAACTAGAACGGTCTAGGGGAAAAGTACGCATACCGTTGTAATCGGGCGAGTTTCTACTTTCAGATGCAACAGAAATTTTGCGGATTGGTCAATCCGTTCGCGAGATATAGCAGTTTGGAGGTAAGAAACGCTTGAGAAACTCAAAATTTTCGCAGTTCTGATGCCCGAAACGATTAACTAGAACGGCCTAGGGGAAAGTACGCATACCATTGTAATCGAGCGAGTTTCTACTTTCAGATGCAACAGAAATTTGCGGATATGTCAATCCGTTCGCGAGATATGGCAGTTTGGAGGTAAGAAACGCTTGAGAAACTCAAAATTTTCGCAGTTCTGATGCTCGAAACGAATAACTAGAACGGACTAGGGGAAAAGTACGCATACCGCTGTAATCGGGCGAGTTGCTACTTTCAGATGCAACAGAAATTTTGCGGATTGGTCAATCCGTTCGCGAGATATGGCAGTTTGGAGGTAAGAAACGCTTGAGAAACTCAAAATTTTCGCAGTTCTGACGCTCGAAACGAATAACTAGAACGGCCTAGGGGAAAAGTACGCATACCGTTGTAATCGGGCGAGTTTCTACTTTCAGATGCAACAGAAATTTTGCGGATTAGTCAATCCGTTCTCGAGATATGGCAGTTTGGAGGTAAGAAACGCTTGAGAAACTCAAAATTTTCGCAGTTCTGATGCTCGACAAGCATAACTAGAACGGTCTAGGGGAAAAGTACGCATACCGTTGGAATCGGGCGACTTTCTACTTTCAGATGCAACAGAAATTTTGCGGATTGGTTAATCCGTTCGCGAGATATGGCAGTTTGGATGTAAGAAACGGTTGAGAAACTCAAAAGTATCACAGTTCTGTTGCTCGAAACGAATAACCAGAACGGCCTAGGGGAAAAGTACGCATACCGTTGTAATCGGGCGACTTTCTACTTTCAGATGCAACAGAAATTTTGCGTATTGGTCGATCCGTTCGCGAGATATGGCAGTTTGGAGGTAAGAAACGGTTGAGAAACTCAAAATTATCACAGTTCTGATGCTCGAAACGAATAACCAGAACGACCTAGGGGAAAAGTACGCATACCGTTGTAATCGGGCGAGTTTCTACTTTCAGATGCAACAGAAATTTTGCGGATTGGTCAATCCGTTCGCGAGATATGGCAGTTTGGAGGTAAGCAACGCTTGAGAAACCCAAAATTTTCGCAGTTCTCATGCTCGAAACGAATAACTACAACGGCCTAGGGGAAAAGTACGCAGACCGTTGTAATCGGGCGAGTTTCTACTTTCAGATGCAACAGAAATTTTGCGGAATGGTCAATCCGTTCGCGAGATATGGCAGTTTGGATGTAAGAAACGGTTGAGAAACTCAAAAGTATCACAGTTCTGTTGCTCGAAACGAATAACCAGAACGGCCTAGGGGAAAAGTACGCATACCGTTGTAATCGGGCGACTTTCTACTTTCAGATGCAACAGAAATTTTGCGTATTGGTCGATCCGTTCGCGAGATATGGCAGTTTGGAGGTAAGAAACGGTTGAGAAACTCAAAATTATCACAGTTCTGATGCTCGAAACGAACAACCAGAACGACCTAGGGGAAAAGTACGCATACCGTTGTAATCGGGCGAGTTTCTACTTTCAGATGCAACAGAAATTTTGCGGATTGGTCAATCCGTTCGCGAGATATGGCAGTTTGGAGGTAAGCAACGCTTGAGAAACCCAAAATTTTCGCAGTTCTCATGCTCGAAACGAATAACTACAACGGCCTAGGGGAAAAGTACGCAGACCGTTGTAATCGGGCGAGTTTCTACTTTCAGATGCAACAGAAATTTTGCGGAATGGTCAATCCGTTCGCGAGATATGGCAGTTTGGAGGTAAGAAACGCTTGAGAAACTAAAAATTTTCGCAGTTCTGATGCTCGAAACGAATAACTAGAACGGACTAGGGGAAAAGTACGCCTTCCTTTGTAATCGGGCGAGTTTCTACTTTCAGATGCAACAGAAATTTTGCGGATTGGTCAATCCGTTCGCGAGATATGGCAGTTTGGAGGTAAGCAACGCTTGAGAAACCCAAAATTTTCGCAGTTCTCATGCTCGAAACGAATAACTACAACGGCCTAGGGGAAAAGTACGCATACCGTTGTAATCGGGCGAGTTTCTACTTTCAGATGCAACAGAAATTTTGCGGATTGGTCAATCCGTTCGCGAGATATGGCAGTTTGGAGGTAAGCAACGCTTGAGAAACCCAAAATTTTCGCAGTTCTCATGCTCGAAACGAATAACTACAACGGCCTAGGGGAAAAGTACGCATACCGTTGTAATCGGGCGAGTTTCTACTTTCAAACGCAACAGAAATTTTGCGGATTGGTCAATCCGTTCGCGAGATATGGCAGTTTGGAAGTAAGAAACGCTTGAGAAACTCAAAATTTTCGCAGTTCTGATGCTCGACAAGCATAACTAGAACGGTCTAGGGGAAAAGTACGCATACCGTTGTAATCGGGCGAGTTTCTACTTTCAGATGCAACAGAAATTTTGCGGATTGGTCAATCCGTTCGCGAGATATGGCAGTTTGTAGGTAAGAAACGCTTGAGAAACTCAACATTTTCGCAGTTCTGATGCTCGAAACGAATAACTAGAACGGCCTAGGAGAAAAGTACGCATACCGTTCTAATCGGGCGAGTTTCTACTTTCAGATGCAATAGAAATTTTGCGGATTGGTCAATCCGTTCGCGAGATATGGCAGTTTGGATGTAAGAAACGGTTGAGAAACTCAAAATTTTCGCAGTTCTGATGCTCGACAAGCATAACTAGAACGGTCTAGGGGAAAAGTACGCATACCGTTGAAATCGGGCGACTTTCTACTTTCAGATGCAACAGAAATTTTGCGGATTGGTCAATCCGTTCGCGAGATATGGCAGTTTGGATGTAAGAAACGGTTGAGAAACTCAAAAGTATCACAGTTCTGTTGCTCGAAACGAATAACCAGAACGGCCTAGGGGGAAAGTACGCATACCGTTGTAATCGGGCGACTTTCTACTTTCAGATGCAACAGAAATTTTGCGTATTGGTCGATCCGTTCGCGAGATATGGCAGTTTGGAGGTAAGAAACGGTTGAGAAACTCAAAATTATCACAGTTCTGATGCTCGAAACGAATAACCAGAACGACCTTGGGGAAAAGTACGCATACCGTTGTAATCGGGCGAGTTTCTACTTTCAGATGCAACAGAAATTTTGCGGATTGGTCAATCCGTTCGCGAGATATGGCAGTTTGGAGGTAAGAAACGCTTGAGAAACTCAAAATTTTCGCAGTTCTAATGCTCGAAACGAATAACTAGAACGGCCTAGGGGAAAAGTACGCATACCGTTGTAATCGGGCGAGTTTCTACTTTCAGATGCAACAGAAATTTTGCGGATTAGTCAATCCATTCGCGAGATATGGCAGTTTGGAGGTAAGAAACGCTTGAGAAACTCAAAATTTTCGCAGTTCTGATGCCCGAAACGATTAACTAGAACGGCCTAGGGGAAAGTACGCATACCATTGTAATCGAGCGAGTTTCTACTTTCAGATGCAACAGAAATTTGCGGATTAGTCAATCCGTTCGCGAGATATGGCAGTTTGGAGGTAAGAAACGCTTGAGAAACTCAAAATTTTCGCAGTTCTGATGCTCGAAACGAATAACTAGAACGGCCTAGGGGAAAAGTACGCATACCGTTGTAATCGGGCGAGTTTCTACTTTCAGATGCAACAGAAATTTTGCGGATTAGTCAATCCGTTCGCGAGATATGGCAGTTTGGAGGTAAGAAACGCTTGAGAAACTCAAAATTTTCGCAGTTCTGATTCTCGACAAGCATAACTAGAACGGTCTAGGGGAAAAGTACGCATACCGTTGTAATCGGGCGACCTTCTACTTTCAGATGCAACAGAAATTTTGCGGATTGGTCAATCCGTTCGCGAGATATGGCAGTTTGGAGGTAAGAAACGCTTGAGAAACTCAAAATTTTCGCAGTTCTGATGCCCGAAACGATTAACTAGAACGGCCTAGGGGAAAGTACGCATACCATTGTAATCGAGCGAGTTTCTACTTTCAGATGCAACAGAAATTTGCGGATTAGTCAATCCGTTCGCGAGATATGGCAGTTTGGAGGTAAGAAACGCTTGAGAAACTCAAAATTTTCGCAGTTCTGATGCTCGAAACGAATAACTAGAACGGCCTAGGGGAAAAGTACGCATACCGTTGTAATCGGGCGAGTTTCTACTTTCAGATGCAACAGAAATTTTGCGGATTAGTCAATCCGTTCGCGAGATATGGCAGTTTGGAGGTAAGAAACGCTTGAGAAACTCAAAATTTTCGCAGTTCTGACGCTCGAAACGAATAACTAGAACGGCCTAGGGGAAAAGTACGCATACCGTTGTAATCGGGCGAGTTTCTACTTTCAGATGCAACAGAAATTTTGCGGATTAGTCAATCCGTTCGCGAGATATGGCAGTTTGGAGGTAAGAAACGCTTGAGAAACTCAAAATTTTCGCAGTTCTGATGCTCGAAACGAATAACTAGAACGGCCTAGGGGAAAAGTACGCATACCGTTGTAATCGGGCGAGTTTCTACTTTCAGATGCAACAGAAATTTTGCGGATTAGTCAATCCGTTCGCGAGATATGGCAGTTTGGAGGTAAGAAACGCTTGAGAAACTCAAAATTTTCGCAGTTCTGATGCTCGAAACGAATAACTAGAACGGACTAGGGGAAAAGTACGCATACCGCTGTAATCGGGCGAGTTTCTACTTTCAGATGCAACAGAAATTTTGCGGATTGGTCAATCCGTTCGCGAGATATGGCAGTTTGGAGGTAAGAAACGCTTGAGAAACTCAAAATTTTCGCAGTTCTGACGCTCGAAACGAATAACTAGAACGGCCTAGGGGAAAAGTACGCATACCGTTGTAATCGGGCGAGTTTCTACTTTCAGATGCAACAGAAATTTTGCGGATTAGTCAATCCGTTCGCGAGATATGGCAGTTTGGAGGTAAGAAACACTTGAGAAACTCAAAATTTTCGCAGTTCTGATGCTCGAAACGAATAACTAGAACGGCCTAGGGGATAAGTACGCACACCGTTGTAATCGGGCGAGTTTCTACTTTCAGATGCAACAGAAATTTTGCGGATTAGTCAATCCGTTCGCGAGATATGGCAGTTTGGAGGTAAGAAACGCTTGAGAAACTCAACATTTTCGCAGTTCTGATGCTCGAAACGAATAACTAGAACGGACTAGGGGAAAAGTACGCATACCGCTGTAATCGGGCGAGTTTCTACTTTCAGATGCAACAGAAATTTTGCGGATTGGTCAATCCGTTCGCGAGATATGGCAGTTTGGAGGTAAGAAACGCTTGAGAAACTCAAAATTTTCGCAGTTCTGACGCTCGAAACGAATAACTAGAACGGCCTAGGGGAAAAGTACGCATACCGTTGTAATCGGGCGAGTTTCTACTTTCAGATGCAACAGAAATTTTGCGGATTAGTCAATCCGTTCGCGAGATATGGCAGTTTGGAGGTAAGAAACGCTTGAGAAACTCAAAATTTTCGCAGTTCTGATGCTCGACAAGCATAACTAGAACGGTCTAGGGGAAAAGTACGCATACCGTTGTAATCGGGCGACTTTCTACTTTCAGATGCAACAGAAATTTTGCGGATTGGTCAATCCGTTCGCGAGATATGGCAGTTTGGATGTAAGAAACGGTTGAGAAACTCAAAAGAATCACAGTTCTGTTGCTAGAAACGAATAACCAGAACGGCCTAGGGGAAAAGTACGCATACCGTTGCAATCGGGCGAGTTTCTGCTTTCAGATGCAACAGAAATTTTGCGGATTGGTCAATCCGTTCGCGAGATATGGCAGTTTGGATGTAAGAAACGGTTGAGAAACTCAAAAGAATCACAGTTCTGTTGCTCGAAACGAATAACCAGAACGGCCTAGGGGAAAAGTACGCATACCGTTGTAATCGGGCGAGTTTCTGCTTTCAGATGCAACAGAAATTTTGCGGATTGGTCAATCCGTTCGCGAGATATGGCAGTTTGGAGGTAAGCAACGCTTGAGAAACCCAAAATTTTCGCAGTTCTCATGCTCGAAACGAATAACTACAACGGCCTAGGGGAAAAGTACGCATACCGTTGTAATCGGGCGAGTTTCTACTTTCAGATGCAACAGAAATTTTGCGGATTGGTCAATCCGTTCGCGAGATATGGCAGTTTGGAGGTAAGCAACGCTTGAGAAACCCAAAATTTTCGCAGTTCTCATGCTCGAAACGAATAACTACAACGGCCTAGGGGAAAAGTACGCATACCGTTGTAATCGGGCGAGTTTCTACTTTCAAACGCAACAGAAATTTTGCGGATTGGTCAATCCGTTCGCGAGATATGGCAGTTTGGAGGTAAGAAACGCTTGAGAAACTCAAAATTTTCGCAGTTCTGATGCCCGAAACGATTAACTAGAACGGCCTAGGGGAAAGTACGCATACCATTGTAATCGAGCGAGTTTCTACTTTCAGATGCAACAGAAATTTGCGGATTAGTCAATCCGTTCGCGAGATATGGCAGTTTGGAGGTAAGAAACGCTTGAGAAACTCAAAATTTTCGCAGTTCTGATGCTCGAAACGAATAACTAGAACGGCCTAGGGGAAAAGTACGCATACCGTTGTAATCGGGCGAGTTTCTACTTTCAGATGCAACAGAAATTTTGCGGATTAGTCAATCCGTTCGCGAGATATGGCACTTTGGAGGTAAGAAACGCTTGAGAAACTCAAAATTTTCGCAGTTCTGATGCTCGAAACGAATAACTAGAACGGACTAGGGGAAAAGTACGCATACCGCTGTAATCGGGCGAGTTGCTACTTTCAGATGCAACAGAAATTTTGCGGATTGGTCAATCCGTTCGCGAGATATGGCAGTTTGGAGGTAAGAAACGCTTGAGAAACTCAAAATTTTCGCAGTTCTGACGCTCGAAACGAATAACTAGAACGGCCTAGGGAAAAAGTACGCATACCGTTGTAATCGGGCGAGTTTCTACTTTCAGATGCAACAGAAATTTTGCGGATTAGTCAATCCGTTCGCGAGATATGGCAGTTTGGAGGTAAGAAACGCTTGAGAAACTCAAAATTTTCGCAGTTCTGATGCTCGACAAGCATAACTAGAACGGTCTAGGGGAAAAGTACGCATACCGTTGTAATCGGGCGACTTTTTACTTTCAGATGCAACAGAAATTTTGCGGATTGGTCAATCCGTTCGCGAGATATGGCAGTTTGGATGTAAGAAACGGTTGAGAAACTCAAAAGAATCACAGTTCTGTTGCTCGAAACGAATAACCAGAACGGCCTAGGGGAAAAGTACGCATACCGTTGTAATCGGGCGAGTTTCTGCTTTCAGATGCAACAGAAATTTTGCGGATTGGTCAATCCGTTCGCGAGATATGGCAGTTTGGAGGTAAGCAACGCTTGAGAAACCCAAAATTTTCGCAGTTCTCATGCTCGAAATGAATAACTACAACGGCCTAGGGGAAAAGTACGCATACCGTTGTAATCGGGCGAGTTTCTACTTTCAGATGCAACAGAAATTTTGCGGATTGGTCAATCCGTTCGCGAGATATGGCAGTTTGGAGGTAAGCAACGCTTGAGAAACCCAAAATTTTCGCAGTTCTCATGCTCGAAACGAATAACTACAACGGCCTAGGGGAAATGTACGCATACCGTTGTAATCGGGCGAGTTTCTACTTTCAAACGCAACAGAAATTTTGCGGATTGGTCAATCCGTTCGCGAGATATGGCAGTTTGGAGGTAAGAAACGCTTGAGAAACTCAAAATTTTCGCAGTTCTGACGCTCGAAACGAATAACTAGAACGGCCTAGGGGAAAAGTACGCATACCGTTGTAATCGGGCGAGTTTCTACTTTCAGATGCAACAGAAATTTTGCGGATTAGTCAATCCGTTCGCGAGATATGGCAGTTTGGAGGTAAGAAACGCTTGAGAAACTCAAAATTTTCGCAGTTCTGATGCTCGACAAGCATAACTAGAACGGTACAGGGGAAAAGTACGCATACCGTTGAAATCGGGCGACTTTCTACTTTCAGATGCAACAGAAATTTTGCGGATTGGTCAATCCGTTCGCGAGATATGGCAGTTTGGATGTAAGAAACAGTTGAGAAACTCAAAAGTATCACAGTTCTGTTGCTCGAAACGAATAACCAGAACGGCCTAGGGGAAAAGTACGCATACCGTTGTAATCGGGCGACTTTCTACTTTCAGATGCAACAGAAATTTTGCGTATTGGTCGATCCGTTCGCGAGATATGGCAGTTTGGAGGTAAGAAACGGTTGAGAAACTCAAAATTATCACAGTTCTGATGCTCGAAACGAATAACCAGAACGACCTAGGGGAAAAGTACGCATACCG
The DNA here is from genome assembly GCF_051014685.1 of Ptiloglossa arizonensis. NCBI lineage: Eukaryota > Metazoa > Arthropoda > Insecta > Hymenoptera > Colletidae > Ptiloglossa > Ptiloglossa arizonensis. Next base: position 121,938 of record NW_027478776.1, on the reverse strand, counting down.
TTGTAATCGGGCGAGTTTCTACTTTCAGATGCAACAGAAATTTTGCGGATTGGTCAATCCGTTCGCGAGATATGGCAGTTTGGAGGTAAGCAACGCTTGAGAAACCCAAAATTTTCGCAGTTCTCATGCTCGAAACGAATAACTACAACGGCCTAGGGGAAAAGTACGCAGACCGTTGTAATCGGGCGAGTTTCTACTTTCAGATGCAACAGAAATTTTGCGGAATGGTCAATCCGTTCGCGAGATATGGCAGTTTGGAGGTAAGAAACGCTTGAGAAACTAAAAATTTTCGCAGTTCTGATGCTCGAAACGAATAACTAGAACGGACTAGGGGAAAAGTACGCCTTCCTTTGTAATCGGGCGAGTTTCTACTTTCAGATGCAACAGAAATTTTGCGGATTGGTCAATCCGTTCGCGAGATATGGCAGTTTGGAGGTAAGCAACGCTTGAGAAACCCAAAATTTTCGCAGTTCTCATGCTCGAAACGAATAACTACAACGGCCTAGGGGAATAGTACGCATACCGTTGTAATCGGGCGAGTTTCTACTTTCAGATGCAACAGAAATTTTGCGGATTGGTCAATCCGTTCGCGAGATATGGCAGTTTGGAGGTAAGCAACGCTTGAGAAACCCAAAATTTTCGCAGTTCTCATGCTCGAAACGAATAACTACAACGGCCTAGGGGAAAAGTACGCATACCGTTGTAATCGGGCGAGTTTCTACTTTCAAACGCAACAGAAATTTTGCGGATTGGTCAATCCGTTCGCGAGATATGGCAGTTTGGAAGTAAGAAACGCTTGAGAAACTCAAAATTTTCGCAGTTCTGATGCTCGACAAGCATAACTAGAACGGTCTAGGGGAAAAGTACGCATACCGTTGTAATCGGGCGAGTTTCTACTTTCAGATGCAACAGAAATTTTGCGGATTGGTCAATCCGTTCGCGTGATATGGCAGTTTGTAGGTAAGAAACGCTTGAGAAACTCAACATTTTCGCAGTTCTGATGCTCGAAACGAATAACTAGAACGGCCTAGGAGAAAAGTACGCATACCGTTGTAATCGGGCGAGTTTCTACTTTCAGATGCAATAGAAATTTTGCGGATTGGTCAATCCGTTCGCGAGATATGGCAGTTTGGATGTAAGAAACGGTTGAGAAACTCAAAATTTTCGCAGTTCTGATGCTCGACAAGCATAACTAGAACGGTCTAGGGGAAAAGTACGCATACCGTTGAAATCGGGCGACTTTCTACTTTCAGATGCAACAGAAATTTTGCGGATTGGTCAATCCGTTCGCGAGATATGGCAGTTTGGATGTAAGAAACGGTTGAGAAACTCAAAAGTATCACAGTTCTGTTGCTCGAAACGAATAACCAGAACGGCCTAGGGGGAAAGTACGCATACCGTTGTAATCGGGCGACTTTCTACTTTCAGATGCAACAGAAATTTTGCGTATTGGTCGATCCGTTCGCGAGATATGGCAGTTTGGAGGTAAGAAACGGTTGAGAAACTCAAAATTATCACAGTTCTGATGCTCGAAACGAATAACCAGAACGACCTAGGGGAAAAGTACGCATACCGTTGTAATCGGGCGAGTTTCTACTTTCAGATGCAACAGAAATTTTGCGGATTGGTCAATCCGTTCGCGAGATATGGCAGTTTGGAGGTAAGCAACGCTTGAGAAACCCAAAATTTTCGCAGTTCTCATGCTCGAAACGAATAACTACAACCGCCTAGGGGAAAAGTACGCAGACCGTTGTAATCGGGCGAGTTTCTACTTTCAGATGCAACAGAAATTTTGCGGAATGGTCAATCCGTTCGGGAGATATGGCAGTTTGGAGGTAAGAAACGCTTGAGAAACTAAAAATTTTCGCAGTTCTGATGCTCGAAACGAATAACTAGAACGGACTAGGGGAAAAGTACGCCTACCTTTGTAATCGGGCGAGTTTCTACTTTCAGATGCAACAGAAATTTTGCGGATTGGTCAATCCGTTCGCGAGATATGGCAGTTTGGAGGTAAGCAACGCTTGAGAAACCCAAAATTTTCGCAGTTCTCATGCTCGAAACGAATAACTACAACGGCCTAGGGGAAAAGTACGCATACCGTTGTAATCGGGCGAGTTTCTACTTTCAAACGCAACAGAAATTTTGCGGATTGGTCAATCCGTTCGCGAGATATGGCAGTTTGGAAGTAAGAAACGCTTGAGAAACTCAAAATTTTCGCAGTTCTGATGCTCGACAAGCATAACTAGAACGGTCTAGGGGAAAAGTACGCATACCGTTGTAATCGGGCGAGTTTCTACTTTCAGATGCAACAGAAATTTTGCGGATTGGTCAATCCGTTCGCGAGATATGGCTGTTTGTAGGTAAGAAACGCTTGAGAAACTCAACATTTTCGCAGTTCTGATGCTCGAAACGATTAACTAGAACGGCCTAGGGGAAAGTACGCATACCGTTGTAATCGGGCGAGTTTCTACTTTCAGATGCAACAGAAATTTTGCGGATTGGTCAATCCGTTCGCGAGATATGGCAGTTTGGAGGTAAGAAACGCTTGAGAAACTCAAAATTTTCGCAGTTCTGATGCTCGAAACGAATAACTAGAACGGACTAGGGGAAAAGTACGCCTACCTTTGTAATCGGGCGAGTTTCTACTTTCAGATGCAACAGAAATTTTGCGGATTGGTCAATCCGTTCGCGAGATATGGCAGTTTGGAGGTAAGCAACGCTTGAGAAACCCAAAATTTTCGCAGTTCTCATGCTCGAAACGAATAACTACAACGGCCTAGGGGAAAAGTACGCATACCGTTGTAATCGGGCGAGTTTCTACTTTCAAACGCAACAGAAATTTTGCGGATTGGTCAATCCGTTCGCGAGATATGGCAGTTTGGAAGTAAGAAACGCTTGAGAAACTCAAAATTTTCGCAGTTCTGATGCTCGACAAGCATAACTAGAACGGTCTAGGGGAAAAGTACGCATACCGTTGTAATCGGGCGAGTTTCTACTTTCAGATGCAACAGAAATTTTGCGGATTGGTCAATCCGTTCGCGAGATATGGCAGTTTGTAGGTAAGAAACGCTTGAGAAACTCAACATTTTCGCAGTTCTGATGCTCGAAACGAATAACTACAACGGCCTAGGGGAAAAGTACGCATACCGTTGTAATCGGGCGAGTTTCTACTTTCAAACGCAACAGAAATTTTGCGGATTGGTCAATCCGTTCGCGAGATATGGCAGTTTGGAAGTAAGAAACGCTTGAGAAACTCAAAATTTTCGCAGTTCTGATGCTCGACAAGCATAACTAGAACGGTCTAGGGGAAAAGTACGCATACCGTTGTAATCGGGCGAGTTTCTACTTTCAGATGCAACAGAAATTTTGCGGATTGGTCAATCCGTTCGCGAGATATGGCAGTTTGGAGGTAAGAAACGCTTGAGAAACTCAAAATTTTCGCAGTTCTGATGCCCGAAACGATTAACTAGAACGGCCTAGGGGAAAGTACGCATACCATTGTAATCGAGCGAGTTTCTACTTTCAGATGCAACAGAAATTTGCGGATTAGTCAATCCGTTCGCGAGATATGGCAGTTTGGAGGTAAGAAACGCTTGAGAAACTCAAAATTTTCGCAGTTCTGATGCTCGAAACGAATAACTAGAACGGCCTAGGGGAAAAGTACGCATACCGTTGTAATCGGGCGAGTTTCTACTTTCAGATGCAACAGAAATTTTGCGGATTAGTCAATCCGTTCGCGAGATATGGCACTTTGGAGGTAAGAAACGCTTGAGAAACTCAAAATTTTCGCAGTTCTGATGCTCGAAACGAATAACTAGAACGGACTAGGGGAAAAGTACGCATACCGCTGTAATCGGGCGAGTTGCTACTTTCAGATGCAACAGAAATTTTGCGGATTGGTCAATCCGTTCGCGAGATATGGCAGTTTGGAGGTAAGAAACGCTTGAGAAACTCAAAATTTTCGCAGTTCTGACGCTCGAAACGAATAACTAGAACGGCCTAGGGAAAAAGTACGCATACCGTTGTAATCGGGCGAGTTTCTACTTTCAGATGCAACAGAAATTTTGCGGATTAGTCAATCCGTTCGCGAGATATGGCAGTTTGGAGGTAAGAAACGCTTGAGAAACTCAAAATTTTCGCAGTTCTGATGCTCGACAAGCATAACTAGAACGGTCTAGGGGAAAAGTACGCATACCGTTGTAATCGGGCGACTTTTTACTTTCAGATGCAACAGAAATTTTGCGGATTGGTCAATCCGTTCGCGAGATATGGCAGTTTGGATGTAAGAAACGGTTGAGAAACTCAAAAGAATCACAGTTCTGTTGCTCGAAACGAATAACCAGAACGGCCTAGGGGAAAAGTACGCATACCGTTGTAATCGGGCGAGTTTCTGCTTTCAGATGCAACAGAAATTTTGCGGATTGGTCAATCCGTTCGCGAGATATGGCAGTTTGGAGGTAAGCAACGCTTGAGAAACCCAAAATTTTCGCAGTTCTCATGCTCGAAATGAATAACTACAACGGCCTAGGGGAAAAGTACGCATACCGTTGTAATCGGGCGAGTTTCTACTTTCAGATGCAACAGAAATTTTGCGGATTGGTCAATCCGTTCGCGAGATATGGCAGTTTGGAGGTAAGCAACGCTTGAGAAACCCAAAATTTTCGCAGTTCTCATGCTCGAAACGAATAACTACAACGGCCTAGGGGAAAAGTACGCATACCGTTGTAATCGGGCGAGTTTCTACTTTCAAACGCAACAGAAATTTTGCGGATTGGTCAATCCGTTCGCGAGATATGGCAGTTTGGAGGTAAGAAACGCTTGAGAAACTCAAAATTTTCGCAGTTCTGACGCTCGAAACGAATAACTAGAACGGCCTAGGGGAAAAGTACGCATACCGTTGTAATCGGGCGAGTTTCTACTTTCAGATGCAACAGAAATTTTGCGGATTAGTCAATCCGTTCGCGAGATATGGCAGTTTGGAGGTAAGAAACGCTTGAGAAACTCAAAATTTTCGCAGTTCTGATGCTCGACAAGCATAACTAGAACGGTCCAGGGGAAAAGTACGCATACCGTTGAAATCGGGCGACTTTCTACTTTCAGATGCAACAGAAATTTTGCGGATTGGTCAATCCGTTCGCGAGATATGGCAGTTTGGATGTAAGAAACGGTTGAGAAACTCAAAAGTATCACAGTTCTGTTGCTCGAAACGAATAACCAGAACGGCCTAGGGGAAAAGTACGCATACCGTTGTAATCGGGCGACTTTCTACTTTCAGATGCAACAGAAATTTTGCGTATTGGTCGATCCGTTCGCGAGATATGGCAGTTTGGAGGTAAGAAACGGTTGAGAAACTCAAAATTATCACAGTTCTGATGCTCGAAACGAATAACCAGAACGACCTAGGGGAAAAGTACGCATACCGTTGTAATCGGGCGAGTTTCTACTTTCAGATGCAACAGAAATTTTGCGGATTGGTCAATCCGTTCGCGAGATATGGCAGTTTGGAGGTAAGCAACGCTTGAGAAACCCAAAATTTTCGCAGTTCTCATGCTCGAAACGAATAACTACAACGGCCTAGGGGAAAAGTACGCAGACCGTTGTAATCGGGCGAGTTTCTACTTTCAGATGCAACAGAAATTTTGCGGAATGGTCAATCCGTTCGCGAGATATGGCAGTTTGGAGGTAAGAAACGCTTGAGAAACTAAAAATTTTCGCAGTTCTGATGCTCGAAACGAATAACTAGAACGGACTAGGGGAAAAGTACGCCTTCCTTTGTAATCGGGCGAGTTTCTACTTTCAGATGCAACAGAAATTTTGCGGATTGGTCAATCCGTTCGCGAGATATGGCAGTTTGGAGGTAAGCAACGCTTGAGAAACCCAAAATTTTCGCAGTTCTCATGCTCGAAACGAATAACTACAACGGCCTAGGGGAAAAGTACGCATACCGTTGTAATCGGGCGAGTTTCTACTTTCAGATGCAACAGAAATTTTGCGGATTGGTCAATCCGTTCGCGAGATATGGCAGTTTGGAGGTAAGCAACGCTTGAGAAACCCAAAATTTTCGCAGTTCTCATGCTCGAAACGAATAACTACAACGGCCTAGGGGAAAAGTACGCATACCGTTGTAATCGGGCGAGTTTCTACTTTCAAACGCAACAGAAATTTTGCGGATTGGTCAATCCGTTCGCGAGATATGGCAGTTTGGAAGTAAGAAACGCTTGAGAAACTCAAAATTTTCGCAGTTCTGATGCTCGACAAGCATAACTAGAACGGTCTAGGGGAAAAGTACGCATACCGTTGTAATCGGGCGAGTTTCTACTTTCAGATGCAACAGAAATTTTGCGGATTGGTCAATCCGTTCGCGTGATATGGCAGTTTGTAGGTAAGAAACGCTTGAGAAACTCAACATTTTCGCAGTTCTGATGCTCGAAACGAATAACTAGAACGGCCTAGGAGAAAAGTACGCATACCGTTGTAATCGGGCTAGTTTCTACTTTCAGATGCAATAGAAATTTTGCGGATTGGTCAATCCGTTCGCGAGATATGGCAGTTTGGATGTAAGAAACGGTTGAGAAACTCAAAATTTTCGCAGTTCTGATGCTCGACAAGCATAACTAGAACGGTCTAGGGGAAAAGTACGCATACCGTTGAAATCGGGCGACTTTCTACTTTCAGATGCAACAGAAATTTTGCGGATTGGTCAATCCGTTCGCGAGATATGGCAGTTTGGATGTAAGAAACGGTTGAGAAACTCAAAAGTATCACAGTTCTGTTGCTCGAAACGAATAACCAGAACGGCCTAGGGGGAAAGTACGCATACCGTTGTAATCGGGCGACTTTCTACTTTCAGATGCAACAGAAATTTTGCGTATTGGTCGATCCGTTCGCGAGATATGGCAGTTTGGAGGTAAGAAACGGTTGAGAAACTCAAAATTATCACAGTTCTGATGCTCGAAACGAATAACCAGAACGACCTAGGGGAAAAGTACGCATACCGTTGTAATCGGGCGAGTTTCTACTTTCAGATGCAACAGAAATTTTGCGGATTGGTCAATCCGTTCGCGAGATATGGCAGTTTGGAGGTAAGCAACGCTTGAGAAACCCAAAATTTTCGCAGTTCTCATGCTCGAAACGAATAACTACAACCGCCTAGGGGAAAAGTACGCAGACCGTTGTAATCGGGCGAGTTTCTACTTTCAGATGCAACAGAAATTTTGCGGAATGGTCAATCCGTTCGGGAGATATGGCAGTTTGGAGGTAAGAAACGCTTGAGAAACTAAAAATTTTCGCAGTTCTGATGCTCGAAACGAATAACTAGAACGGACTAGGGGAAAAGTACGCCTTCCTTTGTAATCGGGCGAGTTTCTACTTTCAGATGCAACAGAAATTTTGCGGATTGGTCAATCCGTTCGCGAGATATGGCAGTTTGGAGGTAAGAAACGCTTGAGAAACTCAAAATTTTCGCAGTTCTGATGCTCGAAACGATTAACTAGAACGGCCTAGGGGAAAGTACGCATACCGTTGTAATCGGGCGAGTTTCTACTTTCAGATGCAACAGAAATTTTGCGGATTAGTCAATCCGTTCTGAGATATGGCAGTTTGGAGGTAAGAAACGCTTGAGAAACTCAAAATTTTCGCAGTTCTGATGCTCGAAACGATTAACTAGAACGGTCTAGGGGAAAAGTACGCATACCGTTGTAATCGGGGGAGTTTCTACTTTCAGATGCAACAGAAATTTTGCGGATTGGTCACTCCGTTCGCGAGATATGGCAGTTTGGAGGTAAGAAACGCTTGAGAAACTCAAAATTTTCGCAGTTCTGATGCTCGAAACGATTAACTAGAACGGCCTAGGGGAAAGTACGCATACCGTTGTAATCGGGCGAGTTTCTACTTTCAGATGCAACAGAAATTTTGCGGATTGGTCAATCCGTTCGCGAGATATGGCAGTTTGGAGGTAAGAAACGCTTGAGAAACTCAAAATTTTCGCAGTTCTGATGCTCGAAACGAATAACTAGAACGGACTAGGGGAAAAGTACGCCTACCTTTGTAATCGGGCGAGTTTCTACTTTCAGATGCAACAGAAATTTTGCGGATTGGTCAATCCGTTCGCGAGATATGGCAGTTTGGAGATAAGCAACGCTTGAGAAACCCAAAATTTTCGCAGTTCTCATGCTCGAAACGAATAACTACAACGGCCTAGGGGAAAAGTACGCATACCGTTGTAATCGGGCGAGTTTCTACTTTCAAACGCAACAGAAATTTTGCGGATTGGTCAATCCGTTCGCGAGATATGGCAGTTTGGAAGTAAGAAACGCTTGAGAAACTCAAAATTTTCGCAGTTCTGATGCTCGACAAGCATAACTAGAACGGTCTAGGGGAAAAGTACGCATACCGTTGTAATCGGGCGAGTTTCTACTTTCAGATGCAACAGAAATTTTGCGGATTGGTCAATCCGTTCGCGAGATATGGCAGTTTGTAGGTAAGAAACGCTTGAGAAACTCAACATTTTCGCAGTTCTGATGCTCGAGACGAATAACTACAACGGCCTAGGAGAAAAGTACGCATACCGTTGTAATCGGGCGAGTTTCTACTTTCAGATGCAACAGAAATTTTGCGGATTGGTCAATCCGTTCGCGAGATATGGCAGTTTGGAGGTAAGAAACGCTTGAGAAACTCAAAATTTTCGCAGTTCTTATGCCCGAAACGATTAACTAGAACGGCCTAGGGGAAAGTACGCATACCATTGTAATCGAGCGAGTTTCTACTTTCAGATGCAACAGAAATTTGCGGATTAGTCAATCCGTTCGCGAGATATGGCAGTATGGAGGTAAGAAACGCTTGAGAAACTCAAAATTTTCGCAGTTCTGATGCTCGAAACGAATAACTAGAACGGCCTAGGGGAAAAGTACGCATACCGTTGTAATCGGGCGAGTTTCTACTTTCAGATGCAACAGAAATTTTGCGGGTTAGTCAATCCGTTCGCGAGATATGGCAGTTTGGAGGTAAGAAACGCTTGAGAAACTCAAAATTTTCGCAGTTCTGATGCTCGAAACGATTAACTAGAACGGCCTAGGGGAAAGTACGCATACCGTTGTAATCGGGCGAGTTTCTACTTTCAGATGCAACAGAAATTTTGCGGATTGGTCAATCCGTTCGCGAGATATGGCAGTTTGGAGGTAAGAAACGCTTGAGAAACTCAAAATTTTCGCAGTTCTGATGCTCGAAACGATTAACTAGAACGGCCTAGGGGAAAGTACGCATACCGTTGTAATCGGGCGAGTTTCTACTTTCAGATGCAACAGAAATTTTGCGGATTAGTCAATCCGTTCTGAGATATGGCAGTTTGGAGGTAAGAAACGCTTGAGAAACTCAAAATTTTCGCAGTTCTGATGCTCGAAACGATTAACTAGAACGGTCTAGGGGAAAAGTACGCATACCGTTGTAATCGGGGGAGTTTCTACTTTCAGATGCAACAGAAATTTTGCGGATTGGTCACTCCGTTCGCGAGATATGGCAGTTTGGAGGTAAGAAACGCTTGAGAAACTCAAAATTTTCGCAGTTCTGATGCTCGAAACGATTAACTAGAACGGCCTAGGGGAAAGTACGCATACCGTTGTAATCGGGCGAGTTTCTACTTTCAGATGCAACAGAAATTTTGCGGATTGGTCAATCCGTTCGCGAGATATGGCAGTTTGGAGGTAAGAAACGCTTGAGAAACTCAAAATTTTCGCAGTTCTGATGCTCGAAACGAATAACTAGAACGGACTAGGGGAAAAGTACGCCTACCTTTGTAATCGGGCGAGTTTCTACTTTCAGATGCAACAGAAATTTTGCGGATTGGTCAATCCGTTCGCGAGATATGGCAGTTTGGAGATAAGCAACGCTTGAGAAACCCAAAATTTTCGCAGTTCTCATGCTCGAAACGAATAACTACAACGGCCTAGGGGAAAAGTACGCATACCGTTGTAATCGGGCGAGTTTCTACTTTCAAACGCAACAGAAATTTTGCGGATTGGTCAATCCGTTCGCGAGATATGGCAGTTTGGAAGTAAGAAACGCTTGAGAAACTCAAAATTTTCGCAGTTCTGATGCTCGACAAGCATAACTAGAACGGTCTAGGGGAAAAGTACGCATACCGTTGTAATCGGGCGAGTTTCTACTTTCAGATGCAACAGAAATTTTGCGGATTGGTCAATCCGTTCGCGAGATATGGCAGTTTGTAGGTAAGAAACGCTTGAGAAACTCAACATTTTCGCAGTTCTGATGCTCGAGACGAATAACTACAACGGCCTAGGAGAAAAGTACGCATACCGTTGTAATCGGGCGAGTTTCTACTTTCAGATGCAACAGAAATTTTGCGGATTGGTCAATCCGTTCGCGAGATATGGCAGTTTGGAGGTAAGAAACGCTTGAGAAACTCAAAATTTTCGCAGTTCTTATGCCCGAAACGATTAACTAGAACGGCCTAGGGGAAAGTACGCATACCATTGTAATCGAGCGAGTTTCTACTTTCAGATGCAACAGAAATTTGCGGATTAGTCAATCCGTTCGCGAGATATGGCAGTATGGAGGTAAGAAACGCTTGAGAAACTCAAAATTTTCGCAGTTCTGATGCTCGAAACGAATAACTAGAACGGCCTAGGGGAAAAGTACGCATACCGTTGTAATCGGGCGAGTTTCTACTTTCAGATGCAACAGAAATTTTGCGGGTTAGTCAATCCGTTCGCGAGATATGGCAGTTTGGAGGTAAGAAACGCTTGAGAAACTCAAAATTTTCGCAGTTCTGATGCTCGAAACGATTAACTAGAACGGCCTAGGGGAAAGTACGCATACCGTTGTAATCGGGCGAGTTTCTACTTTCAGATGCAACAGAAATTTTGCGGATTGGTCAATCCGTTCGCGAGATATGGCAGTTTGGAGGTAAGAAACGCTTGAGAAACTCAAAATTTTCGCAGTTCTGATGCTCGAAACGAATAACTAGAACGGACTAGGGGAAAAGTACGCGTACCTTTGTAATCGGGCGAGTTTCTACTTTCAGATGCAACAGAAATTTTGCGGATTGGTCAATCCGTTCGCGAGATATGGCAGTTTGGAGGTAAGCAACGCTTGAGAAACCCAAAATTTTCGCAGTTCTCATGCTCGAAACGAATAACTACAACGGCCTAGGGGAAAAGTACGCATACCGTTGTAATCGGGCGAGTTTCTACTTTCAAACGCAATAGAAATTTTGCGGATTGGTCAATCCGTTCGCGAGATATGGCAGTTTGGAAGTAAGAAACGCTTGAGAAACTCAAAATTTTCGCAGTTCTGATGCTCGACAAGCATAACTAGAACGGTCTAGGGGAAAAGTACGCATACCGTTGTAATCGCGCGAGTTTCTACTTTCAGATGCAACAGAAATTTTGCGGATTGGTCAATCCGTTCGCGAGATATGGCAGTTTGTAGGTAAGAAACGCTTGAGAAACTCAACATTTTCGCAGTTCTGATGCTCGAGACGAATAACTACAACGGCCTAGGAGAAAAGTACGCATACCGTTGTAATCGGGCGAGTTTCTACTTTCAGATGCAACAGAAATTTTGCGGATTGGTCAATCCGTTCGCGAGATATTGCAGTTTGGAGGTAAGAAACGCTTGAGAAACTCAAAATTTTCGCAGTTCTGATGCCCGAAACGATTAACTAGAACGGCCTAGGGGAAAGTACGCATACCATTGTAATCGAGCGAGTTTCTACTTTCAGATGCAACAGAAATTTGCGGATTAGTCAATCCGTTCGCGAGATATGGCAGTTTGGAAGTAAGAAACGCTTGAGAAACACAAAATTTTCGCAGTTCTGACGCTCGAAACGAATAACTAGAACGGCCTAGGGGAAAAGTACGCATACCGTTGTAATCGGGCGAGTTTCTACTTTCAGATGCAACAGAAATTTTGCGGATTAGTCAATCCGTTCGCGAGATATGGCAGTTTGGAGGTAAGAAACGCTTGAGAAACTCAAAATTTTCGCAGTTCTGATGCTCGACAAGCATAACTAGAACGGTCTAGGGGAAAAGTACGCATACCCTTGTAATCGGGCGACTTTCTACTTTCAGATGCAACAGAAATTTTGCGGATTGGTCAATCCGTTCGCGAGATATGGCAGTTTGGATGTAAGAAACGGTTGAGAAACTCAAAAGAATCACAGTTCTGTTGCTCGAAACGAATAACCAGAACGGCCTAGGGGAAAAGTACGCATACCGTTGTAATCGGGCGAGTTTCTGCTTTCAGATGCAATAGAAATTTTGCGGATTGGTCAATCCGTTCGCGAGATATGGCAGTTTGGAGGAAAGAAACGCTTGAGAAACTCAAAATTTTCGCAGTTCTGATGCTCGAAACGAATAACTAGAACGGACTAGGGGAAAAGTACGCATACCGTTGTAATCGGGCGAGTTTCTACTTTCAGATGCAACAGAAATTTTGCGGATTGGTCAATCCGTTCGCGAGATATGGCAGTTTGGAGGTAAGAAACGCTTGCGAAACTCAAAATTTTCGCAGTTCTGATGCTCGACAAGCATAACTAGAACGGTCTAGGGGAAAAGTACGCATACCGTTGTAATCGGGCGACTTTCTACTTTCAGATGCAGCAGAATTTTTGCGGATTGGTCAATCCGTTCGCGAGATATGGCAGTTTGGAGGTAAGAAACGGTTGAGAAACTCAAAATTTTCACAGTTCTGGTGCTCGAAACGAATAACCAGAACGGCCTGGGGGAAAAGTACGCACACCGTTGTAATCGGGCGAGTTTCTACTTTCAGATGCAACCGAAATTTTGCGGATTGGTCAATCCGTTCGCGAGATATGGCAGTTTATATGTAAGAAACGCTTGAGAATCTCAACATTTTCGCAGTTCTGATGCTCGAAAGGAATAACTAGAACGGCCTAGGGGAAAAGTACGCATACGGTTGTAATCGGGCGAGTTTCTACTTTCAGATGCAACAGAAATTTTGCGGATTGGTCAATCCGTTCGCGAGATATGGCAGTTTGTAGGTAAGAAACGCTTGAGAAACTCAACATTTTCGCAGTTCTGATGCTCGAGACGAATAACTACAACGGCCTAGGAGAAAAGTACGCATACCGTTGTAATCGGGCGAGTTTCTACTTTCAGATGCAACAGAAATTTTGCGGATTGGTCAATCCGTTCGCGAGATATGGCAGTTTGGAGGTAAGAAACGCTTGAGAAACTCAAAATTTTCGCAGTTCTTATGCCCGAAACGATTAACTAGAACGGCCTAGGGGAAAGTACGCATACCATTGTAATCGAGCGAGTTTCTACTTTCAGATGCAACAGAAATTTGCGGATTAGTCAATCCGTTCGCGAGATATGGCAGTATGGAGGTAAGAAACGCTTGAGAAACTCAAAATTTTCGCAGTTCTGATGCTCGAAACGAATAACTAGAACGGCCTAGGGGAAAAGTACGCATACCGTTGTAATCGGGCGAGTTTCTACTTTCAGATGCAACAGAAATTTTGCGGGTTCGTCAATCCGTTCGCGAGATATGGCAGTTTGGAGGTAAGAAACGCTTGAGAAACTCAAAATTTTCGCAGTTCTGATGCTCGAAACGATTAACTAGAACGGCCTAGGGGAAAGTACGCATACCGTTGTAATCGGGCGAGTTTCTACTTTCAGATGCAACAGAAATTTTGCGGATTGGTCAATCCGTTCGCGAGATATGGCAGTTTGGAGGTAAGAAACGCTTGAGAAACTCAAAATTTTCGCAGTTCTGATGCTCGAAACGAATAACTAGAACGGACTAGGGGAAAAGTACGCGTACCTTTGTAATCGGGCGAGTTTCTACTTTCAGATGCAACAGAAATTTTGCGGATTGGTCAATCCGTTCGCGAGATATGGCAGTTTGGAGGTAAGCAACGCTTGAGAAACCCAAAATTTTCGCAGTTCTCATGCTCGAAACGAATAACTACAACGGCCTAGGGGAAAAGTACGCATACCGTTGTAATCGGGCGAGTTTCTACTTTCAAACGCAACAGAAATTTTGCGGATTGGTCAATCCGTTCGCGAGATATGGCAGTTTGGAAGTAAGAAACGCTTGAGAAACTCAAAATTTTCGCAGTTCTGATGCTCGACAAGCATAACTAGAACGGTCTAGGGGAAAAGTACGCATACCGTTGTAATCGCGCGAGTTTCTACTTTCAGATGCAACAGAAATTTTGCGGATTGGTCAATCCGTTCGCGAGATATGGCAGTTTGTAGGTAAGAAACGCTTGAGAAACTCAACATTTTCGCAGTTCTGATGCTCGAGACGAATAACTACAACGGCCTAGGAGAAAAGTACGCATACCGTTGTAATCGGGCGAGTTTCTACTTTCAGATGCAACAGAAATTTTGCGGATTGGTCAATCCGTTCGCGAGATATTGCAGTTTGGAGGTAAGAAACGCTTGAGAAACTCAAAATTTTCGCAGTTCTGATGCCCGAAACGATTAACTAGAACGGCCTAGGGGAAAGTACGCATACCATTGTAATCGAGCGAGTTTCTACTTTCAGATGCAACAGAAATTTGCGGATTAGTCAATCCGTTCGCGAGATATGGCAGTTTGGAAGTAAGAAACGCTTGAGAAACACAAAATTTTCGCAGTTCTGACGCTCGAAACGAATAACTAGAACGGCCTAGGGGAAAAGTACGCATACCGTTGTAATCGGGCGAGTTTCTACTTTCAGATGCAACAGAAATTTTGCGGATTAGTCAATCCGTTCGCGAGATATGGCAGTTTGGAGGTAAGAAACGCTTGAGAAACTCAAAATTTTCGCAGTTCTGATGCTCGACAAGCATAACTAGAACGGTCTAGGGGAAAAGTACGCATACCCTTGTAATCGGGCGACTTTCTACTTTCAGATGCAACAGAAATTTTGCGGATTGGTCAATCCGTTCGCGAGATATGGCAGTTTGGATGTAAGAAACGGTTGAGAAACTCAAAAGAATCACAGTTCTGTTGCTCGAAACGAATAACCAGAACGGCCTAGGGGAAAAGTACGCATACCGTTGTAATCGGGCGAGTTTCTGCTTTCAGATGCAATAGAAATTTTGCGGATTGGTCAATCCGTTCGCGAGATATGGCAGTTTGGAGGAAAGAAACGCTTGAGAAACTCAAAATTTTCGCAGTTCTGATGCTCGAAACGAATAACTAGAACGGACTAGGGGAAAAGTACGCATACCGTTGTAATCGGGCGAGTTTCTACTTTCAGATGCAACAGAAATTTTGCGGATTGGTCAATCCGTTCGCGAGATATGGCAGTTTGGAGGTAAGAAACGCTTGAGAAACTCAAAATTTTCGCAGTTCTGATGCTCGACAAGCATAACTAGAACGGTCTAGGGGAAAAGTACGCATACCGTTGTAATCGGGCGACTTTCTACTTTCAGATGCAGCAGAATTTTTGCGGATTGGTCAATCCGTTCGCGAGATATGGCAGTTTGGAGGTAAGAAACGGTTGAGAAACTCAAAATTTTCACAGTTCTGGTGCTCGAAACGAATAACCAGAACGGCCTGGGGGAAAAGTACGCACACCGTTGTAATCGGGCGAGTTTCTACTTTCAGATGCAACCGAAATTTTGCGGATTGGTCAATCCGTTCGCGAGATATGGCAGTTTATATGTAAGAAACGCTTGAGAATCTCAACATTTTCGCAGTTCTGATGCTCGAAAGGAATAACTAGAACGGCCTAGGGGAAAAGTACGCATACGGTTGTAATCGGGCGAGTTTCTACTTTCAGATGCAACAGAAATTTTGCGGATTGGAAAATCCGTTCGCGAGATATGGCAGTTCGGAGGGAAGAAACGCTTGAGAAACTCAAAATTTTCGCAGTTCTGATGCTCGAAACGAATAACTAGAACGGACTAGGGGAAAAGTACGCATACCGTTGTAATCGGGCGACTTTCTACTTTCAGTTGCAACAGAAATTTTGCGTATTGGTCGATCCGTTCGCGAGATATGGCAGTTTGGAGGTAAGAAACGGTTGAGAAACTCAAAATTATCACAGTTCTGATGCTCGAAACGAATAACTACAACGGCCTAGGGGAAAAGTACGCATACCGTTGTAATCGGGCGAGTTTCTACTTTCAAACGCAACAGAAATTTTGCGGATTGGTCAATCCGTTCGCGAGATATGGCAGTTTGGAAGTAAGAAACGCTTGAGAAACTCAAAATTTTCGCAGTTCTGATGCTCGACAAGCATAACTAGAACGGTCTAGGGGAAAAGTACGCATACCGTTGTAATCGCGCGAGTTTCTACTTTCAGATGCAACAGAAATTTTGCGGATTGGTCAATCCGTTCGCGAGATATGGCAGTTTGTAGGTAAGAAACGCTTGAGAAACTCAACATTTTCGCAGTTCTGATGCTCGAGACGAATAACTACAACGGCCTAGGAGAAAAGTACGCATACCGTTGTAATCGGGCGAGTTTCTACTTTCAGATGCAACAGAAATTTTGCGGATTGGTCAATCCGTTCGCGAGATATGGCAGTTTGGAGGTAAGAAACGCTTGAGAAACTCAAAATTTTCGCAGTTCTGATGCTCGAAACGATTAACTAGAACGGCCTAGGGGAAAGTACGCATACCGTTGTAATCGGGCGAGTTTCTCCTTTCAGATGCAATAGAAATTTTGCGGATTAGTCAATCCGTTCGCGAGATATGGCAGTTTGGAGGTAAGAAACGCTTGAGAAACTCAAAATTTTCGCAGTTCTGATGCTCGAAACGAATAACTAGAACGGACTAGGGGAAAAGTACGCATACCTTTGTAATCGAGCTAGTTTCTACTTTCAGATGCAACAGAAATTTGCGGATTAGTCAATCCGTTCGCGAGATATGGCAGTTTGGAGGTAAGAAACGCTTGAGAAACTCAAAATTTTCGCAGTTCTGTTGCTCGAAACGAATAACCAGAACGGCCTAGGGGAAAAGTACGCATACCGTTGTAATCGGGCGAGTTTCTGCTTTCAGATGCAACAGAAATTTTGCGGATTGGTCAATCCGTTCGCGAGATATGGCAGTTTGGAGGTAAGCAACGCTTGAGAAACCCAAAATTTTCGCAGTTCTCATGCTCGAAACGAATAACTACAACGGCCTAGGGGAAAAGTACGCATACCGTTGTAATCGGGCGAGTTTCTACTTTCAGATGCAACAGAAATTTTGCGGATTAGTCAATCCGTTCGCGAGATATGGCAGTTTGGAGGTAAGAAACGCTTGAGAAACTCAAAATTTTCGCAGTTCTGATGCTCGAAACGAATAACTAGAACGGACTAGGGGAAAAGTACGCATACCGCTGTAATCGGGCGAGTTGCTACTTTCAGATGCAACAGAAATTTTGCGGATTGGTCAATCCGTTCGCGAGATATGGCAGTTTGGAGGTAAGAAACGCTTGAGAAACTCAAAATTTTCGCAGTTCTGACGCTCGAAACGAATAACTAGAACGGCCTAGGGGAAAAGTACGCATACCGTTGTAATCGGGCGAGTTTCTACTTTCAGATGCAGCAGAATTTTTGCGGATTGGTCAATCCGTTCGCGAGATATGGCAGTTTGGAGGTAAGAAACGGTTGAGAAACTCAAAATTTTCACAGTTCTGGTGCTCGAAACGAATAACCAGAACGGCCTGGGGGAAAAGTACGCACACCGTTGTAATCGGGCGAGTTTCTACTTTCAGATGCAACAGAAATTTTGCGGATTGGTCAATCCGTTCGCGAGATATGGCAGTTTATATGTAAGAAACGCTTGAGAATCTCAACATTTTCGCAGTTCTGATGCTCGAAAGGAATAACTAGAACGGCCTAGGGGAAAAGTACGCATACCGTTGTAATCGGGCGAGTTTCTACTTTCAGATGCAACAGAAATTTTGCGGATTGGTCAATCCGTTCGCGAGATATGGCAGTTTGGAGGTAAGAAACGGTTGAGAAACTCAAAATTATCACAGTTCTGATGCTCGAAACGAATAACTAGAACGGACTAGGGGAAAAGTACGCATACCGCTGTAATCGGGCGAGTTGCTACTTTCAGATGCAACAGAAATTTTGCGGATTGGTCAATCCGTTCGCGAGATATGGCAGTTTGGAGGTAAGAAACGCTTGAGAAACTCAAAATTTTCGCAGATCTGATGCTCGAAACGAATAGCTAGAACGGCCTAGTGGAAAAGTACGCATACGGTTGTAATCGGGCGAGTTTCTACTTTCAGATGCAGCAGAAATTTTGCGGATTGGAAAATCCGTTCGCGAGATATGGCAGTTCGGAGGTAAGAAACGCTTGAGAAACTCAAAATTTTCGCAGTTCTGATGCTCGAAACGAATAACTAGAACGGACTAGGGGAAAAGTACGCATACCGTTGTAATCGGGCGACTTTCTACTTTCAGTTGCAACAGAAATATTGCGTATTGGTCGATCCGTTCGCGAGATATGGCAGTTTGGAGGTAAGAAACGGTTGAGAAACTCAAAATTATCACAGTTCTGATGCTCGAAACGAATAACCAGAACGGCCTAGGGGAAAAGTACGCATACCGTTGTAATCGGGCGAGTTTCTACTTTCAGATGCAACAGAAATTTTGCGGATTGGTCAATCCGTTCGCGAGATATGGCAGTTTGGAGGTAAGCAACGCTTGAGAAACCCAAAATTTTCGCAGTTCTCATGCTCGAAACGAATAACTACAACGGCCTAGGGGAAAAGTACGCATACCGTTGTAATCGGGCGAGTTTCTACTTTCAGATGCAACAGAAATTTTGCGGATTGGTCAATCCGTTCGCGAGATATGGCAGTTTGGAGGTAAGAAACGCTTGAGAAACTCAATGTTTTCGCAGTTCTGATGCTCGAAACGAATAACTAGAACAGACTAGGGGAAAAGTACGCCTACCTTTGTAATCGGGCGAGTTTCTCCTTTCAGATGCAACAGAAATTTTGCGGATTGGTCAATCCGTTCGCGAGATATGGCAGTTTGGAGGTAAGAAACGCTTGAGAAACTCAAAATTTTCGCAGTTCTGATGCTCGAAACGATTAACTAGAACGGCCTAGGGGAAAGTACGCATACCGTTGTAATCGGGCGAGTTTCTACTTTCAGATGCAATAGAAATTTTGCGGATTAGTCAATCCGTTCGCGAGATATGGCAGTTTGGAGGTAAGAAACGCTTGAGAAACTCAAAATTTTCGCAGTTCTGATGCTCGAAACGAATAACTAGAACGGACTAGGGGAAAAGTACGCATACCTTTGTAATCGAGCTAGTTTCTACTTTCAGATGCAACAGAAATTTGCGGATTAGTCAATCCGTTCGCGAGATATGGCAGTTTGGAGGTAAGAAACGCTTGAGAAACTCAAAATTTTCGCAGTTCTGTTGCTCGAAACGAATAACCAGAACGGCCTAGGGGAAAAGTACGCATACCGTTGTAATCGGGCGAGTTTCTGCTTTCAGATGCAACAGAAATTTTGCGGATTGGTCAATCCGTTCGCGAGATATGGCAGTTTGGAGGTAAGCAACGCTTGAGAAACCCAAAATTTTCGCAGTTCTCATGCTCGAAACGAATAACTACAACGGCCTAGGGGAAAAGTACGCATACCGTTGTAATCGGGCGAGTTTCTACTTTCAGATGCAACAGAAATTTTGCGGATTGGTTAATCCGTTCGCGAGATATGGCAGTTTGGAGGTAAGCAACGCTTGAGAAACCCAAAATTTTCGCAGTTCTCATGCTCGAAACGAATAACTACAACGGCCTAGGGGAAAAGTACGCATACCGTTGTAATCGGGCGAGTTTCTACTTTCAAACGCAACAGAAATTTTGAGGATTGGTCCATCCGTTCGCGAGATATGGCAGTTTGGAAGTAAGAAACGCTTGAGAAACTCAAAATTTTCGCAGTTCTGATGCTCGACAAGCATAACTAGAACGGTCTAGGGGAAAAGTACGCATACCGTTGCAATCGGGCGAGTTTCTACTTTCAGATGCAACAGAAATTTTGCGGATTGGTCAATCCGTTCGCGAGATATGGCAGTTTGGAGGTAAGAAACGCTTGAGAAACTCAAAATTTTCGCAGTTCTGATGCCCGAAACGATTAACTAGAACGGCCTAGGGGAAAGTACGCGTACCATTGTAATCGAGCGAGTTTCTACTTTCAGATGCAACAGAAATTTGCGGATTAGTCAATCCGTTCGCGAGATATGGCAGTTTGGAGGTAAGAAACGCTTGAGAAACTCAAAATTTTCGCAGTTCTGACGCTCGAAACGAATAACTAGAACGGCCTAGGGGAAAAGTACGCATACCGTTGTAATCGGGCGAGTTTCTACTTTCAGATGCAACAGAAATTTTGCGGATTAGTCAATCCGTTCGCGAGATATGGCAGTTTGGAGGTAAGAAACGCTTGAGAAACTCAAAATTTTCGCAGTTCTGATGCTCGACAAGCATAACTAGAACGGTCTAGGGGAAAAGTACGCATACCGTTGTAATCGGGCGACTTTCTACTTTCAGATGCAACAGAAATTTTGCGGATTGGTCAATCCGTTCGCGAGATATGGCAGTTTGGATGTAAGAAACGGTTGAGAAACTCAAAAGAATCACAGTTCTGTTGCTCGAAACGAATAACCAGAACGGCCTAGGGGAAAAGTACGCATACCGTTGTAATCGGGCGAGTTTCTGCTTTCAGATGCAACAGAAATTTTGCGGATTGGTCAATCCGTTCGCGAGATATGACAGTTTGGAGGTAAGCAACGCTTGAGAAACCCAAAATTTTCGCAGTTCTCATGCTCGAAATGAATAACTACAACGGCCTAGGGGAAAAGTACGCATACCGTTGTAATCGGGCGAGTTTCTACTTTCAGATGCAACAGAAATTTTGCGGATTGGTCAATCCGTTCGCGAGATATGGCAGTTTGGAGGTAAGCAACGCTTGAGAAACCCAAAATTTTCGCAGTTCTCATGCTCGAAACGAATAACTACAACGGCCTAGGGGAAAAGTACGCATATCGTTGTAATCGGGCGAGTTTCTACTTTCAAACGCAACAGAAATTTTGCGGATTGGTCAATCCGTTCGCGAGATATGGCAGTTTGGAAGTAAGAAACGCTTGAGAAACTCAAAATTTTCGCAGTTCTGATGCTCGACAAGCATAACTAGAACGGTCTAGGGGAAAAGTACGCATACCGTTGTAATCGGGCGAGTTTCTACTTTCAGATGCAACAGAAATTTTGCGGATTGGTCAATCCGTTCGCGAGATATGGCAGTTTGGAGGTAAGAAACGCTTGAGAAACTCAATGTTTTCGCAGTTCTGATGCTCGAAACGAATAACTAGAACAGACTAGGGGAAAAGTACGCCTACCTTTGTAATCGGGCGAGTTTCTCCTTTCAGATGCAACAGAAATTTTGCGGATTGGTCAATCCGTTCGCGAGATATGGCAGTTTGGAGGTAAGAAACGCTTGAGAAACTCAAAATTTTCGCAGTTCTGATGCTCGAAACGATTAACTAGAACGGCCTAGGGGAAAGTACGCATACCGTTGTAATCGGGCGAGTTTCTACTTTCAGATGCAATAGAAATTTTGCGGATTAGTCAATCCGTTCGCGAGATATGGCAGTTTGGAGGTAAGAAACGCTTGAGAAACTCAAAATTTTCGCAGTTCTGATGCTCGAAACGAATAACTAGAACGGACTAGGGGAAAAGTACGCATACCGCTGTAATCGGGCGAGTTGCTACTTTCAGATGCAACAGAAATTTTGCGGATTGGTCAATCCGTTCGCGAGATATGGCAGTTTGGAGGTAAGAAACGCTTGAGAAACTCAAAATTTTCGCAGTTCTGACGCTCGAAACGAATAACTAGAACGGCCTAGGGGAAAAGTACGCATACCGTTGTAATCGGGCGAGTTTCTACTTTCAGATGCAACAGAAATTTTGCGGATTAGTCAATCCGTTCGCGAGATATGGCAGTTTGGAGGTAAGAAACGCTTGAGAAACTCAAAATTTTCGCAGTTCTGATGCTCGACAAGCATAACTAGAACGGTCTAGGGGAAAAGTACGCATACCGTTGTAATCGGGCGAGTTTCTGCTTTCAGATGCAACAGAAATTTTGCGGATTGGTCAATCCGTTCGCGAGATATGGCAGTTTGGAGGTAAGCAACGCTTGAGAAACCCAAAATTTTCGCAGTTCTCATGCTCGAAATGAATAACTACAACGGCCTAGGGGAAAAGTACGCATACCGTTGTAATCGGGCGAGTTTCTACTTTCAGATGCAACAGAAATTTTGCGGATTGGTCAATCCGTTCGCGAGATATGGCAGTTTGGAGGTAAGCAACGCTTGAGAAACCCAAAATTTTCGCAGTTCTCATGCTCGAAACGAATAACTACAACGGCCTAGGGGAAAAGTACGCATACCGTTGTAATCGGGCGAGTTTCTACTTTCAAACGCAACAGAAATTTTGCGGATTGGTCAATCCGTTCGCGAGATATGGCAGTTTGGATGTAAGCAACGCTTGAGAAACCCAAAATTTTCGCAGTTCTCATGCTCGAAACGAATAACTACAACGGCCTAGGGGAAAAGTACGCATACCGTTGTAATCGGGCGAGTTTCTACTTTCAGATGCAACAGAAATTTTGCGGATTGGTCAATCCGTTCGCGAGATATGGCAGTTTGGAGGTAAGCAACGCTTGAGAAACCCAAAATTTTCGCAGTTCTCATGCTCGAAACGAATAACTACAACGGCCTAGGGGAAAAGTACGCATATCGTTGTAATCGGGCGAGTTTCTACTTTCAAACGCAACAGAAATTTTGCGGATTGGTCAATCCGTTCGCGAGATATGGCAGTTTGGAAGTAAGAAACGCTTGAGAAACTCAAAATTTTCGCAGTTCTGATGCTCGACAAGCATAACTACAACGGCCTAGGGGAAAAGTACGCATACCGTTGTAATCGGGCGAGTTTCTACTTTCAAACGCAACAGAAATTTTGCGGATTGGTCAATCCGTTCGCGAGATATGGCAGTTTGGAGGTAAGCAACGCTTGAGAAACCCAAAATTTTCGCAGTTCTCATGCTCGAAACGAATAACTACAACGGCCTAGGGGAAAAGTACGCATACCGTTGTAATCGGGCGAGTTTCTACTTTCAGATGCAACAGAAATTTTGCGGATTGGTCAATCCGTTCGCGAGATATGGCAGTTTGGAGGTAAGCAACGCTTGAGAAACCCAAAATTTTCGCAGTTCTCATGCTCGAAACGAATAACTACAACGGCCTAGGGGAAAAGTACGCATATCGTTGTAATCGGGCGAGTTTCTACTTTCAAACGCAACAGAAATTTTGCGGATTGGTCAATCCGTTCGCGAGATATGGCAGTTTGGAAGTAAGAAACGCTTGAGAAACTCAAAATTTTCGCAGTTCTGATGCTCGACAAGCATAACTAGAACGGTCTAGGGGAAAAGTACGCATACCGTTGTAATCGGGCGAGTTTCTACTTTCAGATGCAACAGAAATTTTGCGGATTGGTCAATCCGTTCGCGAGATATGGCAGTTTGGAGGTAAGAAACGCTTGAGAAACTCAAAATTTTCGCAGTTCTGATGCCCGAAACGATTAACTAGAACGGCCTAGGGGAAAGTACGCATACCATTGTAATCGAGCGAGTTTCTACTTTCAGATGCAACAGAAATTTGCGGATTAGTCAATCCGTTCGCGAGATATGGCAGTTTGGAGGTAAGAAACGCTTGAGAAACTCAAAATTTTCGCAGTTCTGATGATCGAAACGAATAACTAGAACGGCCTAGGGGAAAAGTACGCATACCGTTGTAATCGGGCGAGTTTCTACTTTCAGATGCAACAGAAATTTTGCGGATTAGTCAATCCGTTCGCGAGATATGGCAGTTTGGAGGTAAGAAACGCTTGAGAAACTCAAAATTTTCGCAGTTCTGATGCTCGAAACGAATAACTAGCACGGACTAGGGGAAAAGTACGCATACCGCTGTAATCGGGCGAGTTGCTACTTTCAGATGCAACAGAAATTTTGCGGATTGGTCAATCCGTTCGCGAGATATGGCAGTTTGGAGGTAAGCAACGCTTGAGAAACCCAAAATTTTCGCAGTTCTCATGCTCGAAACGAATAACTACAACGGCCTAGGGGAAAAGTACGCATATCGTTGTAATCGGGCGAGTTTCTACTTTCAAACGCAACAGAAATTTTGCGGATTGGTCAATCCGTTCGCGAGATATGGCAGTTTGGAAGTAAGAAACGCTTGAGAAACTCAAAATTTTCGCAGTTCTGATGCTCGACAAGCATAACTAGAACGGTCTAGGGGAAAAGTACGCATACCGTTGTAATCGGGCGAGTTTCTACTTTCAGATGCAACAGAAATTTTGCGGATTGGTCAATCCGTTCGCGAGATATGGCAGTTTGGAGGTAAGAAACGCTTGAGAAACTCAAAATTTTCGCAGTTCTGATGCCCGAAACGATTAACTAGAACGGCCTAGGGGAAAGTACGCATACCATTGTAATCGAGCGAGTTTCTACTTTCAGATGCAACAGAAATTTGCGGTTTAGTCAATCCGTTCGCGAGATATGGCAGTTTGGAGGTAAGAAACGCTTGAGAAACTCAAAATTTTCGCAGTTCTGATGATCGAAACGAATAACTAGAACGGCCTAGGGGAAAAGTACGCATACCGTTGTAATCGGGCGAGTTTCTACTTTCAGATGCAACAGAAATTTTGCGGATTAGTCAATCCGTTCGCGAGATATGGCAGTTTGGAGGTAAGAAACGCTTGAGAAACTCAAAATTTTCGCAGTTCTGATGCTCGAAACGAATAACTAGCACGGACTAGGGGAAAAGTACGCATACCGTTGTAATCGGGCGAGTTTCTACTTTCAGATGCAACAGAAATTTTGCGGATTGGTCAATCCGTTCGCGAGATATGGCAGTTTGGAGGTAAGAAACGCTTGACAAACTCAAAATTTTCGCAGTTCTGATGCCCGAAACGATTAACTAGAACGGCCTAGGGGAAAGTACGCATACCATTGTAATCGAGCGAGTTTCTACTTTCAGATGCAACAGAAATTTGCGGATTAGTCAATCCGTTCGCGAGATATGGCAGTTTGGAGGTAAGAAACGCTTGAGAAACTCAAAATTTTCGCAGTTCTGATGATCGAAACGAATAACTAGAACGGCCTAGGGGAAAAGTACGCATACCGTTGTAATCGGGCGAGTTTCTACTTTCAGATGCAACAGAAATTTTGCGGATTAGTCAATCCGTTCGCGAGATATGGCAGTTTGGAGGTAAGAAACGCTTGAGAAACTCAAAATTTTCGCAGTTCTGATGCTCGAAACGAATAACTAGCACGGACTAGGGGAAAAGTACGCATACCGCTGTAATCGGGCGAGTTGCTACTTTCAGATGCAACAGAAATTTTGCGGATTGGTCAATCCGTTCGCGAGATATGGCAGTTTGGATGTAAGAAACGGTTGAGAAACTCAAAAGAATCACAGTTCTGTTGCTCGAAACGAATAACCAGAACGGCCTAGGGGAAAAGTACGCATACCGTTGTAATCGGGCGAGTTTCTGCTTTCAGATGCAACAGAAATTTTGCGGATTGGTCAATCCGTTCGCGAGATATGGCAGTTTGGAGGTAAGCAACGCTTGAGAAACCCAAAATTTTCGCAGTTCTCATGCTCGAAACGAATAACTACAACGGCCTAGGGGAAAAGTACGCATATCGTTGTAATCGGGCGAGTTTCTACTTTCAAACGCAACAGAAATTTTGCGGATTGGTCAATCCGTTCGCGAGATATGGCAGTTTGGAAGTAAGAAACGCTTGAGAAACTCAAAATTTTCGCAGTTCTGATGCTCGACAAGCATAACTAGAACGGTCTAGGGGAAAAGTACGCATACCGTTGTAATCGGGCGAGTTTCTACTTTCAGATGCAACAGAAATTTTGCGGATTGGTCAATCCGTTCGCGAGATATGGCAGTTTGGAGGTAAGAAACGCTTGAGAAACTCAAAATTTTCGCAGTTCTGATGCCCGAAACGATTAACTAGAACGGCCTAGGGGAAAGTACGCATACCATTGTAATCGAGCGAGTTTCTACTTTCAGATGCAACAGAAATTTGCGGATTAGTCAATCCGTTCGCGAGATATGGCAGTTTGGAGGTAAGAAACGCTTGAGAAACTCAAAATTTTCGCAGTTCTGATGATCGAAACGAATAACTAGAACGGCCTAGGGGAAAAGTACGCATACCGTTGTAATCGGGCGAGTTTCTACTTTCAGATGCAACAGAAATTTTGCGGATTAGTCAATCCGTTCGCGAGATATGGCAGTTTGGAGGTAAGAAACGCTTGAGAAACTCAAAATTTTCGCAGTTCTGATGCTCGAAACGAATAACTAGCACGGACTAGGGGAAAAGTACGCATACCGTTGTAATCGGGCGAGTTTCTACTTTCAGATGCAACAGAAATTTTGCGGATTGGTCAATCCGTTCGCGAGATATGGCAGTTTGGAGGTAAGAAACGCTTGAGAAACTCAAAATTTTCGCAGTTCTGATGCCCGAAACGATTAACTAGAACGGCCTAGGGGAAAGTACGCATACCATTGTAATCGCGCGAGTTTCTACTTTCAGATGCAACAGAAATTTGCGGATTAGTCAATCCGTTCGCGAGATATGGCAGTTTGGAGGTAAGAAACGCTTGAGAAACTCAAAATTTTCGCAGTTCTGATGATCGAAACGAATAACTAGAACGGCCTAGGGGAAAAGTACGCATACCGTTGTAATCGGGCGAGTTTCTACTTTCAGATGCAACAGAAATTTTGCGGATTAGTCAATCCGTTCGCGAGATATGGCAGTTTGGTGGTAAGAAACGCTTGAGAAACTCAAAATTTTCGCAGTTCTGATGCTCGAAACGAATAACTAGCACGGACTAGGGGAAAAGTACGCATACCGTTGTAATCGGGCGACTTTCTACTTTCAGATGCAACAGAAATTTTGCGGATTGGTCAATCCGTTCGCGAGATATGGCAGTTTGGATGTAAGAAACGGTTGAGAAACTCAAAAGAATCACAGTTCTGTTGCTCGAAACGAATAACCAGAACGGCCTAGGGGAAAAGTACGCATACCGTTGTAATCGGGCGAGTTTCTGCTTTCAGATGCAACAGAAATTTTGCGGATTGGTCAATCCGTTCGCGAGATATGGCAGTTTGGAGGTAAGCAACGCTTGAGAAACCCAAAATTTTCGCAGTTCTCATGCTCGAAATGAATAACTACAACGGCCTAGGGGAAAAGTACGCATACCGTTGTAATCGGGCGAGTTTCTACTTTCAGATGCAACAGAAATTTTGCGGATTGGTCAATCCGTTCGCGAGATATGGCAGTTTGGAGGTAAGCAACGCTTGAGAAACCCAAAATTTTCGCAGTTCTCATGCTCGAAACGAATAACTACAACGGCCTAGGGGAAAAGTACGCATACCGTTGTAATCGGGCGAGTTTCTACTTTCAAACGCAACAGAAATTTTGCGGATTGGTCAATCCGTTCGCGAGATATGGCAGTTTGGAGGTAAGAAACGCTTGAGAAACTCAAAATTTTCGCAGTTCTGACGCTCGAAACGAATAACTAGAACGGCCTAGGGGAAAAGTACGCATACCGTTGTAATCGGGCGAGTTTCTACTTTCAGATGCAACAGAAATTTTGCGGATTAGTCAATCCGTTCGCGAGATATGGCAGTTTGGAGGTAAGCAACGCTTGAGAAACTCAAAATTTTCGCAGTTCTGATGCTCGACAAGCATAACTACAACGGCCTAGGGGAAAAGTACGCATACCGTTGTAATCGGGCGAGTTTCTACTTTCAAACGCAACAGAAATTTTGCGGATTGGTCAATCCGTTCGCGAGATATGGCAGTTTGGAGGTAAGCAACGCTTGAGAAACCCAAAATTTTCGCAGTTCTCATGCTCGAAACGAATAACTACAACGGCCTAGGGGAAAAGTACGCATACCGTTGTAATCGGGCGAGTTTCTACTTTCAGATGCAACAGAAATTTTGCGGATTGGTCAATCCGTTCGCGAGATATGGCAGTTTGGAGGTAAGCAACGCTTGAGAAACCCAAAATTTTCGCAGTTCTCATGCTCGAAACGAATAACTACAACGGCCTAGGGGAAAAGTACGCATATCGTTGTAATCGGGCGAGTTTCTACTTTCAAACGCAACAGAAATTTTGCGGATTGGTCAATCCGTTCGCGAGATATGGCAGTTTGGAAGTAAGAAACGCTTGAGAAACTCAAAATTTTCGCAGTTCTGATGCTCGACAAGCATAACTAGAACGGTCTAGGGGAAAAGTACGCATACCGTTGTAATCGGGCGAGTTTCTACTTTCAGATGCAACAGAAATTTTGCGGATTGGTCAATCCGTTCGCGAGATATGGCAGTTTGGAGGTAAGAAACGCTTGAGAAACTCAAAATTTTCGCAGTTCTGATGCCCGAAACGATTAACTAGAACGGCCTAGGGGAAAGTACGCATACCATTGTAATCGAGCGAGTTTCTACTTTCAGATGCAACAGAAATTTGCGGATTAGTCAATCCGTTCGCGAGATATGGCAGTTTGGAGGTAAGAAACGCTTGAGAAACTCAAAATTTTCGCAGTTCTGATGATCGAAACGAATAACTAGAACGGCCTAGGGGAAAAGTACGCATACCGTTGTAATCGGGCGAGTTTCTACTTTCAGATGCAACAGAAATTTTGCGGATTAGTCAATCCGTTCGCGAGATATGGCAGTTTGGAGGTAAGAAACGCTTGAGAAACTCAAAATTTTCGCAGTTCTGATGCTCGAAACGAATAACTAGCACGGACTAGGGGAAAAGTACGCATACCGCTGTAATCGGGCGAGTTGCTACTTTCAGATGCAACAGAAATTTTGCGGATTGGTCAATCCGTTCGCGAGATATGGCAGTTTGGAGGTAAGAAACGCTTGAGAAACTCAAAATTTTCGCAGTTCTGACGCTCGAAACGAATAACTAGAACGGCCTAGGGGAAAAGTACGCATACCGTTGTAATCGGGCGAGTTTCTACTTTCAGATGCAACAGAAATTTTGCGGATTAGTCAATCCGTTCGCGAGATATGGCAGTTTGGAGGTAAGAAACGCTTGAGAAACTCAAAATTTTCGCAGTTCTGATGCTCGACAAGCATAACTAGAACGGTCTAGGGGAAAAGTACGCATACCGTTGTAATCGGGCGACTTTCTACTTTCAGATGCAACAGAAATTTTGCGGATTGGTCAATCCGTTCGCGAGATATGGCAGTTTGGATGTAAGAAACGGTTGAGAAACTCAAAAGAATCACAGTTCTGTTGCTCGAAACGAATAACCAGAACGGCCTAGGGGAAAAGTACGCATACCGTTGTAATCGGGCGAGTTTCTGCTTTCAGATGCAACAGAAATTTTGCGGATTGGTCAATCCGTTCGCGAGATATGGCAGTTTGGAGGTAAGCAACGCTTGAGAAACCCAAAATTTTCGCAGTTCTCATGCTCGAAATGAATAACTACAACGGCCTAGGGGAAAAGTACGCATACCGTTGTAATCGGGCGAGTTTCTACTTTCAGATGCAACAGAAATTTTGCGGATTGGTCAATCCGTTCGCGAGATATGGCAGTTTGGAGGTAAGCAACGCTTGAGAAACCCAAAATTTTCGCAGTTCTCATGCTCGAAACGAATAACTACAACGGCCTAGGGGAAAAGTACGCATACCGTTGTAATCGGGCGAGTTTCTACTTTCAAACGCAACTGAAATTTTGCGGATTGGTCAATCCGTTCGCGAGATATGGCAGTTTGGATGTAAGCAACGCTTGAGAAACCCAAAATTTTCGCAGTTCTCATGCTCGAAACGAATAACTACAACGGCCTAGGGGAAAAGTACGCATACCGTTGTAATCGGGCGAGTTTCTACTTTCAGATGCAACAGAAATTTTGCGGATTGGTCAATCCGTTCGCGAGATATGGCAGTTTGGAGGTAAGCAACGCTTGAGAAACCCAAAATTTTCGCTGTTCTCATGCTCGAAACGAATAACTACAACGGCCTAGGGGAAAAGTACGCATATCGTTGTAATCGGGCGAGTTTCTACTTTCAAACGCAACAGAAATTTTGCGGATTGGTCAATCCGTTCGCGAGATATGGCAGTTTGGAAGTAAGAAACGCTTGAGAAACTCAAAATTTTCGCAGTTCTGATGCTCGACAAGCATAACTACAACGGCCTAGGGGAAAAGTACGCATACCGTTGTAATCGGGCGAGTTTCTACTTTCAAACGCAACAGAAATTTTGCGGATTGGTCAATCCGTTCGCGAGATATGGCAGTTTGGAGGTAAGCAACGCTTGAGAAACCCAAAATTTTCGCAGTTCTCATGCTCGAAACGAATAACTACAACGGCCTAGGGGAAAAGTACGCATACCGTTGTAATCGGGCGAGTTTCTACTTTCAGATGCAACAGAAATTTTGCGGATTGGTCAATCCGTTCGCGAGATATGGCAGTTTGGAGGTAAGCAACGCTTGAGAAACCCAAAATTTTCGCAGTTCTCATGCTCGAAACGAATAACTACAACGGCCTAGGGGAAAAGTACGCATATCGTTGTAATCGGGCGAGTTTCTACTTTCAAACGCAACAGAAATTTTGCGGATTGGTCAATCCGTTCGCGAGATATGGCAGTTTGGAAGTAAGAAACGCTTGAGAAACTCAAAATTTTCGCAGTTCTGATGCTCGACAAGCATAACTAGAACGGTCTAGGGGAAAAGTACGCATACCGTTGTAATCGGGCGAGTTTCTACTTTCAGATGCAACAGAAATTTTGCGGATTGGTCAATCCGTTCGCGAGATATGGCAGTTTGGAGGTAAGAAACGCTTGAGAAACTCAAAATTTTCGCAGTTCTGATGCCCGAAACGATTAACTAGAACGGCCTAGGGGAAAGTACGCATACCATTGTAATCGAGCGAGTTTCTACTTTCAGATGCAACAGAAATTTGCGGATTAGTCAATCCGTTCGCGAGATATGGCAGTTTGGAGGTAAGAAACGCTTGAGAAACTCAAAATTTTCGCAGTTCTGATGATCGAAACGAATAACTAGAACGGCCTAGGGGAAAAGTACGCATACCGTTGTAATCGGGCGAGTTTCTACTTTCAGATGCAACAGAAATTTTGCGGATTAGTCAATCCGTTCGCGAGATATGGCAGTTTGGTGGTAAGAAACGCTTGAGAAACTCAAAATTTTCGCAGTTCTGATGCTCGAAACGAATAACTAGCACGGACTAGGGGAAAAGTACGCATACCGCTGTAATCGGGCGAGTTGCTACTTTCAGATGCAACAGAAATTTTGCGGATTGGTCAATCCGTTCGCGAGATATGGCAGTTTGGAGGTAAGCAACGCTTGAGAAACCCAAAATTTTCGCAGTTCTCATGCTCGAAACGAATAACTACAACGGCCTAGGGGAAAAGTACGCATATCGTTGTAATCGGGCGAGTTTCTACTTTCAAACGCAACAGAAATTTTGCGGATTGGTCAATCCGTTCGCGAGATATGGCAGTTTGGAAGTAAGAAACGCTTGAGAAACTCAAAATTTTCGCAGTTCTGATGCTCGACAAGCATAACTAGAACGGTCTAGGGGAAAAGTACGCATACCGTTGTAATCGGGCGAGTTTCTACTTTCAGATGCAACAGAAATTTTGCGGATTGGTCAATCCGTTCGCGAGATATGGCAGTTTGGAGGTAAGAAACGCTTGAGAAACTAAAAATTTTCGCAGTTCTGATGCCCGAAACGATTAACTAGAACGGCCTAGGGGAAAGTACGCATACCATTGTAATCGAGCGAGTTTCTACTTTCAGATGCAACAGAAATTTGCGGATTAGTCAATCCGTTCGCGAGATATGGCAGTTTGGAGGTAAGAAACGCTTGAGAAACTCAAAATTTTCGCAGTTCTGATGATCGAAACGAATAACTAGAACGGCCTAGGGGAAAAGTACGCATACCGTTGTAATCGGGCGAGTTTCTACTTTCAGATGCAACAGAAATTTTGCGGATTAGTCAATCCGTTCGCGAGATATGGCAGTTTGGAGGTAAGAAACGCTTGAGAAACTCAAAATTTTCGCAGTTCTGATGCTCGAAACGAATAACTAGCACGGACTAGGGGAAAAGTACGCATACCGTTGTAATCGGGCGAGTTTCTACTTTCAGATGCAACAGAAATTTTGCGGATTGGTCAATCCGTTCGCGAGATATGGCAGTTTGGAGGTAAGAAACGCTTGAGAAACTCAAAATTTTCGCAGTTCTGATGCCCGAAACGATTAACTAGAACGGCCTAGGGGAAAGTACGCTTACCATTGTAATCGAGCGAGTTTCTACTTTCAGATGCAACAGAAATTTGCGGATTAGTCAATCCGTTCGCGAGATATGGCAGTTTGGAGGTAAGAAACGCTTGAGAAACTCAAAATTTTCGCAGTTCTGATGATCGAAACGAATAACTAGAACGGCCTAGGGGAAAAGTACGCATACCGTTGTAATCGGGCGAGTTTCTACTTTCAGATGCAACAGAAATTTTGCGGATTAGTCAATCCGTTCGCGAGATATGGCAGTTTGGTGGTAAGAAACGCTTGAGAAACTCAAAATTTTCGCAGTTCTGATGCTCGAAACGAATAACTAGCACGGACTAGGGGAAAAGTACGCATACCGTTGTAATCGGGCGACTTTCTACTTTCAGATGCAACAGAAATTTTGCGGATTGGTCAATCCGTTCGCGAGATATGGCAGTTTGGATGTAAGAAACGGTTGAGAAACTCAAAAGAATCACAGTTCTGTTGCTCGAAACGAATAACCAGAACGGCCTAGGGGAAAAGTACGCATACCGTTGTAATCGGGCGAGTTTCTGCTTTCAGATGCAACAGAAATTTTGCGGATTGGTCAATCCGTTCGCGAGATATGGCAGTTTGGAGGTAAGCAACGCTTGAGAAACCCAAAATTTTCGCAGTTCTCATGCTCGAAATGAATAACTACAACGGCCTAGGGGAAAAGTACGCATACCGTTGTAATCGGGCGAGTTTCTACTTTCAGATGCAACAGAAATTTTGCGGATTGGTCAATCCGTTCGCGAGATATGGCAGTTTGGAGGTAAGCAACGCTTGAGAAACCCAAAATTTTCGCAGTTCTCATGCTCGAAACGAATAACTACAACGGCCTAGGGGAAAAGTACGCATACCGTTGTAATCGGGCGAGTTTCTACTTTCAAACGCAACAGAAATTTTGCGGATTGGTCAATCCGTTCGCGAGATATGGCAGTTTGGAGGTAAGAAACGCTTGAGAAACTCAAAATTTTCGCAGTTCTGACGCTCGAAACGAATAACTAGAACGGCCTAGGGGAAAAGTACGCATACCGTTGTAATCGGGCGAGTTTCTACTTTCAGATGCAACAGAAATTTTGCGGATTAGTCAATCCGTTCGCGAGATATGGCAGTTTGGAGGTAAGAAACGCTTGAGAAACTCAAAATTTTCGCAGTTCTGATGCTCGACAAGCATAACTACAACGGCCTAGGGGAGAAGTACGCATACCGTTGTAATCGGGCGAGTTTCTACTTTCAAACGCAACAGAAATTTTGCGGATTGGTCAATCCGTTCGCGAGATATGGCAGTTTGGAGGTAAGCAACGCTTGAGAAACCCAAAATTTTCGCAGTTCTCATGCTCGAAACGAATAACTACAACGGCCTAGGGGAAAAGTACGCATACCGTTGTAATCGGGCGAGTTTCTACTTTCAGATGCAACAGAAATTTTGCGGATTGGTCAATCCGTTCGCGAGATATGGCAGTTTGGAGGTAAGCAACGCTTGAGAAACCCAAAATTTTCGCAGTTCTCATGCTCGAAACGAATAACTACAACGGCCTAGGGGAAAAGTACGCATATCGTTGTAATCGGGCGAGTTTCTACTTTCAAACGCAACAGAAATTTTGCGGATTGGTCAATCCGTTCGCGAGATATGGCAGTTTGGAAGTAAGAAACGCTTGAGAAACTCAAAATTTTAGCAGTTCTGATGCTCGACAAGCATAACTAGAACGGTCTAGGGGAAAAGTACGCATACCGTTGTAATCGGGCGAGTTTCTACTTTCAGATGCAACAGAAATTTTGCGGATTGGTCAATCCGTTCGCGAGATATGGCAGTTTGGAGGTAAGAAACGCTTGAGAAACTCAAAATTTTCGCAGTTCTGATGCCCGAAACGATTAACTAGAACGGCCTAGGGGAAAGTACGCATACCATTGTAATCGAGCGAGTTTCTACTTTCAGATGCAACAGAAATTTGCGGATTAGTCAATCCGTTCGCGAGATATGGCAGTTTGGAGGTAAGAAACGCTTGAGAAACTCAAAATTTTCGCAGTTCTGATGATCGAAACGAATAACTAGAACGGCCTAGGGGAAAAGTACGCATACCGTTGTAATCGGGCGAGTTTCTACTTTCAGATGCAACAGAAATTTTGCGGATTAGTCAATCCGTTCGCGAGATATGGCAGTTTGGAGGTAAGAAACGCTTGAGAAACTCAAAATTTTCGCAGTTCTGATGCTCGAAACGAATAACTAGCACGGACTAGGGGAAAAGTACGCATACCGCTGTAATCGGGCGAGTTGCTACTTTCAGATGCAACAGAAATTTTGCGGATTGGTCAATCCGTTCGCGAGATATGGCAGTTTGGAGGTAAGAAACGCTTGAGAAACTCAAAATTTTCGCAGTTCTGACGCTCGAAACGAATAACTAGAACGGCCTAGGGGAAAAGTACGCATACCGTTGTAATCGGGCGAGTTTCTACTTTCAGATGCAACAGAAATTTTGCGGATTAGTCAATCCGTTCGCGAGATATGGCAGTTTGGAGGTAAGAAACGCTTGAGAAACTCAAAATTTTCGCAGTTCTGATGCTCGACAAGCATAACTAGAACGGTCTAGGGGAAAAGTACGCATACCGTTGTAATCGGGCGACTTTCTACTTTCAGATGCAACAGAAATTTTGCGGATTGGTCAATCCGTTCGCGAGATATGGCAGTTTGGATGTAAGAAACGGTTGAGAAACTCAAAAGAATCACAGTTCTGTTGCTCGAAACGAATAACCAGAACGGCCTAGGGGAAAAGTACGCATACCGTTGTAATCGGGCGAGTTTCTGCTTTCAGATGCAACAGAAATTTTGCGGATTGGTCAATCCGTTCGCGAGATATGGCAGTTTGGAGGTAAGCAACGCTTGAGAAACCCAAAATTTTCGCAATTCTCATGCTCGAAATGAATAACTACAACGGCCTAGGGGAAAAGTACGCATACCGTTGTAATCGGGCGAGTTTCTACTTTCAGATGCAACAGAAATTTTGCGGATTTGTCAATCCGTTCGCGAGATATGGCAGTTTGGAGGTAAGCAACGCTTGAGAAACCCAAAATTTTCGCAGTTCTCATGCTCGAAACGAATAACTACAACGGCCTAGGGGAAAAGTACGCATACCGTTGTAATCGGGCGAGTTTCTACTTTCAAACGCAACTGAAATTTTGCGGATTGGTCAATCCGTTCGCGAGATATGGCAGTTTGGATGTAAGCAACGCTTGAGAAACCCAAAATTTTCGCAGTTCTCATGCTCGAAACGAATAACTACAACGGCCTAGGGGAAAAGTACGCATACCGTTGTAATCGGGCGAGTTTCTACTTTCAGATGCAACAGAAATTTTGCGGATTGGTCAATCCGTTCGCGAGATATGGCAGTTTGGAGGTAAGCAACGCTTGAGAAACCCAAAATTTTCGCTGTTCTCATGCTCGAAACGAATAACTACAACGGCCTAGGGGAAAAGTACGCATATCGTTGTAATCGGGCGAGTTTCTACTTTCAAACGCAACAGAAATTTTGCGGATTGGTCAATCCGTTCGCGAGATATGGCAGTTTGGAAGTAAGAAACGCTTGAGAAACTCAAAATTTTCGCAGTTCTGATGCTCGACAAGCATAACTACAACGGCCTAGGGGAAAAGTACGCATACCGTTGTAATCGGGCGAGTTTCTACTTTCAAACGCAACAGAAATTTTGCGGATTGGTCAATCCGTTCGCGAGATATGGCAGTTTGGAGGTAAGCAACGCTTGAGAAACCCAAAATTTTCGCAGTTCTCATGCTCGAAACGAATAACTACAACGGCCTAGGGGAAAAGTACGCATACCGTTGTAATCGGGCGAGTTTCTACTTTCAGATGCAACAGAAATTTTGCGGATTGGTCAATCCGTTCGCGAGATATGGCAGTTTGGAGGTAAGCAACGCTTGAGAAACCCAAAATTTTCGCAGTTCTCATGCTCGAAACGAATAACTACAACGGCCTAGGGGAAAAGTACGCATATCGTTGTAATCGGGCGAGTTTCTACTTTCAAACGCAACAGAAATTTTGCGGATTGGTCAATCCGTTCGCGAGATATGGCAGTTTGGAAGTAAGAAACGCTTGAGAAACTCAAAATTTTCGCAGTTCTGATGCTCGACAAGCATAACTAGAACGGTCTAGGGGAAAAGTACGCATACCGTTGTAATCGGGCGAGTTTCTACTTTCAGATGCAACAGAAATTTTGCGGATTGGTCAATCCGTTCGCGAGATATGGCAGTTTGGAGGTAAGAAACGCTTGAGAAACTCAAAATTTTCGCAGTTCTGATGCCCGAAACGATTAACTAGAACGGCCTAGGGGAAAGTACGCATACCATTGTAATCGAGCGAGTTTCTACTTTCAGATGCAACAGAAATATGCGGATTAGTCAATCCGTTCGCGAGATATGGCAGTTTGGAGGTAAGAAACGCTTGAGAAACTCAAAATTTTCGCAGTTCTGATGATCGAAACGAATAACTAGAACGGCCTAGGGGAAAAGTACGCATACCGTTGTAATCGGGCGAGTTTCTACTTTCAGATGCAACAGAAATTTTGCGGATTAGTCAATCCGTTCGCGAGATATGGCAGTTTGGTGGTAAGAAACGCTTGAGAAACTCAAAATTTTCGCAGTTCTGATGCTCGAAACGAATAACTAGCACGGACTAGGGGAAAAGTACGCATACCGCTGTAATCGGGCGAGTTGCTACTTTCAGATGCAACAGAAATTTTGCGGATTGGTCAATCCGTTCGCGAGATATGGCAGTTTGGAGGTAAGAAACGCTTGAGAAACTCAAAATTTTCGCAGTTCTGACGCTCGAAACGAATAACTAGAACGGCCTAGGGGAAAAGTACGCATACCGTTGTAATCGGGCGAGTTTCTACTTTCAGATGCAACAGAAATTTTGCGGATTAGTCAATCCGTTCGCGAGATATGGCAGTTTGGAGGTAAGAAACGCTTGAGAAACTCAAAATTTTCGCAGTTCTGATGCTCGACAAGCATAACTAGAACGGTCTAGGGGAAAAGTACGCATACCGTTGTAATCGGGCGACTTTCTACTTTCAGATGCAACAGAAATTTTGCGGATTGGTCAATCCGTTCGCGAGATATGGCAGTTTGGATGTAAGAAACGGTTGAGAAACTCAAAAGAATCACAGTTCTGTTGCTCGAAACGAATAACCAGAACGGCCTAGGGGAAAAGTACGCATACCGTTGTAATCGGGCGAGTTTCTGCTTTCAGATGCAACAGAAATTTTGCGGATTGGTCAATCCGTTCGCGAGATATGGCAGTTTGGAGGTAAGCAACGCTTGAGAAACCCAAAATTTTCGCAGTTCTCATGCTCGAAATGAATAACTACAACGGCCTAGGGGAAAAGTACGCATACCGTTGTAATCGGGCTAGTTTCTACTTTCAGATGCAACAGAAATTTTGCGGATTGGTCAATCCGTTCGCGAGATATGGCAGTTTGGAGGTAAGCAACGCTTGAGAAACCCAAAATTTTCGCAGTTCTCATGCTCGAAACGAATAACTACAACGGCCTAGGGGAAAAGTACGCATACCGTTGTAATCGGGCGAGTTTCTACTTTCAAACGCAACAGAAATTTTGCGGATTGGTCAATCCGTTCGCGAGATATGGCAGTTTGGAGGTAAGAAACGCTTGAGAAACTCAAAATTTTCGCAGTTCTGACGCTCGAAACGAATAACTAGAACGGCCTAGGGGAAAAGTACGCATACCGTTGTAATCGGGCGAGTTTCTACTTTCAGATGCAACAGAAATTTTGCGGATTAGTCAATCCGTTCGCGAGATATGGCAGTTTGGAGGTAAGAAACGCTTGAGAAACTCAAAATTTTCGCAGTTCTGATGCTCGACAAGCATAACTAGAACGGTCTAGGGGAAAAGTACGCATACCGTTGTAATCGGGCGAGTTTCTACTTTCAGATGCAACAGAAATTTTGCGGATTGGTCAATCCGTTCGCGAGATATGGCAGTTTGGAGGTAAGCAACGCTTGAGAAACCCAAAATTTTCGCAGTTCTCATGCTCGAAACGAATAACTACAACGGCCTAGGGGAAAAGTACGCATACCGTTGTAATCGGGCGAGTTTCTACTTTCAAACGCAACAGAAATTTTGCGGATTGGTCAATCCGTTCGCGAGATATGGCAGTTTGGAGGTAAGCAACGCTTGAGAAACCCAAAATTTTCGCAGTTCTCATGCTCGAAACGAATAACTAGAACGGCCTAGGAGAAAAGTACGCATACCGTTGTATTCGGGCGAGTTTCTACTTTCAGATGCAATAGAAATTTTGCGGATTGGTCAATCCGTTCGCGAGATATGGCAGTTTGGATGTAAGAAACGGTTGAGAAACTCAAAATTTTCGCAGTTCTGATGCTCGACAAGCATAACTAGAACGGTCTAGGGGAAAAGTACGCATACCGTTGAAATCGGGCGACTTTCTACTTTCAGATGCAACAGAAATTTTGCGGATTGGTCAATCCGTTCGCGAGATATGGCAGTTTGGATGTAAGAAACGGTTGAGAAACTCAAAAGTATCACAGTTCTGTTGCTCGAAACGAATAACCAGAACGGCCTAGGGGGAAAGTACGCATACCGTTGTAATCGGGCGACTTTCTACTTTCAGATGCAGCAGAAATTTTGCGGATTAGTCAATCCGTTCTGAGATATGGCAGTTTGGAGGTAAGAAACGGTTGAGAAACTCAAAATTATCACAGTTCTGATGCTCGAAACGAATAACCAGAACGACCTAGGGGAAAAGTACGCATACCGTTGTAATCGGGCGAGTTTCTACTTTCAAACGCAACAGAAATTTTGCGGATTGGTCAATCCGTTCGCGAGATATGGCAGTTTGGAAGTAAGAAACGCTTGAGAAACTCAAAATTTTCGCAGTTCTGATGCTCGACAAGCATAACTAGAACGGTCTAGGGGAAAAGTACGCATACCGTTGTAATCGGGCGAGTTTCTACTTTCAGATGCAACAGAAATTTTGCGGATTAGTCAATCCGTTCGCGAGATATGGCAGTTTGGAAGTAAGAAACGCTTGAGAAACTCAAAATTTTCGCAGTTCTGATGCCCGAAACGATTAACTAGAACGGCCTAGGGGAAAGTACGCATACCATTGTAATCGAGCGAGTTTCTACTTTCAGATGCAACAGAAATTTGCGGATTAGTCAATCCGTTCGCGAGATATGGCAGTTTGGAGGTAAGAAACGCTTGAGAAACTCAAAACTTTCGCAGTTCTGATGCTCGAAACGAATAACTAGAACGGCCTAGGGGAAAAGTACGCATACCGTTGTAATCGGGCGAGTTTCTACTTTAAGATGCAACAGAAATTTTGCGGATTAGTCAATCCGTTCGCGAGATATGGCAGTTTGGATGTAAGAAACGGTTGAGAAACTCAAAAGTATCACAGTTCTGTTGCTCGAAACGAATAACCAGAACGGCCTAGGGGAAAAGTACGCATACCGTTGTAATCGGGCGAGTTTCTGCTTTCAGATGCAACAGAAATTTTGCGGATTGGTCAATCCGTTCGCGAGATATGGCAGTTTGGAGGTAAGCAACGCTTGATAAACCCAAAATTTTCGCAGTTCTCATGCTCGAAACGAATAACTACAACGGCCTAGGGGAAAAGTGCGCATACCGTTGTAATCGGGCGAGTTTCTACTTTCAGATGCAACGGAAATTTTGCGGATTGGTCAATCCGTTCGCGAGATATGGCAGTTTGGAGGTAAGCAACGCTTGAGAAACCCAAAATTTTCGCAGTTCTCATGCTCGAAACGAATAACTACAACGGCCTAGGGGAAAAGTACGCATACCGTTGTAATCGGGCGAGTTTCTACTTTCAAACGCAACAGAAATTTTGCGGATTGGTCAATCCGTTCGCGAGATATGGCAGTTTGGAAGTAAAAAACGCTTGAGAAACTCAAAATTTTCGCAGTTCTGATGCTCGACAAGCATAACTAGAACGGTCCAGGGGAAAAGTACGCATACCGTTGTAATCGGGCGAGTTTCTACTTTCAGATGCAACAGAAATTTTGCGGATTGGTCAATCCGTTCGCGAGATATGGCAGTTTGGAGGTAAGAAACGCTTGAGAAACTCAAAATTTTCGCAGTTCTGATGCCCGAAACGATTAACTAGAACGGCCTAGGGGAAAGTACGCATACCATTGTAATCGAGCGAGTTTCTACTTTCAGATGCAACAGAAATTTGCGGATTAGTCAATCCGTTCGCGAGATATGGCAGTTTGGAGGTAAGAAACGCTTGAGAAGCCCAAAATTTTCGCAGTTCTCATGCTCGAAACGAATAACTACAACGGCCTAAGGGAAAAGTACGCATACCGTTGTAATCGGGCGAGTTTCGACTTTCAGATGCAACAGAAATTTTGCGCATTGGTCAATCCGTTCGCGAGATATGGCAGTT
Organism: Ptiloglossa arizonensis; assembly: GCF_051014685.1. Lineage (NCBI taxonomy): Eukaryota > Metazoa > Arthropoda > Insecta > Hymenoptera > Colletidae > Ptiloglossa > Ptiloglossa arizonensis. Next base: position 81,139 of record NW_027478776.1, on the reverse strand, counting down.
TGGAGGTAAGAAACGCTTGAGAAACTCAAAATTTTCGCAGTTCTGATGCTCGAAACGAATAACTAGTACGGACTAGGGGAAAAGTACGCCTACCTTTGTAATCGGGCGAGTTTCTACTTTCAGATGCAACAGAAATTTTGCGGATTGGTTAATCCGTTCGCGAGATATGGCAGTTTGGAGGTAAGAAACGCTTGAGAAATTCAAAATTTTCGCAGTTCTGATGCTCGAAACGATTAACTAGAACAGTTTAGGGGAAAAGTACGCATACCGTTGTAATCGGGCGACTTTCTACTTTCAGATGCAACAGAAATTTTGCGTATTGGTCGATCCGTTCGCGAGATATGGCAGTTTGGAGGTAAGAAACGGTTGAGAAACTCAAAATTATCACAGTTCTGATGCTCGAAACGAATAACCAGAACGGCCTAGGGGAGAAGTACGCATACCGTTGTAATCGGGCGAGTTTCTACTTTCAGATGCAACAGAAATTTTGGGGATTGGTCAATCCGTTCGCGAGATATGGCCGTTTGGAGGTAAGAAACGCTTGAGAAACTCAAAATTTTCGCAGTTCTGATGCCCGAAACGATTAACTAGAACGGCCTAGGGGAAAGTACGCATACCATTGTAATCGAGCGAGTTTCTACTTTCAGATGCAACAGAAATTTGCGGATTAGTCAATCCGTTCGCGAGATATGGCAGTTTGGAGGTAAGAAACGCTTGAGAAACTCAAAATTTTCGCAGTTCTGATGCTCGAAACGAATAACTAGAACGGCCTAGGGGAAAAGCACGCATACCGTTGTAATCGGGCGAGTTTCTACTTTCAGATGCAACAGAAATTTTGCGGATTAGTCAATCCGTTCGCGAGATATGGCAGTTTGGAGGTAAGAAACGCTTGAGAAACTCAAAATTTTCGCAGTTCCGATGCTCGAAACGAATAACTAGAACGGATTAGGGGAAAAGTACGCATACAGTTGTAATCGGGCGAGTTTCTACTTTCAGATGCAACAGAAATTTTGCGGATTGGTCAATCCGTTCGCGAGATATGGCAGTTTGGAGGTAAGAAACGCTTGAGAAACTCAAAATTTTCGCAGTTCTGATGCTCGAAACGAATAACTAGAACGGCCTAGGGGAAAAGTACGCATACCGTTGTAATCGGGCGAGTTTCTACTTTCAGATGCAACAGAAATTTTGCGGATTAGTCAATCCGTTCGCGAGATATGGCAGTTTGGAGGGAAGAAACGCTTGAGAAATTCAAAATTTTCGCAGTTCTGATGCTCGAAACGATTAACTAGAACAGTTTAGGGGAAAAGTACGCATACCGTTGTAATCGGGCGACTTTCTACTTTCAGATGCAACAGAAATTTTGCGTATTGGTCGATCCGTTCGCGAGATATGGCAGTTTGGAGGTAAGAAACGGTTGAGAAACTCAAAATTATCACAGTTCTGATGCTCGAAACGAATAACCAGAACGGCCTAGGGGAGAAGTACGCATACCGTTGTAATCGGGCGAGTTTCTACTTTCAGATGCAACAGAAATTTTGGGGATTGGTCAATCCGTTCGCGAGATATGGCAGTTTGGAGGTAAGCAACGCTTGAGAAACCCAAAATTTTCGCAGTTCTCATGCTCGACACGAATAACTACAACGGCCTAGGGGAAAAGTACGCATACCGTTGTAATCGGGCGAGTTTCTACTTTCAGATGCAACAGAAATTTTGCGGAATTGTCAATCCGTTCGCGAGATATGGCAGTTTGGAGGTAAGAAACGCTTGAGAAACTCAAAATTTTCGCAGTTCTGATGCTCGAAACGAATAACCAGAACGGCCTAGGGGAAAAGTACGCATACTGTTGTAATCGGGCGAGTTTCCACTTTCAGATGCAAAAGAAATTTTGCGGATTGGTCAATCCGTTAGCGAGATATGGCAGTTTGGAGGTAAGAAACGCTTGAGAAACTCAAAATTTTCGCAGTTCTGATGCTCGACAAGCATAACTAGAACGGCCTAGGGGAAAAGTACGCATGCCGTTGTAATCGGGCGAGTTTCTACTTTCAGATGCAACAGAAATTTTGCGGATTGGTCGAATCCGTTCGCGAGATATGGCAGTTTGGAGGTAAGGAACGCTTGAGAAATTCAAAGTTTTCACAGTTTTGATGCTCGAAACGAATAACCAGAACGGCCTAGGGGAAAAGTACGCACACCGTTGTAATCGGGCGAGTTTCTGCTTTCAGATGCATCAGAAATTTTGCGGATTGGTCAATCCGTTCGCGAGATATGGAAGTTTGGAGGTAAGAAACGCTTGAGAAACTCAAAATTTTCGCAGTTCTGATGCTCGAAACGAATAACTAGAACGGCCTAGGGGAAAAGTACGTATACCGTTGTAATCGGGCGAGTTTCTACTTTCAGATGCAACAGAAATTTTGGGGATTGGTCAATCCGTTCGCGAGATATGGCAGTTTGGAGGTAAGAAACGCTTGAGAAACTCAAAATTTTCGCAGTTCTGATGCTCGAAACGAATAACTAGAACGGACTAGGGGAAAAGTACGCCTACCTTTGTAATCGGGCGAGTTTCTACTTTCAGATGCAACAGAAATTTTGCGGATTGGTCAATCCGTTCGCGAGATATGGCAGTTTGGAGGTAAGAAACGCTTGAGAAACTCAAAATTTTCGCAGTTCTGATGCTCGAAACGAATAACCAGAACGGCCTAGGGGAAAAGTACGCATACTGTTGTAATCGGGCGAGTTTCCACTTTCAGATGCAACAGAAATTTTGCGGATTGGTCAATCCGTTAGCGAGATATGGCAGTTTGGAGGTAAGAAACGCTTGAGAAACTCAAAATTTTCGCAGTTCTGATGCTCGACAAGCATAACTAGCACGGCCTAGGGGAAAAGTACGCATGCCGTTGTAATCGGGCGAGTTTCTACTTTCAGATGCAACAGAAATTTTGCGGATTGGTCAATCCGTTCGCGAGATATGGCAGTTTGGAAGTACGAAACGCTTGAGAAACTCAAAATTTTCGCAGTTCTGATGCTCGAAACGAATAACTAGAACGGCCTAGGGGAAAAGTACGCATACCGTTGTAATCGCGCGAGTTTCTACCTTCAGATGCAACAGAAATTTTGCGGATTGGTCAATCCGTTCGCGAGATATGGCAGTTTGGAAGTAAGAAACGCTTGAGAAACTCAAAATTTTCGCAGTTCTGATGCTCGAAGCGAACAACTAGAACGGCCTAGGGGAAAAGTACACATACCGTTGTAATCGGGCGAGTTTCTACTTTCAGATGCAACAGAAATTTTGCGGATTGGTCAATCCGTTCGCGAGATATGGCAGTTTGGAGGTAAGCAACGCTTGAGAAACTCAAAATTTTCGCTGTTCTGTTGCTCGAAACGAATAACTAGAACGGCCTAGGGGAAAAGTACGCATACAGTTGTAATCGGGCGAGTTTCCACTTTCAGATGCAACAGAAATTTTGCGGATTGGTCAATCCGTTAGCGAGATATGGCAGTTTGGAGGTAAGAAACGCTTGAGAAACTCAAAATTTTCGCAGTTCTGATGCTCGACAAGCATAACTAGAACGGCCTAGGGGAAAAGTACGCATGCCGTTGTAATCGGGCGAGTTTCTACTTTCGGATGCAACAGAAATTTTGCGGATTGGTCGAATCCGTTCGCGAGATATGGCAGTTTGGAGGTAAGGAACGCTTGAGAAATTCAAAATTTTCACAGTTTTGATGCTCGAAACGAATAACCAGAACGGCCTAGGGGAAAAGTACGCACACCGTTGTAATCGGGCGAGTTTCTGCTTTCAGATGCATCAGAAATTTTGCGGATTGGTCAATCCGTTCGCGAGATATGGAAGTTTGGAGGTAAGAAACGCTTGAGAAACTCAAAATTTTCGCAGTTCTGATGCTCGAAACGAATAACTAGAACGGCCTAGGGGAAAAGTACGCATACCGTTGTAATCGCGCGAGTTTCTACCTTCAGATGCAACAGAAATTTTGCGGATTGGTCAATCCGTTCGCGAGATATGGCAGTTTGGAAGTAAGAAACGCTTGAGAAACTCAAAATTTTCGCAGTTCTGATGCTCGAAGTGAACAACTAGAACGGCCTAGGGGAAAAGTACACATACCGTTGTAATCGGGCGAGTTTCTACTTTCAGATGCAACAGAAATTTTGCGGATTGGTCAATCCGTTCGCGAGATATGGCAGTTTGGAGGTAAGCAACGCTTGAGAAACTCAAAATTTTCGCTGTTCTGTTGCTCGAAACGAATAACTAGAACGGCCTAGGGGAAAAGTACGCATACAGTTGTAATCGGGCGAGTTTCCACTTTCAGATGCAACAGAAATTTTGCGGATTGGTCAATCCGTTAGCGAGATATGGCAGTTTGGAGGTAAGAAACGCTTGAGAAACTCAAAATTTTCGCAGTTCTGATGCTCGACAAGCATAACTAGAACGGCCTAGGGGAAAAGTACGCATGCCGTTGTAATCGGGCGAGTTTCTACTTTCGGATGCAACAGAAATTTTGCGGATTGGTCGAATCCGTTCGCGAGATATGGCAGTTTGGGGGTAAGGAACGCTTGAGAAATTCAAAATTTTCACAGTTTTGATGCTCGAAACGAATAACCAGAACGGCCTAGGGGAAAAGTACGCACACCGTTGTAATCGGGTGAGTTTCTGCTTTCAGATGCATCAGAAATTTTGCGGATTGGTCAATCCGTTCGCGAGATATGGAAGTTTGGAGGTAAGAAACGCTTGAGAAACTCAAAATTTTCGCAGTTCTGATGCTCGAAACGAATAACTAGAACGGCCTAGGGGAAAAGTACGTATACCGTTGTAATCGGGCGAGTTTCTACTTTCAGATGCAACAGAAATTTTGCGGATTGGTCAATCCGTTCGCGAGATATGGCAGTTTGGAGGTAAGAAACGCTTGAGAAACTCAAAATTTTCGCAGTTCTGATGCTCGAAACGAATAACTAGAACGGACTAGGGGAAAAGTACGCCTACCTTTGTAATCGGGCGAGTTTCTACTTTCAGATGCAACAGAAATTTTGCGGATTGGTCAATCCGTTCGCGAGATATGGCAGTTTGGAGGTAAGAAACGCTTGAGAAACTCAAAATTTTCGCAGTTCTGATGCTCGAAACGAATAACCAGAACGGCCTAGGGGAAAAGTACGCATACTGTTGTAATCGGGCGAGTTTCCACTTTCAGATGCAACAGAAATTTTGCGGATTGGTCAATCCGTTAGCGAGATATGGCAGTTTGGAGGTAAGAAACGCTTGAGAAACTCAAAATTTTCGCAGTTCTGATGCTCGACAAGCATAACTAGCACGGCCTAGGGGAAAAGTACGCATGCCGTTGTAATCGGGCGAGTTTCTACTTTCAGATGCAACAGAAATTTTGCGGATTGGTCAATCCGTTCGCGAGATATGGCAGTTTGGAAGTACGAAACGCTTGAGAAACTCAAAATTTTCGCAGTTCTGATGCTCGAAACGAATAACTAGAACGGCCTAGGGGAAAAGTACGCATACCGTTGTAATCGCGCGAGTTTCTACCTTCAGATGCAACAGAAATTTTGCGGATTGGTCAATCCGTTCGCGATATATGGCAGTTTGGAAGTAAGAAACGCTTGAGAAACTCAAAATTTTCGCAGTTCTGATGCTCGAAGCGAACAACTAGAACGGCCTAGGGGAAAAGTACACATACCGTTGTAATCGGGCGAGTTTCTACTTTCAGATGCAACAGAAATTTTGCGGATTGATCAATCCGTTCGCGAGATATGGCAGTTTGGAGGTAAGCAACGCTTGAGAAACTCAAAATTTTCGCTGTTCTGTTGCTCGAAACGAATAACTAGAACGGCCTAGGGGAAAAGTACGCATACAGTTGTAATCGGGCGAGTTTCCACTTTCAGATGCAACAGAAATTTTGCGGATTGGTCAATCCGTTAGCGAGATATGGCAGTTTGGAGGTAAGAAACGCTTGAGAAACTCAACATTTTCGCAGTTCTGATGCTCGACAAGCATAACTAGAACGGCCTAGGGGAAAAGTACGCATGCCGTTGTAATCGGGCGAGTTTCTACTTGCAGATGCAACAGAAATTTTGCGGATTGGTCGAATCCGTTCGCGAGATATGGCAGTTTGGAGGTAAGGAACGCTTGAGAAATTCAAACTTTTCACAGTTCTGATGCTCGAAACGAATAACCAGATCGGCCTAGGGGAAAAGTACGCATGCCGTTGTAATCGGGCGAGTTTCTACTTTCAGATGCAACAGAAATTTTGCGGATTGGTCAATCCGTTCGCGAGATATGGCAGTTTGGAAGTACGAAACGCTTGAGAAACTCAAAATTTTCGCAGTTCTGATGCTCGAAACGAATAACTAGAACGGCCTAGGGGAAAAGTACGCATACCGTTGTAATCGCGCGAGTTTCTACCTTCAGATGCAACAGAAATTTTGCGGATTGGTCAATCCGTTCGCGAGATATGGCAGTTTGGAAGTAAGAAACGCTTGAGAAACTCAAAATTTTCGCAGTTCTGATGCTCGAAGCGAACAACTAGAACGGCCTAGGGGAAAAGTACACATACCGTTGTAATCGGGCGAGTTTCTACTTTCAGATGCAACAGAAATTTTGCGGATTGGTCAATCCGTTCGCGAGATATGGCAGTTTGGAGGTAAGCAACGCTTGAGAAACTCAAAATTTTCGCTGTTCTGTTGCTCGAAACGAATAACTAGAACGGCCTAGGGGAAAAGTACGCATACAGTTGTAATCGGGCGAGTTTCCACTTTCAGATGCAACAGAAATTTTGCGGATTGGTCAATCCGTTAGCGAGATATGGCAGTTTGGAGGTAAGAAACGCTTGAGAAACTCAACATTTTCGCAGTTCTGATGCTCGACAAGCATAACTAGAACGGCCTAGGGGAAAAGTACGCATGCCGTTGTAATCGGGCGAGTTTCTACTTTCAGATGCAACAGAAATTTTGCGGATTGGTCGAATCCGTTCGCGAGATATGGCAGTTTGGAGGTAAGGAACGCTTGAGAAATTCAAACTTTTCACAGTTCTGATGCTCGAAACGAATAACCAGATCGGCCTAGGGGAAAAGTACGCACACCGTTGTAATAGGGCGAGTTTCTACTTTCAGATGCAACAGAAATTTTGCGGATTGGTCAATCCGTTCGCGAGATGTGGCAGTTTGGAGGTAAGAAACGCTTGAGAAACTCAAAATTTTCGCAGTTCTGATGCTCGAAACGAATAACTAGAACGGCCTAGGGGAAAAGTACGCATACCGTTGTAATCGGGCGAGTTTCTACCTTCAGATGCAACAGAAATTTTGCGGATTGGTCAATCCGTTCGCGAGATATGGCAGTTTGGAAGTAAGAAACGCTTGAGAAACTCAAAATTTTCGCAGTTCTGATGCTCGAAACGAATAACTCGAACGGCCTAGGGGAAAAGTACGAATACCGTTGTAATCGGGCGAGTTTCTACTTTCAGATGCAACAGAAATTTTGCGGATTGGTCAATCCGTTCGCGAGATATGGCAGTTTGGAGGTAAGCAACGCTTGAGAAACTCAAAATTTTCGCAGTTCTGTTACTCGAAACGAATAACTAGAACGGCCTAGGGGAAAAGTACGTATACCGTTGCAATCGGGCGAGTTTCTACTTTCAGATGCAACAGAAATTTTGCGGATTGGTCGAATCCATTCGCGAGATATGGCAGTTTGGAGGTAAGCAACGCTTGAGAAACTCAAAATTTTCGCAGTTCTGTTGCTCGAAACGAATAACCAGAACGGCCTAGGGGAAAAGTACGCATACAGTTGTAATCGGGCGAGTTTCCACTTTCAGATGCAACAGAAATTTTGCGGATTGGTCAATCCGTTAGCGAGATATGGCAGTTTGGAGGTAAGAAACGCTTGAGAAACTCAAAATTTTCGCAGTTCTGATGCTGGACAAGCATAACTAGAACGGCCTAGGGGAAAAGTACGCATACCGTTGTAATCGCGCGAGTTTCTACCTTCAGATGCAACAGAAATTTTGCGGATTGGTCAATCCGTTCGCGAGATATGGCAGTTTGGAAGTAAGAAACGCTTGAGAAACTCAAAATTTTCGCAGTTCTGATGCTCGAAACGAATAACTCGAACGGCCTAGGGGAAAAGTACGCATACCGTTGTAATCGGGCGAGTTTCTACTTTCAGATGCAACAGAAATTTTGCGGATTGGTCAATCCGTTCGCGAGATATGGCAGTTTGGAGGTAAGCAACGCTTGAGAAACTCAAAATTTTCGCAGTTCTGATGCTCGACAAGCATAACTAGAACGGCCTAGGGGAAAAGTACGCATTCCGTTGTAATCGGGCGAGTTTCTACTTTCAGATGCAACAGAAATTTTGCGGATTGGTCGAATCCATTCGCGAGATATGGCAGTTTGGAGGTAAGGAACGCTTGAAAAATTCAAAATTTTCACAGTTTTGATGCTCGAAACGAATAACCAGAACGGCCTAGGGGAAAAGTACGCACACTGTTGTAATCGGGCGAGTTTCTGCTTTCAGATGCATCAGAAATTTTGGGGATTGGTCAATCCGTTCGCGAGATGTGGCAGTTTGGAAGTAAGAAACGCTTGAGAAACTCAAAATTTTCGCAGTTCTGATGCTCGAAACGAATAACTAGAAAGGCCTAGGGGAAAAGTACGCATACCGTTGTAATCGGGCGAGTTTCGGCTTTCAGATGCAACAGAAATTTTGCGGATTGGTCAATCCGTTCGCGAGATATGGCAGTTTGGAGGTAAGAAACGCTTGAGAAACTCAAAATTTTCGCAGTTCTGATGCTCGAAACGAATAACTAGAACGGCCTAGGGGAAAAGTACGCATACCGTTGTAATCGCGCGAGTTTCTACCTTCAGATGCAACAGAAATTTTGCGGATTGGTCAATCCGTTCGCGAGATATGGCAGTTTGGAAGTAAGAAACGCTTGAGAAACTCAAAATTTTCGCAGTTCTGATGCTCGAAGCGAACAACTAGAACGGCCTAGGGCAAAAGTACACATACCGTTCTAATCGGGCGAGTTACTACATTCAGATGCAACAGAAATTTTGCAGATTGGTCAATCCGTTCGCGAGATATGGCTGTTTGGAGGTAAGAAACGCTTGAGAAACTCAAAATTTTCGCAGTTCTCATGCTCGAAACGAATAACTAGAACGGACTAGGGGAAAAGTACGCATACAGTTGTAATCGGGCGAGTTTCCACTTTCAGATGCAACAGAAATTTTGCGGATTGGTCTATCCGTTAGCGAGATATGGCAGTTTGGAGGTAAGAAACGCTTGAGAAACTCAAAATTTTCGCAGTTCTGATGCTCGACAAGCATAACTAGAACGGCCTAGGGGAAAAGTACGCATGCCGTTGTAATCGGGCGAGTTTCTACTTTCAGATGCAACAGAAATTTTGCGGATTGGTCAATCCGTTCGCGAGATATGGCAGTTTGGAAGTAAGAAACGCTTGAGAAACTCAAAATTTTCGCAGTTCTGATGCTCGAAACGAATAACTCGAACGGCCTAGGGGAAAAGTACGAATACCGTTGTAATCGGGCGAGTTTCTACTTTCAGATGCAACAGAAATTTTGCGGATTGGTCAATCCGTTCGCGAGATATGGCAGTTTGGAGGTAAGCAACGCTTGAGAAACTCAAAATTTTCGCAGTTCTGTTACTCGAAACGAATAACTAGAACGGCCTAGGGGAAAAGTACGTATACCGTTGCAATCGGGCGAGTTTCTACTTTCAGATGCAACAGAAATTTTGCGGATTGGTCGAATCCATTCGCGAGATATGGCAGTTTGGAGGTAAGCAACGCTTGAGAAACTCAAAATTTTCGCAGTTCTGTTGCTCGAAACGAATAACCAGAACGGCCTAGGGGAAAAGTACGCATACAGTTGTAATCGGGCGAGTTTCCACTTTCAGATGCAACAGAAATTTTGCGGATTGGTCAATCCGTTAGCGAGATATGGCAGTTTGGAGGTAAGAAACGCTTGAGAAACTCAAAATTTTCGCAGTTCTGATGCTGGACAAGCATAACTAGAACGGCCTAGGGGAAAAGTACGCATACCGTTGTAATCGCGCGAGTTTCTACCTTCAGATGCAACAGAAATTTTGCGGATTGGTCAATCCGTTCGCGAGATATGGCAGTTTGGAAGTAAGAAACGCTTGAGAAACTCAAAATTTTCACAGTTCTGATGCTCGAAACGAATAACTCGAACGGCCTAGGGGAAAAGTACGCATACCGTTGTAATCGGGCGAGTTTCTACTTTCAGATGCAACAGAAATTTTGCGGATTGGTCAATCCGTTCGCGAGATATGGCAGTTTGGAGGTAAGCAACGCTTGAGAAACTCAAAATTTTCGCAGTTCTGATGCTCGACAAGCATAACTAGAACGGCCTAGGGGAAAAGTACGCATTCCGTTGTAATCGGGCGAGTTTCTACTTTCAGATGCAACAGAAATTTTGCGGATTGGTCGAATCCATTCGCGAGATATGGCAGTTTGGAGGTAAGGAACGCTTGAAAAATTCAAAATTTTCACAGTTTTGATGCTCGAAACGAATAACCAGAACGGCCTAGGGGAAAAGTACGCACACTGTTGTAATCGGGCGAGTTTCTGCTTTCAGATGCATCAGAAATTTTGGGGATTGGTCAATCCGTTCGCGAGATGTGGCAGTTTGGAAGTAAGAAACGCTTGAGAAACTCAAAATTTTCGCAGTTCTGATGCTCGAAACGAATAACTAGAAAGGCCTAGGAGAAAAGTACGCATACCGTTGTAATCGGGCGAGTTTCGGCTTTCAGATGCAACAGAAATTTTGCGGATTGGTCAATCCGTTCGCGAGATATGGCAGTTTGGAGGTAAGAAACGCTTGAGAAACTCAAAATTTTCGCAGTTCTGATGCTCGAAACGAATAACTAGAACGGCCTAGGGGAAAAGTACGCATACCGTTGTAATCGCGCGAGTTTCTACCTTCAGATGCAACAGAAATTTTGCGGATTGGTCAATCCGTTCGCGAGATATGGCAGTTTGGAAGTAAGAAACGCTTGAGAAACTCAAAATTTTCGCAGTTCTGATGCTCGAAGCGAACAACTAGAACGGCCTAGGGCAAAAGTACACATACCGTTCTAATCGGGCGAGTTACTACATTCAGATGCAACAGAAATTTTGCAGATTGGTCAATCCGTTCGCGAGATATGGCTGTTTGGAGGTAAGAAACGCTTGAGAAACTCAAAATTTTCGCAGTTCTCATGCTCGAAACGAATAACTAGAACGGACTAGGGGAAAAGTACGCATACAGTTGTAATCGGGCGAGTTTCCACTTTCAGATGCAACAGAAATTTTGCGGATTGGTCTATCCGTTAGCGAGATATGGCAGTTTGGAGGTAAGAAACGCTTGAGAAACTCAAAATTTTCGCAGTTCTGATGCTCGACAAGCATAACTAGAACGGCCTAGGGGAAAAGTACGCATGCCGTTGTAATCGGGCGAGTTTCTACTTTCAGATGCAACAGAAATTTTGCGGATTGGTCAATCCGTTCGCGAGATATGGCAGTTTGGAGGTACGAAACGCTTGAGAAACTCAAAATTTTCGCAGTTCTGATGCTCGAAACGAATAACTAGAACGGCCTAGGGGAAAAGTACGCATACAGTTGTAATCGGGCGAGTTTCCACTTTCAGATGCAACAGAAATTTTGCGGATTGGTCGATCCGTTCGCCAGATATGGCAGTTTGGAAGTAAGAAACGCTTGAGAAACTCAACATTTTTGGCAGTTCTGATGCTCGAAACGAATTACTAGGGCGGCCTAGGGGAAAAGTACGCATACCGTTGTAATCTGGCGAGTTTCTGCTTTCAGATGCATCATTAATTTTGCGGATTGGTCAATCCGTTCGCGAGATGTGGCAGTTTGTAGGTAAGAAACGCTTGAGAAGCTCAAAATTTTCGCAGTTCTGATGCTCGAAACGAATAACTAGAACGGCCTAGGGGAAAAGGACGCATACCGTTGTAATCGGGCGAGTTTCTACTTTCAGATGCAACAGAAATTTTGCGGATTGGTCAATCCATTCGCGAGATATGGCAGTTTGGAGGTAAGCAACGCTTGAGTAACTCAAAATTTTAGCAGTTCTGTTGCGCGAAACGAATAACTAGAACGGCCTAGGGGAAAAGTACGCATACAGTTGTAATCGGGCGAGTTTCCACTTTCAGATGCAACAGAAATTTTGCGGATTGGTCAATCCGTTCGCGAGATATGGCAGTTTGGAGGTAAGCTACGCTTGAGAAACTCAAAATCTTCGCAGTTCTGTTGCTCGATACGAATAACTAGAACGGCCTAGGGGAAAAGTACGCATACAGTTGTAATCGGGCGAGTTTCCACTTTCAGATGCAACAGAAATTTTGCGGATTGGTCAATCCGTTAGCGAGATATGGCAGTTTGGAGGTAAGAAACGCTTGAGAAACTCAAAATTTTCGCAGTTCTGATGCTCGACAAGCATAACTAGAACGGCCTAGGGGAAAAGTACGCATGCCGTTGTAATCGGGCGAGTTTCTACTTTCAGATGCAACAGAAATTTTGCGGATTGGTCAATCCGTTCGCGAGATATGACAGTTTGGAGGTAAGAAACGCTTGAGAAACTCAAAATTTTCGCAGTTCTGGTGCTCGAAACGAATAACTAGAATGGCCTAGGGGAAAAGTACGCATACCGTTGTAATCGGGCGAGTTTCTGCTTTCAGATGCATCAGAAATTTTGCGGATTGGTCAATCCGTTCGCCAGATATGGCAGTTTGGAAGTAAGAAACGCTTGAGAAACTCAAAATTTTCGCAGTTCTGATGCCCGAAACGAATAACTAGGGCGGCCTAGGGGAAAAGTACGCATACAGTTGTAATCGGGCGAATTTCCACTTTCAGATGCAACAGAAATTTTGCGGATTGGTCAATCCGTTCGCGAGATATGGCAGTTTGGAGGTAAGAAACGCTTGAGAAACTCAAAATTTTCGCAGTTCTGATGCTCGAAACGAATAACTAGAACGGACTAGGGGAAAAGTACGCATACAGTTGTAATCGGGCGAGTTTCTACTTTCAGATGCAGCAGAAATTTTGCGGATTGGTCAATCCGTTCGCGAGATATGGCAGTTTGGAGGTAAGAAACGCTTGAGAAACTCAAAATTTTCGCAGTTCTGATGCTCGAAACGAATAACTAGAAAGGCCTAGGGGAAAAGTACGCATACCGTTGTAATCGGGCGAGTTTCTACTTTCAAATGCAACAGAAATTTTGCGGATTGGTCAATCCGTTCGCGAGATATGGCAGTTTGGAGGTAAGAAACGCTTGAGAAACTCAACATTTTCGCAGTTCTGATGCTCGAAACGAATAACAAGAACGGCCTAGGGGAAAAGTACGTATACCGTTGAAATCGGGCGAGGTTCTACTTTCAGATGCAACAGAAATTTTGCGGATTGGTCAATCCGTTCGCGAGATATGGCAGTTTGGAGGTACGAAACGCTTGAGAAACTCAAAATTTTCGCAGTTCTGATGCTCGAACCAAATAACTAGAACGGCCTAGGGGAAAAGTACGCATACCGTTGTAATCGGGCGAGTTTCTACCTTCAGATGCAACAGAAATTTTGCGGATTGGTCAATCCGTTCGCGAGATATGACAGTTTGGAGGTAAGAAACGCTTGAGAAAGTCAATATTTTCGCAGTTCTGGTGCTCGAAACGAATAACTAGAATGGCCTAGGGAAAAAGTACGCATACCGTTGTAATCGGGCGAGTTTCTGCTTTCAGATGCATCAGAAATTTTGCGGATTGGTCAATCCGTCCGCCAGATATGGCAGTTTGGAAGTAAGAAACGCTTGAGAAACTCAAAATTTTCGCAGTTCTGATGCTCGAAACGAATAACTAGGGCGGCCTAGGGGAAAAGTACGCATACTGTTGTAATCGGGCGAGTTTCTGCTTTCAGATGCATCAGAAATTTTGCGGATTGGGCAATCCGTTCGCGAGATGTGGCAATTTGGAAGTAAGAAACGCTTGAGAAACTCAAAATTTTCGCAGTTCTGATGCTCGAAACGAATAACTAGAAAGACCTAGGGGAAAAGTACGCATACCGTTGTAATCGGGCGAGTTCCTACTTTCAGATGCAACAGAAATTTTGCGGATTGGTCAATCCGTTTGCGAGATATGGCAGTTTGGAGGTAAGATACGCTTGAGAAACTCAACATTTTCGCAGTTCTGATGCTCGAAACGAGTAACAAGAACGGCCTAGGGGAAAAGTACGTATACCGTTGAAATCGGGCGAGTTTCTACTTTCAGATGCAACAGAAATTTTGCGGATGGGTCAATCCGTTCGCGAGATATGGCAGTTTGGAGGTAAGCAACGCTTGAGAAACTCAAAATTTTCGCAGTTCTGATGCTCGAAACGAATAACTAGAACGGCCTAGGGGAAAAGTACGTATACCGTTGTAATCGGGCGAGTTTCTACTTTCAGATGCAACAGAAATTTTGCGGATTGGTCAATCCGTTCGCGAGATATGGCAGTTTGGAGGTAAGGAACGCTTGAGAAACTCAAAATTTTCGTAGTTCTGTTGCGCGAAACGAATAACTAGAACGGCCCAGGGGAAAAGTACGCATACAGTTGTAATCGGGCGAGTTTCCACTTTCAGATGCAACAGAAATTTTGCGGATTGGTCAATCCGTTCGCGAGATATGGCAGTTTGCAGATAAGCAACGCTTGAGAAACTCAAAATTTTCGCAGTTCTGTTGCGCGATACGAATAACTAGAACGGCCTAGGGGAAAAGTACGCATACAGTTGTAATCGGGCGAGTTTCCACTTTCAGATGCAACAGAAATTTTGCGGAATGGTCAATCCGTTAGCGAGATATGGCAGTTTGGGGGTAAGAAACGCTTGAGAAACTCAAAATTTTCGCAGTTCTGATGCTCGACAAGCATAACTAGAACGGCCTAGGGGAAAAGTACGCATGCCGTTGTAATCGGGCGAGTTTCTACTTTCAGATGCATCAGAAATTTTGCGGATTGGTCAATCCGTTCGCGAGATGTGGCAGTTTGGAGGTAAGAAACGCTTGAGAAACTCAAAATTTTCGCAGTTCTGGTGCTCGAAACGAATAACTAGGGCGGCCTAGGGGAGAAGTACGCATACTGTTGTAATCGGGCGAGTTTCTGCTTTCAGATGCATCAGAAATTTTGCGGATTGGTCAATCCGTTCGCGAGATGTGGCAATTTGGAAGTAAGAAACGCTTGAGAAACTCAAAATTTTCGCAGTTCTGGTGCTCGAAACGAATAACTAGAATGGCCTAGGGGAAAAGTACGCATACCGTTGTAATCGGGCGAGTTTCTGCTTTCAGATGCATCAGAAATTTTGCGGATTGGTCAACCCGTTCGGCAGATATGGCAGTTTGGAGGTAAGAAACGCTTGAGAAACTCAAAATTTTCGCAGTTCTGATGCTCGAAACGAATAACTAGAAAGGCCTAGGGGAAAAGTACGTATACCGTTGTAATCGGGCGAGCTTCTACTTTCAGCTGCAACAGAAATTTTGCGGATTGGTCAATCCGTTCGCGAGATATGGCAGTTTGGAGGTAAGAAACGCTTGAGAAACTCAAAATTTTCGCAGTTCTGATGCTCGAAACGAATAACTAGAACGGCCTAGGGGAAAAGTACGTATACCGTTGTAATCGGGCGAGTTTCTACTTTCAGATGCAACAGAACTTTTGCGGATTGGTCAATCCGTTCGCGAGATATGGCAGTTTGGAGGTAAGCAACGCTTGAGAAACTCAAAATTTTCGCAGTTCTGTTGCTCGAAACGAATAACTAGAACGGCCTAGGGGAAAAGTACGCATACAGTTTTAATCGGGCGAGTTTCCACTTTCAGATGCAACAGAAATTTTGCGGATTGGTCAATCCGTTCGCGAGATATGGCAGTTTGGAAGTAAGAAACGCTTGAGAAACTCAAAATTTTCGCAGTTCTGATGCTCGAAACGAATTACTAGGGCGGCCGAGGGGAAAAGTACGCATACCGTTGTAATCGGGCGAGTTTCTGCTTTCAGATGCATCAGAAATTTTGCGGATTGGTCAATCCGTTCGCGAGATGTGGCAGTTTGTAGGTAAGAAACGCTTGAGAAACTCAAAATTTTCGCAGTTCTGATGCTCGAAACGAATAACTAGAACGGCCTAGGGGAAAAGTACGTATACCGTTGTAATCGGGCGAGTTTCTACTTTCAGATGCAACAGAAATTTTGCGGATTGGTCAATCCGTTCGCGAGGTATGACAGTTTGGAGGTGAGAAACGCTTGAGAAACTCAAATTTTCGCAGTTCTGGTGCTCGAAACGAATAACTAGAAAGGCCTAGGGGAACAGTACGCATACCGTTGTAATCGGGCGAGTTTCTGCTTTCAGATGCATCAGAAATTTTGCGGATTGGTCAATCCGTTGGCGAGATATGGCAGTTTGGAAGTAAGAAACGCTTGAGAAACTCAAAATTTTCGCAGTTCTGATGCTCGAAACGAATAACTAGGGCGGCCTAGGGGAAAAGTACTCATACTGTTGTAATCGGGCGAGTTTCTGCTTTCAGATGCATCAGAAATTTTGCGGATTGGTCAATCCGTTCGCGAGATGTGGCAATTTGGAAGTAAGAAACGCTAGAGAAACTCAAAATTTTCGCAGTTCTGATGCTCGAAACGAATAACTAGAAAGGCCTAGGGGAAAAGTACGCATACCGTTGTAATCGGGCGAGTTTCTGCTTTCAGATGCATCAGAAATTTTGCGGATTGGTCAATCCGTTGGCGAGATATGGCAGTTTGGAAGTAAGAAACGCTTGAGAAACTCAAAATTTTCGCAGTTCTGATGCTCGAAACGAATAACTAGGGCGGCCTAGGGGAAAAGTACTCATACCGTTGTAATCGGGCGTGTTTCTGCTTTCAGATGCATCAGAAATTTTGCGGATTGGTCAATCCGTTCGGCAGATATGGCAGTTTGGAGGTAAGAAACGCTTGAGAAACTCAAAATTTTCGCAGTTCTGGTGCTCGAAACGAATAACTAGGGCGGCCTAGGGGAGAAGTACGCATACTGTTGTAATCGGGCGAGTTTCTGCTTTCAGATGCATCAGAAATTTTGCGGATTGGTCAATCCGTTCGCGAGATGTGGCAATTTGGAAGTAAGAAACGCTTGAGAAACTCAAAATTTTCGCAGTTCTGGTGCTCGAAACGAATAACTAGAATGGCCTAGGGGAAAAGTACGCATACCGTTGTAATCGGGCGAGTTTCTGCTTTCAGATGCATCAGAAATTTTGCGGATTGGTCAATCCGTTCGCGAGATATGGCAGTTTGGAGGTAAGAAACGCTTGAGAAACTCAAAATTTTCGCAGTTCTGATGCTCGAAACGAATAACTAGAACGGCCTAGGGGAAGAGTACGTATACCGTTGAAATCGGGCGAGTTTCTACTTTCAGATGCAACAGAACTTTTGCGGATTGGTCAATCCGTTCGTGAGATATGGCAGTTTGGAGGTAAGCAACGCTTGAGAAACTCAAAATTTTCGCAGTTCTGTTGCTCGAAACGAATAACTAGAACGGCCTAGGGGAAAAGTACGCATACAGTTTTAATCGGGCGAGTTTCCACTTTCAGATGCAACAGAAATTTTGCGGATTGGTCAATCCGTTCGCGAGATATGGCAGTTTGGAAGTAAGAAACGCATGAGAAACTCAAAATTTTCGCAGTTCTGATGCTCGAAACGAATTACTAGGGCGGCCGAGGGGAAAAGTACGCATACCGTTGTAATCGGGCGAGTTTCTGCTTTCAGATGCATCAGAAATTTTGCGGATTGGTCAATCCGTTCGCGAGATGTGGCAGTTTGTAGGTAAGAAACGCTTGAGAAACTCAAAATTTTCGCAGTTCTGATGCTCGAAACGAATAACTAGAACGGCCTAGGGGAAAAGTACGTATACCGTTGTAATCGGGCGAGTTTCTACTTTCAGATGCAACAGAAATTTCGCGGATTGGTCAATCCGTTCGCGAGGTATGACAGTTTGGAGGTGAGAAACGCTTGAGAAACTCAAAATTTTCGCAGTTCTGGTGCTCGAAACGAATAACTAGAAAGGCCTAGGGGAACAGTACGCATACCGTTGTAATCGGGCGTGTTTCTGCTTTCAGATGCATCAGAAATTTTGCGGATTGGTCAATCCGTTGGCGAGATATGGCAGTTTGGAAGTAAGAAACGCTTGAGAAACTCAAAATTTTCGCAGTTCTGATGCTCGAAACGAATAACTAGGGCGGCCTAGGGGAAAAGTACTCATACTGTTGTAATCGGGCGAGTTTCTGCTTTCAGATGCATCAGAAATTTTGCGGATTGGTCAATCCGTTCGCGAGGTATGACAGTTTGGAGGTGAGAAACGCTTGAGAAACTCAAAATTTTCCCAGTTCTGATGCTCGAAACGAATAACTAGAAAGGCCTAGGGGAAAAGTACGCATACCGTTGTAATCGGGCGAGTTTCTACTTTCAGATGCAACAGAAATTTTGCGGATTGGTCAATCCGTTCGCGAGATATGGCAGTTTGGAGGTAAGAAACGCTTGAGAAACTCAACATTTTCGCAGTTCTGATGCTCGAAACGAATAACAAGAACGGCCTAGGGGAAAAGTACGTATACCGTTGAAATCGGGCGAGTTTCTACTTTCAGATGCAACAGAAATTTTGCGTTTTGGTCAATCCGTTCGCGAGATATGGCAGTTTGGAGGTAAGCAACGCTTGAGAAACTCAAAATTTTCGCAGTTCTGTTGCTCGATACGAATAACTAGAACGGCCTAGGGGAAAAGTACGCATACAGTTGTAATCGGGCGAGTTTCCACTTTCAGATGCAACAGAAATTTTGCAGATTGGTCAATCCGTTAGCGAGATATGGCAGTTTGGAGGTAAGAAACGCTTGAGAAACTCAAAATTTTCGCAGTTCTGATGCTCGACAAGCATAACTAGAACGGCCTAGGGGAAAAGTACGCATGCCGTTGTAATCGGGCGAGTTTCTACTTTCAGATGCAACAGAAATTTTGCGGATTGGTCAATCCGTTCGCGAGATATGGCAGTTTGGAGGTAAGAAACGCTTGAGGAATTCAAAATTTTCACAGTTCTGATGCTCTAAACGAATAACCAGAACGGTCTAGGGGAAAAGTACGAACACCGTTGCAATCGGGCGAGTTTCTACTTTCAGATGCAACAGAAATTTTGCGGATTGGTCAATCCGTTCGCGAGATATGGCAGTTTGGAGGTAAGAAACGCTTGAGAAACTCAAAATTTTCGCAGTTCTGATGCTCGAAACGAATTACTAGGGCGGCCGAGGGGAAAAGTACGCATACCGTTGTAATCGGGCGAGTTTCTGCTTTCAGATGCATCAGAAATTTTGCGGATTGGTCAATCCGTTCGCGAGATGTGGCAGTTTGTAGGTAAGAAACGCTTGAGAAACTCAAAATTTTCGCAGTTCTGATGCTCGAAACGAATAACTAGAACGGCCTAGGGGAAAAGTACGTATACCGTTGTAATCGGGCGAGTTTCTACTTTCAGATGCAACAGAAATTTTGCGGATTGGTCAATCCGTTCGCGAGGTATGACAGTTTGGAGGTGAGAAACGCTTGAGAAACTCAAAATTTTCGCAGTTCTGGTGCTCGAAACGAATAACTAGAAAGGCCTAGGGGAACAGTACGCATACCGTTGTAATCGGGCGAGTTTCTGCTTTCAGATGCATCAGAAATTTTGCGGATTGGTCAATCCGTTGGCGAGATATGGCAGTTTGGAAGTAAGAAACGCTTGAGAAACTCAAAATTTTCGCAGTTCTGATGCTCGAAACGAATAACTAGGGCGGCCTAGGGGAAAAGTACTCATACTGTTGTAATCGGGCGAGTTTCTGCTTTCAGATGCATCAGAAATTTTGCGGATTGGTCAATCCGTTCGCGAGATGTGGCAATTTGGAAGTAAGAAACGCTAGAGAAACTCAAAATTTTCGCAGTTCTGATGCTCGAAACGAATAACTAGAAAGGCCTAGGGGAAAAGTACGCATACCGTTGTAATCGGGCGAGTTTCTGCTTTCAGATGCATCAGAAATTTTGCGGATTGGTCAATCCGTTGGCGAGATATGGCAGTTTGGAAGTAAGAAACGCTTGAGAAACTCAAAATTTTCGCAGTTCTGATGCTCGAAACGAATAACTAGGGCGGCCTAGGGGAAAAGTACTCATACCGTTGTAATCGGGCGTGTTTCTGCTTTCAGATGCATCAGAAATTTTGCGGATTGGTCAATCCGTTCGGCAGATATGGCAGTTTGGAGGTAAGAAACGCTTGAGAAACTCAAAATTTTCGCAGTTCTGGTGCTCGAAACGAATAACTAGGGCGGCCTAGGGGAGAAGTACGCATACTGTTGTAATCGGGCGAGTTTCTGCTTTCAGATGCATCAGAAATTTTGCGGATTGGTCAATCCGTTCGCGAGATGTGGCAATTTGGAAGTAAGAAACGCTTGAGAAACTCAAAATTTTCGCAGTTCTGGTGCTCGAAACGAATAACTAGAATGGCCTAGGGGAAAAGTACGCATACCGTTGTAATCGGGCGAGTTTCTGCTTTCAGATGCATCAGAAATTTTGCGGATTGGTCAATCCGTTCGCGAGATATGGCAGTTTGGAGGTAAGAAACGCTTGAGAAACTCAAAATTTTCGCAGTTCTGATGCTCGAAACGAATAACTAGAACGGCCTAGGGGAAGAGTACGTATACCGTTGAAATCGGGCGAGTTTCTACTTTCAGATGCAACAGAACTTTTGCGGATTGGTCAATCCGTTCGTGAGATATGGCAGTTTGGAGGTAAGCAACGCTTGAGAAACTCAAAATTTTCGCAGTTCTGTTGCTCGAAACGAATAACTAGAACGGCCTAGGGGAAAAGTACGCATACAGTTTTAATCGGGCGAGTTTCCACTTTCAGATGCAACAGAAATTTTGCGGATTGGTCAATCCGTTCGCGAGATATGGCAGTTTGGAAGTAAGAAACGCTTGAGAAACTCAAAATTTTCGCAGTTCTGATGCTCGAAACGAATTACTAGGGCGGCCGAGGGGAAAAGTACGCATACCGTTGTAATCGGGCGAGTTTCTGCTTTCAGATGCATCAGAAATTTTGCGGATTGGTCAATCCGTTCGCGAGATGTGGCAGTTTGTAGGTAAGAAACGCTTGAGAAACTCAAAATTTTCGCAGTTCTGATGCTCGAAACGAATAACTAGAACGGCCTAGGGGAAAAGTACGTATACCGTTGTAATCGGGCGAGTTTCTACTTTCAGATGCAACAGAAATTTCGCGGATTGGTCAATCCGTTCGCGAGGTATGACAGTTTGGAGGTGAGAAACGCTTGAGAAACTCAAAATTTTCGCAGTTCTGGTGCTCGAAACGAATAACTAGAAAGGCCTAGGGGAACAGTACGCATACCGTTGTAATCGGGCGTGTTTCTGCTTTCAGATGCATCAGAAATTTTGCGGATTGTTCAATCCGTTGGCGAGATATGGCAGTTTGGAAGTAAGAAACGCTTGAGAAACTCAAAATTTTCGCAGTTCTGATGCTCGAAACGAATAACTAGGGCGGCCTAGGGGAAAAGTACTCATACTGTTGTAATCGGGCGAGTTTCTGCTTTCAGATGCATCAGAAATTTTGCGGATTGGTCAATCCGTTCGCGAGGTATGACAGTTTGGAGGTGAGAAACGCTTGAGAAACTCAAAATTTTCCCAGTTCTGATGCTCGAAACGAATAACTAGAAAGGCCTAGGGGAAAAGTACGCATACCGTTGTAATCGGGCGAGTTTCTACTTTCAGATGCAACAGAAATTTTGCGGATTGGTCAATCCGTTCGCGAGATATGGCAGTTTGGAGGTAAGAAACGCTTGAGAAACTCAACATTTTCGCAGTTCTGATGCTCGAAACGAATAACAAGAACGTCCTAGGGGAAAAGTACGTATACCGTTGAAATCGGGCGAGTTTCTACTTTCAGATGCAACAGAAATTTTGCGTTTTGGTCAATCCGTTCGCGAGATATGGCAGTTTGGAGGTAAGCAACGCTTGAGAAACTCAAAATTTTCGCAGTTCTGTTGCTCGATACGAATAACTAGAACGGCCTAGGGGAAAAGTACGCATACAGTTGTAATCGGGCGAGTTTCCACTTTCAGATGCAACAGAAATTTTGCAGATTGGTCAATCCGTTAGCGAGATATGGCAGTTTGGAGGTAAGAAACGCTTGAGAAACTCAAAATTTTCGCAGTTCTGATGCTCGACAAGCATAACTAGAACGGCCTAGGGGAAAAGTACGCATGCCGTTGTAATCGGGCGAGTTTCTACTTTCAGATGCAACAGAAATTTTGCGGATTGGTCAATCCGTTCGCGAGATATGGCAGTTTGGAGGTAAGAAACGCTTGAGGAATTCAAAATTTTCACAGTTCTGATGCTCTAAACGAATAACCAGAACGGTCTAGGGGAAAAGTACGAACACCGTTGCAATCGGGCGAGTTTCTACTTTCAGATGCAACAGAAATTTTGCGGATTGGTCAATCCGTTCGCGAGATATGGCAGTTTGGAGGTAAGAAACGCTTGAGAAACTCAAAATTTTCGCAGTTCTGATGCTCGAAACGAATAACTAGAAAGGCCTAGGGGAAAAGTACGCATACCGTTGTAATCGGGCGAGTTTCTGCTTTCAGATGCATCAGAAATTTTGCGGATTGGTCAATCCGTTCGGCAGATATGGCAGTTTGGACGTAAGAAACGCTTGAGAAACTCAAAATTTTCGCAGTTCTGATGCTCGAAACGAATAACTAGAACGGCCTAGGGGAAAAGTTCGCATACAGTTGTAATCGGGCGAGTTTCTACTTTCAGATGCAACAGAAATTTTGCGGATTGGACAATCCGTTAGCGAGATATGGCAGTTTGGAGGTAAAAAACGCTTGAGAAACTCAAAATTTTCGCAGTTCTGATGCTCGACAAGCATAACTAGAACGGCCTAGGGGAAAAGTACGCATGCCGTTGTAATCGGGCGAGTTTCTACTTTCAGATGCAACAGAAATTTTGCGGATTGGTCAATCCGTTAGCGAGATATGGCAGTTTGGAGGTAAGAAACGATTGAGAAATTCAAAATTTTCACAGTTCTGATGCTCTAAACGAATAACCAGAACGGCCTAGGGGAAAAGTACGAACACCGTTGTAATCGGGCGAGTTTCTACTTTCAGATGCGACAGAAATTTTGCGGATTGGTCTATCCGTTCGCGAGATATGGCAGTTTGGAGGTAAGAAACGCTTGAGAAACTCAAAATTTTCGCAGTTCTGATGCTC
This sequence comes from Ptiloglossa arizonensis, assembly GCF_051014685.1. Classification (NCBI taxonomy): domain Eukaryota; kingdom Metazoa; phylum Arthropoda; class Insecta; order Hymenoptera; family Colletidae; genus Ptiloglossa; species Ptiloglossa arizonensis. The sequence continues at coordinate 57,806 of NW_027478776.1, read as the reverse complement.
GAAACGAATAACTAGAAAGGCCTAGGGGAAAAGTACGCATACCGTTGTAATCGGGCGAGTTTCTGCTTTCAGATGCATCAGAAATTTTGCGGATTGGTCAATCCGTTCGGCAGATATGGCAGTTTGGACGTAAGAAACGCTTGAGAAACTCAAAATTTTCGCAGTTCTGATGCTCGAAACGAATAACTAGAACGGCCTAGGGGAAAAGTTCGCATACAGTTGTAATCGGGCGAGTTTCTACTTTCAGATGCAACAGAAATTTTGCGGATTGGACAATCCGTTAGCGAGATATGGCAGTTTGGAGGTAAAAAACGCTTGAGAAACTCAAAATTTTCGCAGTTCTGATGCTCGACAAGCATAACTAGAACGGCCTAGGGGAAAAGTACGCATGCCGTTGTAATCGGGCGAGTTTCTACTTTCAGATGCAACAGAAATTTTGCGGATTGGTCAATCCGTTAGCGAGATATGGCAGTTTGGAGGTAAGAAACGATAGAGAAATTCAAAATTTTCACAGTTCTGATGCTCTAAACGAATAACCAGAACGGCCTAGGGGAAAAGTACGAACACCGTTGTAATCGGGCGAGTTTCTACTTTCAGATGCAACAGAAATTTTGCGGATTGGTCAATCCGTTCGCGAGATGTGGCAGTTTGGAGGTAAGAAACGCTTGAGAAACTCAAAATTTTCGCAGTTCTGATGCTCGAAACGACTAACTAGAACGGCCTAGGGGAAAAGTTCGCATACCGTTGTAATCGGGCGAGTTTCTACTTTCAGATGCAACAGAAATTTTGCGGATTGGTCAATCCGTTCGCGAGATATGGCAGTTTGGAGGTAAGCAACGCTTGAGAAACTCAAAATTTTCGCAGTTCTGATGCTCGAAACGAATAACTAGAAAGGCCTAGGGGAAAAGTACGCATACCTTTGTAAGCGGGCGAGTTTCTACTTTCAGATGCAACAGAAATTTTGCGGATTGGTCAATCCGTTCGCGAGATATGACAGTTTGGAGGTAAGAAACGCTTGAGAAACTCAAAATTTTCGCAGTTCTGGTGCTCGAAACGAATAACTAGAATGGCCTAGGGGAAAAGTACGCATACCGTTGTAATCGGGCGAGTTTCTGCTTTCAGATGCATCAGAAATTTTGCGGATTGGTCAATCCGTTCGGCAGATATGGCAGTTTGGAGGTAAGAAACGCTTGAGAAACTCAAAATTTTCGCAGTTCTGATGCTCGAAACGAATAACTAGAAAGGCCTAGGGGAAAAGTACGCATACCGTTGTAATCGGGCGAGTTTCTACTTTCAGGTGCAACAGAAATTTTGCGGATTGGTCAATCCGTTCGCGAGATATGGCAGTTTGGAGGTAAGAAACGCTTGAGAAACTCAAAATTTTCGCAGTTCTGATGCTCGAAACGAATAACTAGAACGGCCTAGGGGAACAGTACGCATACCGTTGTAATCGGGCGAGTTTCTGCTTTCAGATGCATCAGAAATTTTGCGGATTGGTCAATCCGTTCGCGAGATATGGCAGTTTGGAAGTAAGAAACGCTTGAGAAACTCAAAATTTTCGCAGTTCTGATGCTCGAAACGAATAACTAGGGCGGTCTAGGGGAAAAGTACTCATACTGTTGTAATCGGGCGAGTTTCTGCTTTCAGATGCATCAGAAATTTTGCGGATTGGTCAATCCGTTCGCGAGATGTGGCAATTTGGAAGTAAGAAACGCTTGAGAAACTCAAAATTTTCGCAGTTCTGATGCTCGAAACGAATAACTAGAAAGGCCTAGGGGAAAAGTACGCATACCGTTGTAATCGGGCGAGTTTCTACTTTCAGATGCAACAGAAATTTTGCGGATTGGTCAATCCGTTCGCGAGATATGGCAGTTTGGAGGTAAGAAACGCTTGAGAAACTCAACATTTTCGCAGTTCTGATGCTCGAAACGAATAACAAGAACGGCCTAGGGGAAAAGTACGTATACCGTTGAAATCGGGCGAGTTTCTACTTTCAGATGCAACAGAAATTTTGCGGATTGGTCAATCCGTTCGCGAGATATGGCAGTTTGGAGGTAAGCAACGCTTGAGAAACTCAAAATTTTCGCAGTTCTGTTGCTCGATACGAATAACTAGAACGGCCTAGGGGAAAAGTACGCATACTGTTGTAATCGGGCGAGTTTCCACTTTCAGATGCAACAGAAATTTTGCGGATTGGTCAATCCGTTAGCGAGATATGGCAGTTTGGAGGTAAGAAACGCTTGAGAAACTCAAAATTTTCGCAGTTCTGATGCTCGACAAGCATAACTAGAACGGCCTAGGGGAAAAGTATGCATACCGTTGTAATCGGGCGAGTTTCTGCTTTCAGATGCATCAGAAATTTTGCGGATTGGTCAATCCGTTCGGCAGATATGGCAGTTTGGAGGTAAGAAACGCTTGAGAAACTCAAAATTTTCGCAGTTCTGATGCTCGAAACGAATAACTAGAACGGCCTAGGGGAAAAGTACGCATACAGTTGTAATCGGGCGAGTTTCTACTTCCAGATGCAACAGAAATTTTGCGGATTGGTCAATCCGTTAGCGAGATATGGCAGTTTGGAGGTAAAAAACGCTTGAGAAACTCAAAATTTTCGCAGTTCTGATGCTCGACAAGCATAACTAGAACGGCCTAGGGGAAAAGTACGCATACAGTTGTAATCGGGCGAGTTTCTACTTTCAGATGCAACAGAAATTCTGCGGATTAGTCAATCCGTTCGCGAGATATGGCAGTTTGGGGGTAAGAAACGCTAGAGAAACTCAAAATTTTCGCAGTTCTGATGCTCGAAACGAATAACTAGAACGGACTAGGGGAAAAGTACGCATACCGTTGTAATCGGGCGAGTTTCTACGTTCAGATGCAACAGAAATTTTGCGGATTGGTCAATCCGTTCGCGAGATATGCTAGTTTGGAGGTAAGAAACGCTTGAGAAACTCAAAATTTTCGCAGTTCTGATGCTCGAAATGAATAACTAGAAAGGCCTAGGGGAAAAGTACGCATACCGTTGTAATCGGGCGAGTTTCTACTTTCAGATGCAACAGACATTTTGCGGATTGGTCAATCCGTTCGCGAGATATGGCAGTTTGGAGGTAAGAAACGCTTGAGAAACTCAACATTTTCGCAGTTCTGATGCTCGAAACGAATAACAAGAACGGCCTAGGGGAAAAGTACGTATACCGTTGAAATCGGGCGAGTTTCTACTTTCAGATGCAACAGAAATTTTGCGGATTGGTCAATCCGTTAGCGAGATATGGCAGTTTGGAGGTAAGAAACGCTTGGGAAACTCAAAATTTATGCAGGTCTGATGCTCGACAAGCATAACTAGAACGGCCTAGGGGAAAAGTACGCATACCGTTGTAATCGGGCGAGTTTCTGCTTTCAGATGCATCAGAAATTTTGCGGATTGGTCAATCCGTTCGGCAGATATGGCAGTTTGGAGGTAAGAAACGCTTGAGAAACTCAAAATTTTCGCAGTTCTGATGCTCGAAATGAATAACTAGAAAGGCCTAGGGGAAAAGTACGCATACCGTTGTAATCGGGCGAGTTTCTACTTTCAGATGCAACAGAAATTTTGCGGATTGGTCAATCCGTTCGCGAGATATGGCAGTTTGGAGGTAAGAAACGCTTGAGAAACTCAACATTTTCGCAGTTCTGATGCTCGAAACGAATATCAAGAACGGCCTAGGGGAAAAGTACGTATACCGTTGAAATCGGGCGAGTTTCTACTTTCAGATGCAACAGAAATTTTGCGGATTGGTCAATCCGTTAGCGAGATATGGCAGTTTGGAGGTAAGAAACGCTTGAGAAACTCAAAATTTTCGCAGTTCTGATGCTCGACAAGCATAACTAGAACGGCCTAGGGGAAAAGTACGCATGCCGTTGTAATCGGGCGAGTTTCTACTTTCAGATGCAACAGAAATTTTGCGGATTGGTCAATCCGTTCGCGAGATATGGCAGTTTGGAGGTAAGAAACGATTGAGAAATTCAGAATTTTCACAGTTCTGATGCTCTAAACGAATAACCAGAACGGCCTAGGGGAAAAGTACGAACACCGTTGTAATCGGGCGAGTTTCTACTTTCAGATGCAACAGAAATTTTGCGGATTGGTCTATCCGTTCGCGAGATATGGCAGTTTGGAGGTAAGAAACGCTTGAGAAACTCAAAATTTTCGCAGTTCTGATGCTCGAAACGAATAACTAGAAAGGCCTAGGGGAAAAGTACGCATACCGTTGTAATCGGGCGAGTTTCTGCTTTCAGATGCATCAGAAATTTTGCGGATTGGTCAATCCGTTCGCGAGATGTGGCAGTTTGGAGGTAAGAAACGCTTGAGAAACTCAAAATTTTCGCAGTTCTGATGCTCGAAACGAATAACTAGAACGGCCTAGGGGAAAAGTTCGCATACCGTTGTAATCGGGCGAGTTTCTACTTTCAGATGCAACAGAAATTTTGCGGATTGGTCAATCCGCTCGCGAGATATGCCAGTTTGGAGGTATGAATCGCTTGAGAAACTCAAAATTTTCGCAGTTCTGATGCTCGAAACGAATAACTAGAACGGCCTAGGGGAAAAGTACGCATACCGTTGTAATCGGGCGAGTTTCTACTTTCAGATGCAACAGAAATTTTGCGGATTGGTCAATCCGTTAGCGAGATATGGCAGTTTGGAGGTAAAAAACGCTTGAGAAACTCAAAATTTTCGCAGTTCTGATGCTCGACAAGCATAACTAGAACGGCCTAGGGGAAAAGTACGCATGCCGTTGTAATCGGGCGAGTTTCTACTTTCAGATGCAACAGAAATTTTGCGGATTGGTCAATCCGTTCGCGAGATATGGCAGTTTGTAGGTAAGAAACGCTTGAGAAACTCAACATTTTCGCAGTTCTGATGCTCGAAACGAATAACTAGAACGGCCTAGGGGAAAAGTACGCATTCCGTTGTAATCGGGCGAGTTTCTGCTTTCAGATGCATCAGAAATTTTGCGGATTGGTCAATCCGTTCGCGAGATGTGGCAGTTTGGAGGTAAGAAACGCTTGAGAAACTCAAAATTTTCGCAGTTCTGAAGCTCGAAACGAATAACTAGAATGGCCTAGGGGAAAAGTACGCATACCGTTGTAATCGGGCGAGTTTCTGCTTTCAGATGCATCAGAAATTTTGCGGATTGGTCAATCCGTTCGGCAGATATGGCAGTTTGGAGGTAAGAAACGCTTGAGAAACTCAAAGTTTTCGCAGTTCTGATGCTCGAAACGAATAACTAGAACGGCCTAGGGGAAAAGTACGCATACAGTTGTAATCGGGCGAGTTTCTACTTCCAGATGCAACAGAAATTTTGCGGATTGGTCAATCCGTTAGCGAGATATGGCAGTTTGGAGGTAAAAAACGCTTGAGAAACTCAAAATTTTCGCAGTTCTGATGCTCGACAAGCATAACTAGAACGGCCTAGGGGAAAAGTACGCATACAGTTGTAATCGGGCGAGTTTCTACTTTCAGATGCAACAGAAATTCTGCGGATTAGTCAATCCGTTCGCGAGATATGGCAGTTTGGAGGTAAGAAACGCTAGAGAAACTCAAAATTTTCGCAGTTCTGATGCTCGAAACGAATAACTAGAACGGACTAGGGGAAAAGTACGCATACCGTTGTAATCGGGCGAGTTTCTACGTTCAGATGCAACAGAAATTTTGCGGATTGGTCAATCCGTTCGCGAGATATGCTAGTTTGGAGGTAAGAAACGCTTGAGAAACTCAAAATTTTCGCAGTTCTGATGCTCGAAATGAATAACTAGAAAGGCCTAGGGGAAAAGTACGCATACCGTTGTAATCGGGCGAGTTTCTACTTTCAGATGCAACAGACATTTTGCGGATTGGTCAATCCGTTCGCGAGATATGGCAGTTTGGAGGTAAGCAACGCTTGAGAAACTCAAAATTTTCGCAGTTCTGATGCTCGAAACGAATAACTAGAAAGGCCTAGGGGAAAAGTACGCATACCTTTGTAAGCGGGCGAGTTTCTACTTTCAGATGCAACAGAAATTTTGCGGATTGGTCAATCCGTTCGCGAGATATGACAGTTTGGAGGTAAGAAACGCTTGAGAAACTCAAAATTTTCGCAGTTCTGGTGCTCGAAACGAATAACTAGAATGGCCTAGGGGAAAAGTACGCATACCGTTGTAATCGGGCGAGTTTCTGCTTTCAGATGCATCAGAAATTTTGCGGATTGGTCAATCCGTTCGGCAGATATGGCAGTTTGGAGGTAAGAAACGCTTGAGAAACTCAAAATTTTCGCAGTTCTGATGCTCGAAACGAATAACTAGAAAGGCCTAGGGGAAAAGTACGCATACCGTTGTAATCGGGCGAGTTTCTACTTTCAGGTGCAACAGAAATTTTGCGGATTGGTCAATCCGTTCGCGAGATATGGCAGTTTGGAGGTAAGAAACGCTTGAGAAACTCAAAATTTTCGCAGTTCTGATGCTCGAAACGAATAACTAGAACGGCCTAGGGGAACAGTACGCATACCGTTGTAATCGGGCGAGTTTCTGCTTTCAGATGCATCAGAAATTTTGCGGATTGGTCAATCCGTTCGCGAGATATGGCAGTTTGGAAGTAAGAAACGCTTGAGAAACTCAAAATTTTCGCAGTTCTGATGCTCGAAACGAATAACTAGGGCGGTCTAGGGGAAAAGTACTCATACTGTTGTAATCGGGCGAGTTTCTGCTTTCAGATGCATCAGAAATTTTGCGGATTGGTCAATCCGTTCGCGAGATGTGGCAATTTGGAAGTAAGAAACGCTTGAGAAACTCAAAATTTTCGCAGTTCTGATGCTCGAAACGAATAACTAGAAAAGCCTAGGGGAAAAGTACGCATACCGTTGTAATCGGGCGAGTTTCTACTTTCAGATGCAACAGAAATTTTGCGGATTGGTCAATCCGTTCGCGAGATATGGCAGTTTGGAGGTAAGAAACGCTTGAGAAACTCAACATTTTCGCAGTTCTGATGCTCGAAACGAATAACAAGAACGGCCTAGGGGAAAAGTACGTATACCGTTGAAATCGGGCGAGTTTCTACTTTCAGATGCAACAGAAATTTTGCGGATTGGTCAATCCGTTCGCGAGATATGGCAGTTTGGAGGTAAGCAACGCTTGAGAAACTCAAAATTTTCGCAGTTCTGTTGCTCGATACGAATAACTAGAACGGCCTAGGGGAAAAGTACGCATACTGTTGTAATCGGGCGAGTTTCCACTTTCAGATGCAACAGAAATTTTGCGGATTGGTCAATCCGTTAGCGAGATATGGCAGTTTGGAGGTAAGAAACGCTTGAGAAACTCAAAATTTTCGCAGTTCTGATGCTCGACAAGCATAACTAGAACGGCCTAGGGGAAAAGTATGCATACCGTTGTAATCGGGCGAGTTTCTGCTTTCAGATGCATCAGAAATTTTGCGGATTGGTCAATCCGTTCGGCAGATATGGCAGTTTGGAGGTAAGAAACGCTTGAGAAACTCAAAATTTTCGCAGTTCTGATGCTCGAAACGAATAACTAGAACGGCCTAGGGGAAAAGTACGCATACAGTTGTAATCGGGCGAGTTTCTACTTCCAGATGCAACAGAAATTTTGCGGATTGGTCAATCCGTTAGCGAGATATGGCAGTTTGGAGGTAAAAAACGCTTGAGAAACTCAAAATTTTCGCAGTTCTGATGCTCGACAAGCATAACTAGAACGGCCTAGGGGAAAAGTACGCATACAGTTGTAATCGGGCGAGTTTCTACTTTCAGATGCAACAGAAATTCTGCGGATTAGTCAATCCGTTCGCGAGATATGGCAGTTTGGGGGTAAGAAACGCTAGAGAAACTCAAAATTTTCGCAGTTCTGATGCTCGAAACGAATAACTAGAACGGACTAGGGGAAAAGTACGCATACCGTTGTAATCGGGCGAGTTTCTACGTTCAGATGCAACAGAAATTTTGCGGATTGGTCAATCCGTTCGCGAGATATGCTAGTTTGGAGGTAAGAAACGCTTGAGAAACTCAAAATTTTCGCAGTTCTGATGCTCGAAATGAATAACTAGAAAGGCCTAGGGGAAAAGTACGCATACCGTTGTAATCGGGCGAGTTTCTACTTTCAGATGCAACAGACATTTTGCGGATTGGTCAATCCGTTCGCGAGATATGGCAGTTTGGAGGTAAGAAACGCTTGAGAAACTCAACATTTTCGCAGTTCTGATGCTCGAAACGAATAACAAGAACGGCCTAGGGGAAAAGTACGTATACCGTTGAAATCGGGCGAGTTTCTACTTTCAGATGCAACAGAAATTTTGCGGATTGGTCAATCCGTTAGCGAGATATGGCAGTTTGGAGGTAAGAAACGCTTGAGAAACTCAAAATTTATGCAGGTCTGATGCTCGACAAGCATAACTAGAACGGCCTAGGGGAAAAGTACGCATACCGTTGTAATCGGGCGAGTTTCTGCTTTCAGATGCATCAGAAATTTTGCGGATTGGTCAATCCGTTCGGCAGATATGGCAGTTTGGAGGTAAGAAACGCTTGAGAAACTCAAAATTTTCGCAGTTCTGATGCTCGAAATGAATAACTAGAAAGGCCTAGGGGAAAAGTACGCATACCGTTGTAATCGGGCGAGTTTCTACTTTCAGATGCAACAGAAATTTTGCGGATTGGTCAATCCGTTCGCGAGATATGGCAGTTTGGAGGTAAGAAACGCTTGAGAAACTCAACATTTTCGCAGTTCTGATGCTCGAAACGAATAACAAGAACGGCCTAGGGGAAAAGTACGTATACCGTTGAAATCGGGCGAGTTTCTACTTTCAGATGCAACAGAAATTTTGCGGATTGGTCAATCCGTTAGCGAGATATGGCAGTTTGGAGGTAAGAAACGCTTGAGAAACTCAAAATTTTCGCAGTTCTGATGCTCGACAAGCATAACTAGAACGGCCTAGGGGAAAAGTACGCATGCCGTTGTAATCGGGCGAGTTTCTACTTTCAGATGCAACAGAAATTTTGCGGATTGGTCAATCCGTTCGCGAGATATGGCAGTTTGGAGGTAAGAAACGATTGAGAAATTCAGAATTTTCACAGTTCTGATGCTCTAAACGAATAACCAGAACGGCCTAGGGGAAAAGTACGAACACCGTTGTAATCGGGCGAGTTTCTACTTTCAGATGCAACAGAAATTTTGCGGATTGGTCTATCCGTTCGCGAGATATGGCAGTTTGGAGGTAAGAAACGCTTGAGAAACTCAAAATTTTCGCAGTTCTGATGCTCGAAACGAATAACTAGAAAGGCCTAGGGGAAAAGTACGCATACCGTTGTAATCGGGCGAGTTTCTGCTTTCAGATGCATCAGAAATTTTGCGGATTGGTCAATCCGTTCGCGAGATGTGGCAGTTTGGAGGTAAGAAACGCTTGAGAAACTCAAAATTTTCGCAGTTCTGATGCTCGAAACGAATAACTAGAACGGCCTAGGGGAAAAGTTCGCATACCGTTGTAATCGGGCGAGTTTCTACTTTCAGATGCAACAGAAATTTTGCGGATTGGTCAATCCGCTCGCGAGATATGCCAGTTTGGAGGTATGAATCGCTTGAGAAACTCAAAATTTTCGCAGTTCTGATGCTCGAAACGAATAACTAGAACGGCCTAGGGGAAAAGTACGCATACCGTTGTAATCGGGCGAGTTTCTACTTTCAGATGCAACAGAAATTTTGCGGATTGGTCAATCCGTTAGCGAGATATGGCAGTTTGGAGGTAAAAAACGCTTGAGAAACTCAAAATTTTCGCAGTTCTGATGCTCGACAAGCATAACTAGAACGGCCTAGGGGAAAAGTACGCATGCCGTTGTAATCGGGCGAGTTTCTACTTTCAGATGCAACAGAAATTTTGCGGATTGGTCAATCCGTTCGCGAGATATGGCAGTTTGTAGGTAAGAAACGCTTGAGAAACTCAACATTTTCGCAGTTCTGATGCTCGAAACGAATAACTAGAACGGCCTAGGGGAAAAGTACGCATTCCGTTGTAATCGGGCGAGTTTCTGCTTTCAGATGCATCAGAAATTTTGCGGATTGGTCAATCCGTTCGCGAGATGTGGCAGTTTGGAGGTAAGAAACGCTTGAGAAACTCAAAATTTTCGCAGTTCTGAAGCTCGAAACGAATAACTAGAATGGCCTAGGGGAAAAGTACGCATACCGTTGTAATCGGGCGAGTTTCTGCTTTCAGATGCATCAGAAATTTTGCGGATTGGTCAATCCGTTCGGCAGATATGGCAGTTTGGAGGTAAGAAACGCTTGAGAAACTCAAAATTTTCGCAGTTCTGATGCTCGAAACGAATAACTAGAACGGCCTAGGGGAAAAGTACGCATACAGTTGTAATCGGGCGAGTTTCTACTTCCAGATGCAACAGAAATTTTGCGGATTGGTCAATCCGTTAGCGAGATATGGCAGTTTGGAGGTAAAAAACGCTTGAGAAACTCAAAATTTTCGCAGTTCTGATGCTCGACAAGCATAACTAGAACGGCCTAGGGGAAAAGTACGCATACAGTTGTAATCGGGCGAGTTTCTACTTTCAGATGCAACAGAAATTCTGCGGATTAGTCAATCCGTTCGCGAGATATGGCAGTTTGGAGGTAAGAAACGCTAGAGAAACTCAAAATTTTCGCAGTTCTGATGCTCGAAACGAATAACTAGAACGGACTAGGGGAAAAGTACGCATACCGTTGTAATCGGGCGAGTTTCTACGTTCAGATGCAACAGAAATTTTGCGGATTGGTCAATCCGTTCGCGAGATATGCTAGTTTGGAGGTAAGAAACGCTTGAGAAACTCAAAATTTTCGCAGTTCTGATGCTCGAAATGAATAACTAGAAAGGCCTAGGGGAAAAGTACGCATACCGTTGTAATCGGGCGAGTTTCTACTTTCAGATGCAACAGACATTTTGCGGATTGGTCAATCCGTTCGCGAGATATGGCAGTTTGGAGGTAAGAAACGCTTGAGAAACTCAACATTTTCGCAGTTCTGATGCTCGAAACGAATAACAAGAACGGCCTAGGGGAAAAGTACGTATACCGTTGAAATCGGGCGAGTTTCTACTTTCAGATGCAACAGAAATTTTGCGGATTGGTCAATCCGTTAGCGAGATATGGCAGTTTGGAGGTAAGAAACGCTTGAGAAACTCAAAATTTATGCAGGTCTGATGCTCGACAAGCATAACTAGAACGGCCTAGGGGAAAAGTACGCATACCGTTGTAATCGGGCGAGTTTCTGCTTTCAGATGCATCAGAAATTTTGCGGATTGGTCAATCCGTTCGGCAGATATGGCAGTTTGGAGGTAAGAAACGCTTGAGAAACTCAAAATTTTCGCAGTTCTGATGCTCGAAATGAATAACTAGAAAGGCCTAGGGGAAAAGTACACATACCGTTGTAATCGGGCGAGTTTCTACTTTCAGATGCAACAGAAATTTTGCGGATTGGTCAATCCGTTCGGCAGATATGGCAGTTTGGAGGTAAAAAACGCTTGAGAAACTCAAAATTTTCGCAGTTCTGATGCTCGACAAGCATAACTAGAACGGCCTAGGGGAAAAGTACGCATACAGTTGTAATCGGGCGAGTTTCTACTTTCAGATGCAACAGAAATTCTGCGGATTAGTCAATCCGTTCGCGAGATATGGCAGTTTGGAGGTAAGAAACGCTAGAGAAACTCAAAATTTTCGCAGTTCTGATGCTCGAAACGAATAACTAGAACGGACTAGGGGAAAAGTACGCATACCGTTGTAATCGGGCGAGTTTCTACGTTCAGATGCAACAGAAATTTTGCGGATTGGTCAATCCGTTCGCGAGATATGCTAGTTTGGAGGTAAGAAACGCTTGAGAAACTCAAAATTTTCGCAGTTCTGATGCTCGAAATGAATAACTAGAAAGGCCTAGGGGAAAAGTACGCATACCGTTGTAATCGGGCGAGTTTCTACTTTCAGATGCAACAGACATTTTGCGGATTGGTCAATCCGTTCGCGAGATATGGCAGTTTGGAGGTAAGAAACGCTTGAGAAACTCAACATTTTCGCAGTTCTGATGCTCGAAACGAATAACAAGAACGGCCTAGGGGAAAAGTACGTATACCGTTGAAATCGGGCGAGTTTCTACTTTCAGATGCAACAGAAATTTTGCGGATTGGTCAATCCGTTAGCGAGATATGGCAGTTTGGAGGTAAGAAACGCTTGAGAAACTCAAAATTTATGCAGGTCTGATGCTCGACAAGCATAACTAGAACGGCCTAGGGGAAAAGTACGCATACCGTTGTAATCGGGCGAGTTTCTGCTTTCAGATGCATCAGAAATTTTGCGGATTGGTCAATCCGTTCGGCAGATATGGCAGTTTGGAGGTAAGAAACGCTTGAGAAACTCAAAATTTTCGCAGTTCTGATGCTCGAAATGAATAACTAGAAAGGCCTAGGGGAAAAGTACGCATACCGTTGTAATCGGGCGAGTTTCTACTTTCAGATGCAACAGAAATTTTGCGGATTGGTCAATCCGTTCGCGAGATATGGCAGTTTGGAGGTAAGAAACGCTTGAGAAACTCAACATTTTCGCAGTTCTGATGCTCGAAACGAATAACAAGAACGGCCTAGGGGAAAAGTACGTATACCGTTGAAATCGGGCGAGTTTCTACTTTCAGATGCAACAGAAATTTTGCGGATTGGTCAATCCGTTAGCGAGATATGGCAGTTTGGAGGTAAGAAACGCTTGAGAAACTCAAAATTTTCGCAGTTCTGATGCTCGACAAGCATAACTAGAACGGCCTAGGGGAAAAGTACGCATGCCGTTGTAATCGGGCGAGTTTCTACTTTCAGATGCAACAGAAATTTTGCGGATTGGTCAATCCGTTCGCGAGATATGGCAGTTTGGAGGTAAGAAACGATTGAGAAATTCAGAATTTTCACAGTTCTGATGCTCTAAACGAATAACCAGAACGGCCTAGGGGAAAAGTACGAACACCGTTGTAATCGGGCGAGTTTCTACTTTCAGATGCAACAGAAATTTTGCGGATTGGTCTATCCGTTCGCGAGATATGGCAGTTTGGAGGTAAGAAACGCTTGAGAAACTCAAAATTTTCGCAGTTCTGATGCTCGAAACGAATAACTAGAAAGGCCTAGGGGAAAAGTACGCATACCGTTGTAATCGGGCGAGTTTCTGCTTTCAGATGCATCAGAAATTTTGCGGATTGGTCAATCCGTTCGCGAGATGTGGCAGTTTGGAGGTAAGAAACGCTTGAGAAACTCAAAATTTTCGCAGTTCTGATGCTCGAAACGAATAACTAGAACGGCCTAGGGGAAAAGTTCGCATACCGTTGTAATCGGGCGAGTTTCTACTTTCAGATGCAACAGAAATTTTGCGGATTGGTCAATCCGCTCGCGAGATATGCCAGTTTGGAGGTATGAATCGCTTGAGAAACTCAAAATTTTCGCAGTTCTGATGCTCGAAACGAATAACTAGAACGGCCTAGGGGAAAAGTACGCATACCGTTGTAATCGGGCGAGTTTCTACTTTCAGATGCAACAGAAATTTTGCGGATTGGTCAATCCGTTAGCGAGATATGGCAGTTTGGAGGTAAAAAACGCTTGAGAAACTCAAAATTTTCGCAGTTCTGATGCTCGACAAGCATAACTAGAACGGCCTAGGGGAAAAGTACGCATACAGTTGTAATCGGGCGAGTTTCTACTTTCAGATGCAACAGAAATTTTGCGGATTGGTCAATCCGTTAGCGAGATATGGCAGTTTGGAGGTAAAAAACGCTTGAGAAACTCAAAATTTTCGCAGTTCTGATGCTCGACAAGCATAACTAGAACGGCCTAGGGGAAAAGTACGCATGCCGTTGTAATCGGGCGAGTTTCTACTTTCAGATGCAACAGAAATTTTGCGGATTGGTCAATCCGTTCGCGAGATATGGCAGTTTGGAGGTAAGAAACGCTTGAGAAATTCAAAATTTTCGCAGTTCTGTTGCTCGATACGAATAACTAGAACGGCCTAGGGGAAAAGTACGCATACAGTTGTAATCGGGCGAGTTTCCACTTTCAGATGCAACAGAAATTTTGCGGATTGGTCAATCCGTTAGCGAGATATGGCAGTTTGGAGGTAAAAAACGCTTGAGAAACTCATAATTTTCGCAGTTCTGATGCTCAACAAGCATAACTAGAACGGCCTAGGGGAAAAGTACGCATGCCGCTGTAATCGGGCGAGTTTCTACTTTCAGATGCAACAGAAATTTTGCGGATTGGTCAATCCGTTCGCGAGATATGGCAGTTTGGAGGTAAGAAACGCTTGAGAAATTCAAAATTTTCACAGTTCTGATGCTCTAAACGAATAACCAGAACGGCCTAGGGGAAAAGTACGCACACCGTTGTAATCGGGCGAGTTTCTACTTTCAGATGCAACAGAAGTTTTGCGGATTGGTCAATCCGTTCGCGAGATATGGCAGTTTGGAGGTAAGAAACGCTTGAGAAACTCAAAATTTTCGCAGTTCTGATGCTCGAAACGAATAACTAGAAAGGCCTAGGGGAAAAGTACGCATACCGTTGTAATCGGGCGAGTTTCTGCTTTCAGATGCATCAGAAATTTTGCGGATTGGTCAATCCGTTCGCGAGATGTGGCAGTTTGGAGGTAAGAAACGCTTGAGAAACTCAAAATTTTCGCAGTTCTGAAGCTCGAAACGAATAACTAGAAAGGCCTAGGGGAAAAGTACGCATACCGTTGTAATCGGGCGAGTTTCTGCTTTCAGATGCATCAGAAATTTTGCGGATTGGTCAATCCGTTCGCGAGATGTGGCAGTTTGTAGGTAAGAAACGCTTGAGAAACTCAAAATTTTCGCAGTTCTGATGCTCGAAACAAATAACTAGAACGGCCTAGGGGAAAAGTACGTATACCGTTGTAATCGGGCGAGTTTCTACTTTCAGATGCAACAGAAATTTTGCGGATTGGTCAATCCGTTCGCGAGATATGACAGTTTGGAGGTAAGAAACACTTGAGAAACTCAAAATTTTCGCAGTTCTGATGCTCGAAACGAATTACTAGGGCGGCCTAGGGGAAAAGTACGCATACCGTTGTAATCGGGCGAGTTTCTGCTTTCAGATGCATCAGAAATTTTGCGGATTGGTCAATCCGTTCGCGAGATGTGGCTGTTTGTAGGTAAGAAACGCTTGAGAAACTCAAAATTTTCGCAGTTCTGATGCTCGAAACGAATAACTAGAACGGCCTAGGGGAAAAGTACGTATACCGTTGTAATCGGGCGAGTTTCTACTTTCAGATGCAACAGAAATTTTGCGGATTGGTCAATCCGTTCGCGAGATATGGCAGTTTGGAGGTAAGAAACGCTTGAGAAATTCAAAATTTTCACAGTTCTGATGCTCTAAACGAATAACCAGAACGGCCTAGGGGAGAAGTACGCACACCGTTGTAATCGGGCGAGTTTCTACTTTCAGATGCAACAGAAGTTTTGCGGATTGGTCAATCCGTTCGTGAGATATGGCAGTTTGGAGGTAAGAAACGCTTAAGAAACTCAAAATTTTCGCAGTTCTGATGCTCGAAACGAATAACTAGAAAGGCCTAGGGGAAAAGTACGCATACCGTTGTAATCGGGCGAATTTCTGCTTTCAGATGCATCAGAAATTTTGCGGATTGGTCAATCCGTTCGCGAGATGTGGCAGTTTGGAGGTAAGAAACGCTTGAGAAACTCAAAATTTTCGCAGTTCTGATGCTCGACAAGCATAACTAGAACGGCCTAGGGGAAAAGTACGCATACCGTTGTAATCGGGCGAGTTTCTGCTTTCAGATGCATCAGAAATTTTGCGGATTGGTCAATCCGTTCGCGAGATGTGGCAGTTTGGAGGTAAGAAACGCTTAAGAAACTCAAAATTTTCGCAGTTCTGATGCTCGAAACGAATAACTAGAAAGGCCTAGGGGAAAAGTACGCATACCGTTGTAATCGGGCGAATTTCTGCTTTCAGATGCATCAGAAATTTTGCGGATTGGTCAATCCGTTCGCGAGATGTGGCAGTTTGGAGGTAAGAAACGCTTGAGAAACTCAAAATTTTCGCAGTTCTGATGCTCGACAAGCATAACTAGAACGGCCTAGGGGAAAAGTACGCATACCGTTGTAATCGGGCGAGTTTCTGCTTTCAGATGCATCAGAAATTTTGCGGATTGGTCAATCCGTTCGCGAGATATGACAGTTTGGAGGTAAGAAACACTTGAGAAACTCAAAATTTTCGCAGTTCTGATGCTCGAAACGAATTACTAGGGCGGCCTAGGGGAAAAGTACGCATACCGTTGTAATCGGGCGAGTTTCTGCTTTCAGATGCATCAGAAATTTTGCGGATTGGTCAATCCGTTCGCGAGATGTGGCTGTTTGTAGGTAAGAAACGCTTGAGAAACTCAAAATTTTCGCAGTTCTGATGCTCGAAACGAATAACTAGAACGGCCTAGGGGAAAAGTACGTATACCGTTGTAATCGGGCGAGTTTCTACTTTCAGATGCAACAGAAATTTTGCGGATTGGTCAATCCGTTCGCGAGATATGACAGTTTGGAGGTAAGAAACGCTTGAGAAACTCAAAATTTTCGCAGTTCTGATGCTCGACAAGCATAACTAGAACGGCCTAGGGGAAAAGTACGCATGCCGCTGTAATCGGGCGAGTTTCTACTTTCAGATGCAACAGAAATTTTGCGGATTGGTCAATCCGTTCGCGAGATATGGCAGTTTGGAGGTAAGAAACGCTTGAGAAATTCAAAATTTTCACAGTTCTGATGCTCTAAACGAATAACCAGAACGGCCTAGGGGAGAAGTACGCACACCGTTGTAATCGGGCGAGTTTCTACTTTCAGATGCAACAGAAGTTTTGCGGATTGGTCAATCCGTTCGTGAGATATGGCAGTTTGGAGGTAAGAAACGCTTAAGAAACTCAAAATTTTCGCAGTTCTGATGCTCGAAACGAATAACTAGAAAGGCCTAGGGGAAAAGTACGCATACCGTTGTAATCGGGCGAATTTCTGCTTTCAGATGCATCAGAAATTTTGCGGATTGGTCAATCCGTTCGCGAGATGTGGCAGTTTGGAGGTAAGAAACGCTTGAGAAACTCAAAATTTTCGCAGTTCTGATGCTCGACAAGCATAACTAGAACGGCCTAGGGGAAAAGTACGCATACCGTTGTAATCGGGCGAGTTTCTGCTTTCAGATGCATCAGAAATTTTGCGGATTGGTCAATCCGTTCGCGAGATATGACAGTTTGGAGGTAAGAAACGCTTGAGAAACTCAAAATTTTCGCAGTTCTGATGCTCGAAACGAATTACTAGGGCGGCCTAGGGGAGAAGTACGCATACCGTTGTAATCGGGCGAGTTTCTACTTTCAGGTGCAACAGAAATTTTGCGGATTGGTCAATCCGTTCGCGAGATATGGCAGTTTGGAGGTAAGAAACGCTTGAGAAACTCAAAATTTTCGCAGTTCTGATGCTCGAAACGAATAACTAGAACGGCCTAGGGGAAAAGTACGTATACCGTTGTAATCGGGCGAGTTTCTACTTTCAGATGCAACAGAACTTTTGCGGATTTGTCAATCCGTTCGCGAGATATGGCAGTTTGGAGGTAAGCAACGCTTGAGAAACTCAAAATTTTCGCAGTTCTGTTGCTCGAAACGAATAACTAGAACGGCCTAGGGGAAAGGTACGCATACAGTTTTAATCGGGCGAGTTTCCACTTTCAGATGCAACAGAAATTTTGCGGATTGGTCAATCCGTTCGCGAGATATGGCAGTTTGGAGGTAAGAAACGCTTAAGAAACTCAAAATTTTCGCAGTTCTGATGCTCGAAACGAATAACTAGAAAGGCCTAGGGGAAAAGTACGCATACCGTTGTAATCGGGCGAGTTTCTGCTTTCAGATGCATCAGAAATTTTGCGGATTGGTCAATCCGTTCGCGAGATGTGGCAGTTTGGAGGTAAGAAACGCTTGAGAAACTCAAAATTTTCGCAGTTCTGATGCTCGAAACGAATAACTAGAACGGCCTAGGGGAAAAGTACGTATACCGTTGTAATCGGGCGAGTTTCTGCTTTCAGATGCATCAGAAATTTTGCGGATTGGTCAATCCGTTCGTGAGATATGGCAGTTTGGAGGTAAGAAACGCTTAAGAAACTCAAAATTTTCGCAGTTCTGATGCTCGAAACGAATAACTAGAAAGGCCTAGGGGAAAAGTACGCATACCGTTGTAATCGGGCGAGTTTCTGCTTTCAGATGCATCAGAAATTTTGCGGATTGGTCAATCCGTTCGCGAGATGTGGCAGTTTGGAGGTAAGAAACGCTTGAGAAACTCAAAATTTTCGCAGTTCTGATGCTCGAAACGAATAACTAGAACGGCCTAGGGGAAAAGTTCGCATACCGTTGTAATCGGGCGAGTTTCTACTTTCAGATGCAACAGAAATTTTGCGGATTGGTCAATCCGCTCGCGAGATATGCCAGTTTGGAGGTATGAATCGCTTGAGAAACTCAGAATTTTCGCAGTTCTGATGCTCGAAACGAATAACTAGAACGGCCTAGGGGAAAAGTACGCATACCGTTGTAATCGGGCGAGTTTCTACTTTCAGATGCAACAGAAATTTTGCGGATTGGTCAATCCGTTAGCGAGATATGGCAGTTTGGAGGTAAAAAACGATTGAGAAACTCAAAATTTTCGCAGTTCTGATGCTCGACAAGCATAACTAGAACGGCCTAGGGGAAAAGTACGCATGCCGTTGTAATCGGGCGAGTTTCTACTTTCAGATGCAACAGAAATTTTGCGGATTGGTCAATCCGTTCGCGAGATATGGCAGTTTGTAGGTAAGAAACGCTTGAGAAACTCAAAATTTTCGCAGTTCTGAAGCTCGAAACGAATAACTAGAATGGCCTAGGGGAAAAGTACGCATACCGTTGTAATCGGGCGAGTTTCTGCTTTCAGATGCATCAGAAATTTTGCGGATTGGTCAATCCGTTCGCGAGATGTGGCAGTTTGTAGGTAAGAAACGCTTGAGAAACTCAAAATTTTCGCAGTTCTGATGCTCGAAACGAATAACTAGAACGGCCTAGGGGAAAAGTACGCATACCGTTGTAATCGGGCGAGTTTCTACTTTCAGATGCAACAGAAATTTTGCGGATTGGTCAATCCGTTAGCGAGATATGGCAGTTTGGAGGTAAAAAACGCTTGAGAAACTCAAAATTTTCGCAGTTCTGATGCTCGACAAGCATAACTAGAACGGCCTAGGGGAAAAGTACGCATGCCGTTGTAATCGGGCGAGTTTCTACTTTCAGATGCAACAGAAATTTTGCGGATTGGTCAATCCGTTCGCGAGATATGGCAGTTTGGAGGTAAGAAACGCTTGAGAAATTCAAAATTTTCGCAGTTCTGTTGCTCGATACGAATAACTAGAACGGCCTAGGGGAAAAGTACGCATACAGTTGTAATCGGGCGAGTTTCCACTTTCAGATGCAACAGAAATTTTGCGGATTGGTCAATCCGTTAGCGAGATATGGCAGTTTGGAGGTAAAAAACGCTTGAGAAACTCATAATTTTCGCAGTTCTGATGCTCGACAAGCATAACTAGAACGGCCTAGGGGAAAAGTACGCATGCCGCTGTAATCGGGCGAGTTTCTACTTTCAGATGCAACAGAAATTTTGCGGATTGGTCAATCCGTTCGCGAGATATGGCAGTTTGGAGGTAAGAAACGCTTGAGAAATTCAAAATTTTCACAGTTCTGATGCTCTAAACGAATAACCAGAACGGCCTAGGGGAAAAGTACGCACACCGTTGTAATCGGGCGAGTTTCTACTTTCAGATGCAACAGAAGTTTTGCGGATTGGTCAATCCGTTCGCGAGATATGGCAGTTTGGAGGTAAGAAACGCTTGAGAAACTCAAAATTTTCGCAGTTCTGATGCTCGAAACGAATAACTAGAAAGGCCTAGGGGAAAAGTACGCATACCGTTGTAATCGGGCGAGTTTCTGCTTTCAGATGCATCAGAAATTTTGCGGATTGGTCAATCCGTTCGCGAGATGTGGCAGTTTGGAGGTAAGAAACGCTTGAGAAACTCAAAATTTTCGCAGTTCTGAAGCTCGAAACGAATAACTAGAAAGGCCTAGGGGAAAAGTACGCATACCGTTGTAATCGGGCGAGTTTCTGCTTTCAGGTGCATCAGAAATTTTGCGGATTGGTCAATCCGTTCGCGAGATGTGGCAGTTTGTAGGTAAGAAACGCTTGAGAAACTCAAAATTTTCGCAGTTCTGATGCTCGAAACGAATAACTAGAACGGCCTAGGGGAAAAGTACGTATACCGTTGTAATCGGGCGAGTTTCTACTTTCAGATGCAACAGAAATTTTGCGGATTGGTCAATCCGTTCGCGAGATATGACAGTTTGGAGGTAAGAAACACTTGAGAAACTCAAAATTTTCGCAGTTCTGATGCTCGAAACGAATTACTAGGGCGGTCTAGGGGAAAAGTACGCATACCGTTGTAATCGGGCGAGTTTCTGCTTTCAGATGCATCAGAAATTTTGCGGATTGGTCAATCCGTTCGCGAGATGTGGCTGTTTGTAGGTAAGAAACGCTTGAGAAACTCAAAATTTTCGCAGTTCTGATGCTCGAAACGAATAACTAGAACGGCCTAGGGGAAAAGTACGTATACCGTTGTAATCGGGCGAGTTTCTACTTTCAGATGCAACAGAAATTTTGCGGATTGGTCAATCCGTTCGCGAGATATGACAGTTTGGAGGTAAGAAACGCTTGAGAAACTCAAAATTTTCGCAGTTCTGATGCTCGACAAGCATAACTAGAACGGCCTAGGGGAAAAGTACGCATGCCGCTGTAATCGGGCGAGTTTCTACTTTCAGATGCAACAGAAATTTTGCGGATTGGTCAATCCGTTCGCGAGATATGGCAGTTTGGAGGTAAGAAACGCTTGAGAAATTCAAAATTTTCACAGTTCTGATGCTCTAAACGAATAACCAGAACGGCCTAGGGGAGAAGTACGCACACCGTTGTAATCGGGCGAGTTTCTGCTTTCAGATGCATCAGAAATTTTGCGGATTGGTCAATCCGTTCGCGAGATGTGGCAGTTTGGAGGTAAGAAACGCTTGAGAAACTCAAAATTTTCGCAGTTCTGATGCTCGAAACGAATAACTAGAAAGGCCTAGGGGAAAAGTACGCATACCGTTGTAATCGGGCGAGTTTCTGCTTTCAGATGCATCAGAAATTTTGCGGATTGGTCAATCCGTTCGCGAGATGTGGCAGTTTGTAGGTAAGAAACGCTTGAGAAACTCAAAATTTTCGCAGTTCTGATGCTCGAAACGAATATCCAGAACGGCCTAGGGGAAAAGTACGTATACCGTTGTAATCGGGCGAGTTTCTACTTTCAGATGCAACAGAAATTTTGCGGATTGGTCAATCCGTTCGCGAGATATGACAGTTTGGAGGTAAGAAACGCTTGAGAAACTCAAAATTTTCGCAGTTCTGATGCTCGAAACGAATTACTAGGGCGGCCTAGGGGAGAAGTACGCATACCGTTGTAATCGGGCGAGTTTCTACTTTCAGGTGCAACAGAAATTTTGCGGATTGGTCAATCCGTTCGCGAGATATGGCAGTTTGGAGGTAAGAAACGCTTGAGAAACTCAAAATTTTCGCAGTTCTGATGCTCGAAACGAATAACTAGAACGGCCTAGGGGAAAAGTACGTATACCGTTGTAATCGGGCGAGTTTCTACTTTCAGATGCAACAGAACTTTTGCGGATTTGTCAATCCGTTCGCGAGATATGGCAGTTTGGAGGTAAGCAACGCTTGAGAAACTCAAAATTTTCGCAGTTCTGTTGCTCGAAACGAATAACTAGAATGGCCTAGGGGAAAAGTACGCATACAGTTTTAATCGGGCGAGTTTCCACTTTCAGATGCAACAGAAATTTTGCGGATTGGTCAATCCGTTCGCGAGATATGGCAGTTTGGAAGTAAGAAACGCTTGAGAAACTCAAAATTTTCGCAGTTCTGATGCTCGAAACGAATTACTAGGGCGGCCTAGGGGAAAAGTACGCATACTGTTGTAATCGGGCGAGTTTCTGCTTTCAGATGCATCAGAAATTTTGCGGATTGGTCAATCCGTTCGCGAGATGTGGCAGTTTGTAGGTAAGAAACGCTTGAGAAACTCAAAATTTTCGCAGTTCTGATGCTCGAAACGAATAACTAGAACGGCCTAGGGGAAAAGTACGTATACCGTTGTAATCGGGCGAGTTTCTACTTTCAGATGCATCAGAAATTTTGCGGATTGGTCAATCCGTTCGCGAGGTATGACAGTTTGGAGGTAAGAAACGCTTGAGAAACTCAAAATTTTCGCAGTTCTGGTGCTCGAAACGAATAACTAGAAAGGCCTAGGGGAACAGTACGCATACCGTTGTAATCGGGCGAGTTTCTACTTTCAGATGCAACAGAAATTTTGCGGATTGGTCAATCCGTTCGCGAGATATGACAGTTTGGAGGTACGAAACACTTGAGAAACTCAAAATTTTCGCAGTTCTGATGCTCGAAACGAATTACTAGAACGGCCTAGGGGAAAAGTACGCATACCGTTGTAATCGGACGAGTTTCTACTTTCAGATGCAACAGAAATTTTGCGGATTGGTCAATCCGTTCGCGAGATATGGCAGTTTGGAGGTTAGAAACGCTTGAGAAATTCAAAATTTTCACAGTTCTGATGCTCTAAACGAATAACCAGAACGGCCTAGGGGAGAAGTGCGCATACCGTTGTAATCGGGCGAGTTTCTGCTTTCAGATGCATCAGAAATTTTGCGGATTGGTCAATCCGTTCGCGAGATGTGGCAGTTTGGAGGTAAGAAACGCTTGAGAAACTCAAAATTTTCGCAGTTCTGAAGCTCGAAACGAATAACTAGAAAGGCCTAGGGGAAAAGTACGCATACCGTTGTAATCGGGCGAGTTTCTGCTTTCAGGTGCATCAGAAATTTTGCGGATTGGTCAATCCGTTCGCGAGATGTGGCAGTTTGTAGGTAAGAAACGCTTGAGAAACTCAAAATTTTCGCAGTTCTGATGCTCGAAACGAATAACTAGAACGGCCTAGGGGAAAAGTACGTATACCGTTGTAATCGGGCGAGTTTCTACTTTCAGATGCAACAGAAATTTTGCGGATTGGTCAATCCGTTCGCGAGATATGACAGTTTGGAGGTAAGAAACACTTGAGAAACTCAAAATTTTCGCAGTTCTGATGCTCGAAACGAATTACTAGGGCGGTCTAGGGGAAAAGTACGCATACCGTTGTAATCGGGCGAGTTTCTGCTTTCAGATGCATCAGAAATTTTGCGGATTGGTCAATCCGTTCGCGAGATGTGGCTGTTTGTAGGTAAGAAACGCTTGAGAAACTCAAAATTTTCGCAGTTCTGATGCTCGAAACGAATAACTAGAACGGCCTAGGGGAAAAGTACGTATACCGTTGTAATCGGGCGAGTTTCTACTTTCAGATGCAACAGAAATTTTGCGGATTGGTCAATCCGTTCGCGAGATATGACAGTTTGGAGGTAAGAAACGCTTGAGAAACTCAAAATTTTCGCAGTTCTGATGCTCGACAAGCATAACTAGAACGGCCTAGGGGAAAAGTACGCATGCCGCTGTAATCGGGCGAGTTTCTACTTTCAGATGCAACAGAAATTTTGCGGATTGGTCAATCCGTTCGCGAGATATGGCAGTTTGGAGGTAAGAAACGCTTGAGAAATTCAAAATTTTCACAGTTCTGATGCTCTAAACGAATAACCAGAACGGCCTAGGGGAGAAGTACGCACACCGTTGTAATCGGGCGAGTTTCTGCTTTCAGATGCATCAGAAATTTTGCGGATTGGTCAATCCGTTCGCGAGATGTGGCAGTTTGGAGGTAAGAAACGCTTGAGAAACTCAAAATTTTCGCAGTTCTGATGCTCGAAACGAATAACTAGAAAGGCCTAGGGGAAAAGTACGCATACCGTTGTAATCGGGCGAGTTTCTGCTTTCAGATGCATCAGAAATTTTGCGGATTGGTCAATCCGTTCGCGAGATGTGGCAGTTTGTAGGTAAGAAACGCTTGAGAAACTCAAAATTTTCGCAGTTCTGATGCTCGAAACGAATATCCAGAACGGCCTAGGGGAAAAGTACGTATACCGTTGTAATCGGGCGAGTTTCTACTTTCAGATGCAACAGAAATTTTGCGGATTGGTCAATCCGTTCGCGAGATATGACAGTTTGGAGGTAAGAAACGCTTGAGAAACTCAAAATTTTCGCAGTTCTGATGCTCGAAACGAATTACTAGGGCGGCCTAGGGGAGAAGTACGCATACCGTTGTAATCGGGCGAGTTTCTACTTTCAGGTGCAACAGAAATTTTGCGGATTGGTCAATCCGTTCGCGAGATATGGCAGTTTGGAGGTAAGAAACGCTTGAGAAACTCAAAATTTTCGCAGTTCTGATGCTCGAAACGAATAACTAGAACGGCCTAGGGGAAAAGTACGTATACCGTTGTAATCGGGCGAGTTTCTACTTTCAGATGCAACAGAACTTTTGCGGATTTGTCAATCCGTTCGCGAGATATGGCAGTTTGGAGGTAAGCAACGCTTGAGAAACTCAAAATTTTCGCAGTTCTGTTGCTCGAAACGAATAACTAGAATGGCCTAGGGGAAAAGTACGCATACAGTTTTAATCGGGCGAGTTTCCACTTTCAGATGCAACAGAAATTTTGCGGATTGGTCAATCCGTTCGCGAGATATGGCAGTTTGGAAGTAAGAAACGCTTGAGAAACTCAAAATTTTCGCAGTTCTGATGCTCGAAACGAATTACTAGGGCGGCCTAGGGGAAAAGTACGCATACTGTTGTAATCGGGCGAGTTTCTGCTTTCAGATGCATCAGAAATTTTGCGGATTGGTCAATCCGTTCGCGAGATGTGGCAGTTTGTAGGTAAGAAACGCTTGAGAAACTCAAAATTTTCGCAGTTCTGATGCTCGAAACGAATAACTAGAACGGCCTAGGGGAAAAGTACGTATACCGTTGTAATCGGGCGAGTTTCTACTTTCAGATGCATCAGAAATTTTGCGGATTGGTCAATCCGTTCGCGAGGTATGACAGTTTGGAGGTAAGAAACGCTTGAGAAACTCAAAATTTTCGCAGTTCTGGTGCTCGAAACGAATAACTAGAAAGGCCTAGGGGAACAGTACGCATACCGTTGTAATCGGGCGAGTTTCTACTTTCAGATGCAACAGAAATTTTGCGGATTGGTCAATCCGTTCGCGAGATATGACAGTTTGGAGGTACGAAACACTTGAGAAACTCAAAATTTTCGCAGTTCTGATGCTCGAAACGAATTACTAGAACGGCCTAGGGGAAAAGTACGCATACCGTTGTAATCGGACGAGTTTCTACTTTCAGATGCAACAGAAATTTTGCGGATTGGTCAATCCGTTCGCGAGATATGGCAGTTTGGAGGTTAGAAACGCTTGAGAAATTCAAAATTTTCACAGTTCTGATGCTCTAAACGAATAACCAGAACGGCCTAGGGGAGAAGTGCGCATACCGTTGTAATCGGGCGAGTTTCTGCTTTCAGATGCATCAGCAATTTTGCGGATTGGTCTATCCGTTCGCGAGATGTGGCAGTTTGTAGGTAAGAAACGCTTGAGAAACTCAAAATTTTCGCAGTTCTGATGCTCGAAACGTATAACTAGAACGGCCTAGGGAGAAGTACGTATACCGTTGTAATCGGGCGAGTTTCTACTTTCAGATGCAACAGAAATTTTGCGGATTGGTCAATCCGTTCGCGAGATATGACAGTTTGGAGGTAAGAAACGCTTGAGAAACTCAAAATTTTCGCAGTTCTGATGCTCGAAACGAATTACTAGGGCGGCCTAGGGGAAAAGTACGCATACAGTTGTAATCGGGCGAGTTTCCACTTTCAGATGCAACAGAAATTTTGCGGATTGGTCAATCCGTTCGCGAGATATGGCAGTTTGGAGGTAAGCAACGCTTGAGAAACTCAAAATTTTCGCAGTTCTGTTGCTCGATACGAATAACTAGAACGGCCTAGGGGAAAAGTACGCATACAGTTGTAATCGGGCGAGTTTCCACTTTCAGATGCAACAGAAATTTTGCGGATTGGTCAATCCGTTCGCGAGATATGGCAGTTTGGAGGTAAGCAACGCTTGAGAAACTCAAAATTTTCGCAGTTCTGTTGCTCGATACGAATAACTAGAACGGCCTAGGGGAAAAGTACGCATACAGTTGTAATCGGGCGAGTTTCCACTTTCAGATGCAACAGAAATTTTGCGGATTGGTCAATCCGTTAGCGAGATATGGCAGTTTGGAGGTAAGAAACGCTTGAGAAACTCAAAATTTTCGCAGTTCTGATGCTCGACAAGCATAACTAGAACGGCCTAGGGGAAAAGTACGCATGCCGTGGTAATCGGGCGAGTTTCTACTTTCAGATGCAACAGAAATTTTGCGGATTGGTCAATCCGTTCGCGAGATATGGCAGTTTGGAGGTAAGAAACGCTTGAGGAATTCAAAATTTTCACAGTTCTGATGCTCTAAACGAATAACCAGAACGGTCTAGGGGAAAAGTACGAACACCGTTGTAATCGGGCGAGTTTCTACTTTCAGATGCAACAGAAATTTTGCGGATTGGTCAATCCGTTCGCGAGATATGGCAGTTTGGAGGTAAGAAACGCTTGAGAAACTCAAAATTTTCGCAGTTCTGATGCTCGAAACGAATAACTAGAAAGGCCTAGGGGAAAAGTACGCATACCGTTGTAATCGGGCGAGTTTCTGCTTTCAGATGCATCAGAAATTTTGCGGATTGGTCAATCCGTTCGGCAGATATGGCAGTTTGGAGGTAAGAAACGCTTGAGAAACTCAAAATTTTCGCAGTTCTGATGCCCGAAACGAATAACTAGAACGGCCTAGGGGAAAAGTACGCATACAGTTGTAATCGGGCGAGTTTCTACTTTCAGATGCAACAGAAATTTTGCGGATTGGACAATCCGTTAGCGAGATATGGCAGTTTGGAGGTAAAAAACGCTTGAGAAACTCAAAATTTTCGCAGTTCTGATGATCGACAAGCATAACTAGAACGGCCTAGGGGAAAAGTACGCATGCCGTTGTAATCGGGCGAGTTTCTACTTCCAGATGCAACAGAAATTTTGCGGATTGGTCAATCCGTTTGCGAGATATGGCAGTTTGGAGGTAAGAAACGATTGAGAAATTCAAAATTTTCACAGTTCTGATGCTCTAAACGAATAACCAGAACGGCCTAGGGGAAAAGTACGAACACCGTTGTAATCGGGCGAGTTTCTACTTTCAGATGCAACAGAAATTTTGCGGATTGGTCTATCCGTTCGCGAGATATGGCAGTTTGGAGGTAAGAAACGCTTGAGAAACTCAAAATTTTCGCAGTTCTGGTGCTCGAAACGAATAACTAGAATGGCCTAGGGGAAAAGTACGCATACCGTTGTAATCGGGCGAGTTTCTGCTTTCAGATGCATCAGAAATTTTGCGGATTGGTCAATCCGTTCGCGAGATGTGGCAGTTTGGAAGTAAGAAACGCTTGAGAAACTCAAAATTTTCGCAGTTCTGATGCTCGAAACGAATAACTAGAAAGGCCTAGGGGAAAAGTACGCATACCGTTGTAATCGGGCGAGTTTCTACTTTCAGGTGCAACAGAAATTTTGCGGATTGGTCAATCCGTTCGCGAGATATGGCAGTTTGGAGGTAAGAAACGCTTGAGAAACTCAAAATTTTCGCAGTTCTGATGCTCGAAACGAATAACTAGAACGGCCTAGGGGAAAAGTACGTATACCGTTGTAATCGGGCGAGTTTCTACTTTCAGATGCAACAGAACTTTTGCGGATTGGTCAATCCGTTCGCGAGATATGGCAGTTTGGAGGTAAGCAACGCTTGAGAAACTCAAAATTTTCGCAGTTCTGTTGCTCGAAACGAATAACTAGAACGGCCTAGGGGAAAAGTACGCATACAGTTTTAATCGGGCGAGTTTCCACTTTCAGATGCAACAGAAATTTTGCGGATTGGTCAATCCGTTCGCGAGATATGGCAGTTTGGAAGTAAGAAACGCTTGAGAAACTCAAAATTTTCGCAGTTCTGATGCTCGAAACGAATTACTAGGGCGGCCTAGGGGAAAAGTACGCATACCGTTGTAATCGGGCGAGTTTCTGCTTTCAGATGCATCAGAAATTTTGCGGATTGGTCAATCCGTTCGCGAGATGTTGCAGTTTGTAGGTAAGAAACGCTTGAGAAACTCAAAATTTTCGCAGTTCTGATGCTCGAAACGAATAACTAGAACGGCCTAGGGGAAAAGTACGTATACCGTTGTAATCGGGCGAGTTTCTACTTTCAGATGCAACAGAAATTTTGCGGATTGGTCAATCCGTTCGCGAGGTATGACAGTTTGGAGGTGAGAAACGCTTGAGAAACTCAAAATTTTCGCAGTTCTGGTGCTCGAAACGAATAACTAGAAAGGCCTAGGGGAACAGTACGCATACCGTTGTAATCGGGCGAGTTTCTGCTTTCAGATGCATCAGAAATTTTGCGGATTGGTCAATCCGTTCGCGAGATATGGCAGTTTGGAAGTAAGAAACGCTTGAGAAACTCAAAATTTTCGCAGTTCTGATGCTCGAAACGAATAACTAGGGCGGTCTAGGGGAAAAGTACTCATACTGTTGTAATCGGGCGAGTTTCTGCTTTCAGATGCATCAGAAATTTTGCGGATTGGTCAATCCGTTCGCGAGATGTGGCAATTTGGAAGTAAGAAACGCTTGAGAAACTCAAAATTTTCGCAGTTCTGATGCTCGAAACGAATAACTAGAAAGGCCTAGGGGAAAAGTACGCATACCGTTGTAATCGGGCGAGTTTCTACTTTCAGATGCAACAGAAATTTTGCGGATTGGTCAATCCGTTCGCGAGATATGGCAGTTTGGAGGTAAGAAACGCTTGAGAAACTCAACATTTTCGCAGTTCTGATGCTCGAAACGAATTACTAGGGCGGCCTAGGGGAAAAGTACGCATACCGTTGTAATCGGGCGAGTTTCTGCTTTCAGATGCATCAGAAATTTTGCGGATTGGTCAATCCGTTCGCGAGATGTTGCAGTTTGTAGGTAAGAAACGCTTGAGAAACTCAAAATTTTCGCAGTTCTGATGCTCGAAACGAATAACTAGAACGGCCTAGGGGAAAAGTACGTATACCGTTGTAATCGGGCGAGTTTCTACTTTCAGATGCAACAGAACTTTTGCGGATTGGTCAATCCGTTCGCGAGATATGGCAGTTTGGAGGTAAGCAACGCTTGAGAAACTCAAAATTTTCGCAGTTCTGTTGCTCGAAACGAATAACTAGAACGGCCTAGGGGAAAAGTACGCATACAGTTTTAATCGGGCGAGTTTCCACTTTCAGATGCAACAGAAATTTTGCGGATTGGTCAATCCGTTCGCGAGATATGGCAGTTTGGAAGTAAGAAACGCTTGAGAAACTCAAAATTTTCGCAGTTCTGATGCTCGAAACGAATTACTAGGGCGGCCTAGGGGAAAAGTACGCATACCGTTGTAATCGGGCGAGTTTCTGCTTTCAGATGCATCAGAAATTTTGCGGATTGGTCAATCCGTTCGCGAGATGTTGCAGCTTGTAGGTAAGAAACGCTTGAGAAACTCAAAATTTTCGCAGTTCTGATGCTCGAAACGAATAACTAGAACGGCCTAGGGGAAAAGTACGTATACCGTTGTAATCGGGCGAGTTTCTACTTTCAGATGCAACAGAAATTTTGCGGATTGGTCAATCCGTTCGCGAGGTATGACAGTTTGGAGGTGAGAAACGCTTGAGAAACTCAAAATTTTCGCAGTTCTGGTGCTCGAAACGAATAACTAGAAAGGCCTAGGGGAACAGTACGCATACCGTTGTAATCGGGCGAGTTTCTGCTTTCAGATGCATCAGAAATTTTGCGGATTGGTCAATCCGTTCGCGAGATATGGCAGTTTGGAAGTAAGAAACGCTTGAGAAACTCAAAATTTTCGCAGTTCTGATGCTCGAAACGAATAACTAGGGCGGTCTAGGGGAAAAGTACTCATACTGTTGTAATCGGGCGAGTTTCTGCTTTCAGATGCATCAGAAATTTTGCGGATTGGTCAATCCGTTCGCGAGATGTGGCAATTTGGAAGTAAGAAACGCTTGAGAAACTCAAAATTTTCGCAGTTCTGATGCTCGAAACGAATAACTAGAAAGGCCTAGGGGAAAAGTACGCATACCGTTGTAATCGGGCGAGTTTCTACTTTCAGATGCAACAGAAATTTTGCGGATTGGTCAATCCGTTCGCGAGATATGGCAGTTTGGAGGTAAGAAACGCTTGAGAAACTCAACATTTTCGCAGTTCTGATGCTCGAAACGAATAACAAGAACGGCCTAGGGGAAAAGTACGTATACCGTTGAAATCGGGCGAGTTTCTACTTTCAGATGCAACAGAAATTTTGCGGATTGGTCAATCCGTTAGCGAGATATGGCAGTTTGGAGGTAAAAAACGCTTGAGAAACTCAAAATTTTCGCAGTTCTGATGCTCGACAAGCATAACTAGAACGGCCTAGGGGAAAAGTACGCATACAGTTTTAATCGGGCGAGTTTCCACTTTCAGATGCAACAGAAATTTTGCGGATTGGTCAATCCGTTCGCGAGATATGGCAGTTTGGAAGTAATAAACGCTTGAGAAACTCAAAATTTTCGCAGTTCTGATGCTCGAAACGAATTACTAGGGCGGCCTAGGGGAAAAGTACGCATACCGTTGTAATCGGGCGAGTTTCTGCTTTCAGATGCATCAGAAATTTTGCGGATTGGTCAATCCGTTCGCGAGATGTTGCAGTTTGTAGGTAAGAAACGCTTGAGAAACTCAAAATTTTCGCAGTTCTGATGCTCGAAACGAATAACTAGAACGGCCTAGGGGAAAAGTACGTATACCGTTGTAATCGGGCGAGTTTCTACTTTCAGATGCAACAGAAATTTTGCGGATTGGTCAATCCGTTCGCGAGGTATGACAGTTTGGAGGTGAGAAACGCTTGAGAAACTCAAAATTTTCGCAGTTCTGGTGCTCGAAACGAATAACTAGAAAGGCCTAGGGGAACAGTACGCATACCGTTGTAATCGGGCGAGTTTCTGCTTTCAGATGCATCAGAAATTTTGCGGATTGGTCAATCCGTTCGCGAGATATGGCAGTTTGGAAGTAAGTAACGCTTGAGAAACTCAAAATTTTCGCAGTTCTGATGCTCGAAACGAATAACTAGGGCGGTCTAGGGGAAAAGTACTCATACTGTTGTAATCGGGCGAGTTTCTGCTTTCAGATGCATCAGAAATTTTGCGGATTGGTCAATCCGTTCGCGAGATGTGGCAATTTGGAAGTAAGAAACGCTTGAGAAACTCAAAATTTTCGCAGTTCTGATGCTCGAAACGAATAACTAGAAAGGCCTAGGGGAAAAGTACGCATACCGTTGTAATCGGGCGAGTTTCTACTTTCAGATGCAACAGAAACTTTGCGGATTGGTCAATCCGTTCGCGAGATATGGCAGTTTGGAGGTAAGAAACGCTTGAGAAACTCAACATTTTCGCAGTTCTGATGCTCGAAACGAATAACAAGAACGGCCTAGGGGAAAAGTACGTATACCGTTGAAATCGGGCGAGTTTCTACTTTCAGATGCAACAGAAATTTTGCGGATTGGTCAATCCGTTCGCGAGATATGGCAGTTTGGAGGTAAGCAACGCTTGAGAAACTCAAAATTTTCGCAGTTCTGTTGCTCGATACGAATAACTAGAACGGCCTAGGGGAAAAGTACGCATACAGTTGTAATCGGGCGAGTTTCCACTTTCAGATGCAACAGAAATTTTGCGGATTGGTCAATCCGTTAGCGAGATATGGCAGTTTGGAGGTAAGAAACGCTTGAGAAACTCAAAATTTTCGCAGTTCTGATGCTCGACAAGCATAACTAGAACGGCCTAGGGGAAAAGTATGCATACCGTTGTAATCGGGCGAGTTTCTGCTTTCAGATGCATCAGAAATTTTGCGGATTGGTCAATCCGTTCGGCAGATATGGCAGTTTGGAGGTAAGAAACGCTTGAGAAACTCAAAATTTTCGCAGTTCTGATGCTCGAAACGAATAAATAGAACGGCCTAGGGGAAAAGTACGCATACAGTTGTAATCGGGCGAGTTTCTACTTTCAGATGCAACAGAAATTTTGCGGATTGGTCAATCCGTTAGCGAGATATGGCAGTTTGGAGGTAAAAAACGCTTGAGAAACTCAAAATTTTCGCAGTTCTGATGCTCGACAAGCATAACTAGAACGGCCTAGGGGAAAAGTACGCATGCCGTTGTAATCGGGCGAGTTTCTACTTTCAGATGCAACAGAAATTTTGCGGATTGGTCAATCCGTTCGCGAGATATGGCAGTTTGGAGGTAAGAAACGATTGAGAAATTCAAAATTTTCACAGTTCTGATGCTCTAAACGAATAACCAGAACGGCCTAGGGGAAAAGTACGAACACCGTTGTAATCGGGCGAGTTTCTACTTTCAGATGCAACAGAAATTTTGCGGATTGGTCTATCCGTTCGCGAGATATGGCAGTTTGGAGGTAAGAAACGCTTGAGAAACTCAAAATTTTCGCAGTTCTGATGCTCGACAAGCATAACTAGAACGGCCTAGGGGAAAAGTACGCATACAGTTGTAATCGGGCGAGTTTCTACTTTCAGATGCAACAGAAATTTTGCGGATTGGTCAATCCGTTCGCGAGATATGGCAGTTTGTAGGTAAGAAACGCTTGAGAAACTCAACATTTTCGCAGTTCTGATGCTCGAAACGAATAACTAGAACGGCCTAGGGGAAAAGTACGCATTCCGTTGTAATCGGGCGAGTTTCTACTTTCAGATGCAACAGAAATTTTGCGGATTGGTCAATCCGTTCGCGAGATATGGCAGTTTGGAGGTAAGAAACGCTTGAGAAACTCAAAATTTTCGCAGTTCTGATGCTCGAAACGAATAACTAGAACGGCCTAGGGGAAAAGTACGCATACCGTTGTAATCGGGCGAGTTTCTACTTTCAGATGCAACAGAAATTTTGCGGATTAGTCAATCCGTTCGCGAGATATGGCAGTTTGGAGGTAAGAAACGCTAGAGAAACTCAAAATTTTCGCAGTTCTGATGCTCGAAACGAATAACTAGAACGGACTAGGGGAAAAGTACGCATACCGTTGTAATCGGGCGAGTTTCTACGTTCAGATGCAACAGAAATTTTGCGGATTGGTCAATCCGTTCGCGAGATATGCTAGTTTGGAGGTAAGAAACGCTTGAGAAACTCAAAATTTTCGCAGTTCTGATGCTCGAAATGAATAACTAGAACGGCCTAGGGGAAAAGTACGCATTCCGTTGTAATCGGGCGAGTTTCTACTTTCAGATGCAACAGAAATTTTGCGGATTGGTCAATCCGTTCGCGAGATATGGCAGTTTGTAGGTAAGAAACGCTTGAGAAACTCAACATTTTCGCAGTTCTGATGCTCGAAACGAATAACTAGAACGGCCTAGGGGAAAAGTACGCATTCCGTTGTAATCGGGCGAGTTTCTACTTTCAGATGCAACAGAAATTTTGCGGATTGGTCAATCCGTTCGCGAGATATGGCAGTTTGGAGGTAAGAAACGCTTGAGAAACTCAAAATTTTCGCAGTTCTGATGCTCGAAACGAATAACTAGAACGGCCTAGGGGAAAAGTACGCATACCGTTGTAATCGGGCGAGTTTCTACTTTCAGATGCAACAGAAATTTTGCGGATTAGTCAATCCGTTCGCGAGATATGGCAGTTTGGAGGTAAGAAACGCTAGAGAAACTCAAAATTTTCGCAGTTCTGATGCTCGAAATGAATAACTAGAAAGGCCTAGGGGAAAAGTACGCATACCGTTGTAATCGGGCGAGTTTCTACTTTCAGATGCAACAGACATTTTGCGGATTGGTCAATCCGTTCGCGAGATATGGCAGTTTGGAGGTAAGAAACGCTTGAGAAACTCAACATTTTCGCAGTTCTGATGCTCGAAACGAATAACAAGAACGGCCTAGGGGAAAAGTACGTATACCGTTGAAATCGGGCGAGTTTCTACTTTCAGATGCAACAGAAATTTTGCGGATTGGTCAATCCGTTAGCGAGATATGGCAGTTTGGAGGTAAGAAACGCTTGAGAAACTCAAAATTTTCGCAGTTCTGATGCTCGACAGGCATAACTAGAACGGCCTAGGGGAAAAGTACGCATACCGTTGTAATCGGGCGAGTTTCTGCTTTCAGATGCATCAGAAATTTTGCGGATTGGTCAATCCGTTCGGCAGATATGGCAGTTTGGAGGTAAGAAACGCTTGAGAAACTCAAAATTTTCGCAGTTCTGATGCTCGAAATGAATAACTAGAAAGGCCTAGGGGAAAAGTACGCATACCGTTGTAATCGGGCGAGTTTCTACTTTCAGATGCAACAGAAATTTTGCGGATTGGTCAATCCGTTCGCGAGATATGGCAGTTTGGAGGTAAGAAACGCTTGAGAAACTCAACATTTTCGCAGTTCTGATGCTCGAAACGAATAACAAGAACGGTCTAGGGGAAAAGTACGTATACCGTTGAAATCGGGCGAGTTTCTACTTTCAGATGCAACAGAAATTTTGCGGATTGGTCAATCCGTTAGCGAGATATGGCAGTTTGGAGGTAAGAAACGCTTGAGAAACTCAAAATTTTCGCAGTTCTGATGCTCGACAAGCATAACTAGAACGGCCTACGGGAAAAGTACGCATACCGTTGTAATCGGGCGAGTTTCTGCTTTCAGATGCATCAGAAATTTTGCGGATTGGTCAATCCGTTCGGCAGATATGGCAGTTTGGAGGTAAGAAACGCTTGAGAAACTCAAAATTTTCGCAGTTCTGATGCTCGAAACGAATAACTAGAACGGCCTAGGGGAAAAGTACGCATACAGTTGTAATCGGGCGAGTTTCTACTTTCAGATGCAACAGAAATTTTGCGGATTGGTCAATCCGTTAGCGAGATATGGCAGTTTGGAGGTAAAAAACGCTTGAGAAACTCAAAATTTTCGCAGTTCTGATGCTCGACAAGCATAACTAGAACGGCCTAGGGGAAAAGTACGCATGCCGTTGTAATCGGGCGAGTTTCTACTTTCAGATGCAACAGAAATTTTGCGGATTGGTCAATCCGTTCGCGAGATATGGCAGTTTGGAGGTAAGAAACGATTGAGAAATTCAAAATTTTCACAGTTCTGATGCTCTAAACGAATAACCAGAACGGCCTAGGGGAAAAGTACGAACACCGTTGTAATCGGGCGAGTTTCTACTTTCAGATGCAACAGAAATTTTGCGGATTGGTCTATCCGTTCGCGAGATATGGCAGTTTGGAGGTAAGAAACGCTTGAGAAACTCAAAATTTTCGCAGTTCTGATGCTCGAAACGAATAACTAGAAAGGCCTAGGGGAAAAGTACGCATACCGTTGTAATCGGGCGAGTTTCTGCTTTCAGATGCATCAGAAATTTTGCGGATTGGTCAATCCGTTCGCGAGATGTGGCAGTTTGGAGGTAAGAAACGCTTGAGAAACTCAAAATTTTCGCAGTTCTGTTGCTCGAAACGAATAACTAGAACGGCCTAGGGGAAAAGTTCGCATACCGTTGTAATCGGGCGAGTTTCTACTTTCAGATGCAACAGAAATTTTGCGGATTGGTCAATCCGCTCGCGAGATATGCCAGTTTGGAGGTATGAATCGCTTGAGAAACTCAAAATTTTCGCAGTTCTGATGCTCGAAACGAATAACTAGAACGGCCTAGCGGAAAAGTACGCATACCGTTGTAATCGGGCGAGTTTCTACTTTCAGATGCAACAGAAATTTTGCGGATTGGTCAATCCGTTAGCGAGATATGGCAGTTTGGAGGTAAAAAACGCTTGAGAAACTCAAAATTTTCGCAGTTCTGATGCTCGACAAGCATAACTAGAACGGCCTAGGGGAAAAGTACGCATGCCGTTGTAATCGGGCGAGTTTCTACTTTCAGATGCAACAGAAATTTTGCGGATTGGTCAATCCGTTCGCGAGATATGGCAGTTTGTAGGTAAGAAACGCTTGAGAAACTCAACATTTTCGCAGTTCTGATGCTCGAAACGAATAACTAGAACGGCCTAGGGGAAAAGTACGCATTCCGTTGTAATCGGGCGAGTTTCTACTTTCAGATGCAACAGAAATTTTGCGGATTGGTCAATCCGGTCGCGAGATATGGCAGTTTGGAGGTAAGAAACGCTTGAGAAACTCAAAATTTTCGCAGTTCTGATGCTCGAAACGAATAACTAGAACGGACTAGGGGAAAAGAACGCATACCGTTGTAATCGGGCGAGTTTCTACTTTCAGATGCAACAGAAATTTTGCGGATTGGTCAATCCGTTCGCGAGATATGGCAGTTTGGAAGTATGAAACGCTTGAGAAACTCAAAATTTTCACAGTTCTGATGCTCTAAACGAATAACCAGAACGGCCTAGGGGAAAAGTACGCACACCGTTGTAATCGGGCGAGTTTCTACTTTCAGATGCAACAGAAGTTTTGCGGATTGGTCAATCCGTTCGCGAGATATGGCAGTTTGGAGGTAAGAAACGCTTGAGAAACTCAAAATTTTCGCAGTTCTGATGCTCGACAGGCATAACTAGAACGGCCTAGGGGAAAAGTACGCATACCGTTGTAATCGGGCGAGTTTCTGCTTTCAGATGCATCAGAAATTTTGCGGATTGGTCAATCCGTTCGCGAGATGTGGCTGTTTGTAGCTAAGAAACGCTTGAGAAACTCAAAATTTTCGCAGTTCTGATGCTCGAAACGAATAACTAGAACGGCCTAGGGGAAAAGTACGTATACCGTTGTAATCGGGCGAGTTTCTACTTTCAGATGCAACAGAAATTTTGCGGATTGGTCAATCCGTTCGCGAGATATGACAGTTTGGAGGTAAGAAACGCTTGAGAAACTCAAAATTTTCGCAGTTCTGATGCTCGACAAGCATAACTAGAACGGCCTAGGGGAAAAGTACGCATGCCGCTGTAATCGGGCGAGTTTCTACTTTCAGATGCAACAGAAATTTTGCGGATTGGTCAATCCGTTCGCGAGATATGGCAGTTTGGAGGTAAGAAACGCTTGAGAAATTCAAAATTTTCACAGTTCTGATGCTCTAAACGAATAACCAGAACGGCCTAGGGGAGAAGTACGCACACCGTTGTAATCGGGCGAGTTTCTACTTTCAGATGCAACAGAAGTTTTGCGGATTGGTCAATCCGTTCGTGAGATATGGCAGTTTGGAGGTAAGAAACGCTTAAGAAACTCAAAATTTTCGCAGTTCTGATGCTCGAAACGAATAACTAGAAAGGCCTAGGGGAAAAGTACGCATACCGTTGTAATCGGGCGAGTTTCTGCTTTCAGATGCATCAGAAATTTTGCGGATTGGTCAATCCGTTCGCGAGATGTGGCAGTTTGGAGGTAAGAAACGCTTGAGAAACTCAAAATTTTCGCAGTTCTGATGCTCGAAACGAATAACTAGAAAGGCCTAGGGGAAAAGTACGCATACCGTTGTAATCGGGCGAGTTTCTGCTTTCAGATGCATCAGAAATTTTGCGGATTGGTCAATCCGTTCGCGAGATGTGGCAGTTTGTAGGTAAGAAACGCTTGAGAAACTCAAAATTTTCGCAGTTCTGATGCTCGAAACGAATATCCAGAACGGCCTAGGGGAAAAGTACGTATACCGTTGTAATCGGGCGAGTTTCTACTTTCAGATGCAACAGAAATTTTGCGGATTGGTCAATCCGTTCGCGAGATATGACAGTTTGGAGGTAAGAAATGCTTGAGAAACTCAAAATTTTCGCAGTTCTGATGCTCGAAACGAATTACTAGGGCGGCCTAGGGGAGAAGTACGCATACCGTTGTAATCGGGCGAGTTTCTACTTTCAGGTGCAACAGAAATTTTGCGGATTGGTCAATCCGTTCGCGAGATATGGCAGTTTGGAGGTAAGAAACGCTTGAGAAACTCAAAATTTTCGCAGTTCTGATGCTCGAAACGAATAACTAGAACGGCCTAGGGGAAAAGTACGTATACCGTTGTAATCGGGCGAGTTTCTACTTTCAGATGCAACAGAACTTTTGCGGATTGGTCAATCCGTTCGCGAGATATGGCAGTTTGGAGGTAAGCAACGCTTGAGAAACTCAAAATTTTCGCAGTTCTGTTGCTCGAAACGAATAACTAGAACGGCCTAGGGGAAAAGTACGCATACAGTTTTAATCGGGCGAGTTTCCACTTTCAGATGCAACAGAAATTTTGCGGATTGGTCAATCCGTTCGCGAGATATGGCAGTTTGGAAGTAAGAAACGCTTGAGAAACTCAAAATTTTCGCAGTTCTGATGCTCGAAACGAATTACTAGGGCGGCCTAGGGGAAAAGTACGCATAGTGTTGTAATCGGGCGAGTTTCTGCTTTCAGATGCATCAGAAATTTTGCGGATTGGTCAATCCGTTCGCGAGATGTGGCAGTTTGTAGGTAAGAAACGCTTGAGAAACTCAAAATTTTCGCAGTTCTGATGCTCGAAACTTATAACTAGAACGGCCTAGGGGAAAAGTACGTATACCGTTGTAATCGGGCGAGTTTCTACTTTCAGATGCATCAGAAATTTTGCGGATTGGTCAATCCGTTCGCGAGGTATGACAGTTTGGAGGTAAGAAACGCTTGAGAAACTCAAAATTTTCGCAGTTCTGGTGCTCGAAACGAATAACTAGAAAGGCCTAGGGGAACAGTACGCATACCGTTGTATTCGGGCGAGTTTCTACTTTCAGATGCAACAGAAATTTTGCGGATTGGTCAATCCGTTCGCGAGATATGACAGTTTGGAGGTACGAAACACTTGAGAAACTCAAAATTTTCGCAGTTCTGATGCTCGAAACGAATTACTAGGGCGGCCTAGGGGAAAAGTACGCATACCGTTGTAATCGGGCGAGTTTCTGCTTTCAGATGCATCAGAAATTTTGCGGATTGGTCAATCCGTTCGCGAGATGTGGCAGTTTGTAGGTAAGAAACGCTTGAGAAACTCAAAATTTTCGCAGTTCTGATGCTCGAAACGAATAACTAGAACGGCCTAGGGGAAAAGTACGCATACCGTTGTAATCGGGCAAGTTTCTACTTTCAGATGCAACAGAAATTTTGCGGATTGGTCAATCCGTTCGCGAGATATGACAGTTTGGAGGTAAGAAACGCTTGAGAAACTCAAAATTTTCGCAGTTCTGATGCTCGACAAGCATAACTAGAACGGCCTAGGGGAAAAGTACGCATACCGTTGTAATCGGGCGAGTTTCTGCTTTCAGATGCATCAGAAATTTTGCGGATTGGTCAATCCGTTCGCGAGATGTGGCAGTTTGGAAGTAAGAAACGCTTGAGAAACTCAAAATTTTCGCAGTTCTGATGCTCGAAACGAATTACTAGGGCGGCCTAGGGGAAAAGTACGCATACCGTTGTAATCGGGCGAGTTTCTGCTTTCAGATGCATCAGAAATTTTGCGGATTGGTCAATCCGTTCGCGAGATGTGGCAGTTTGTAGGTAAGAAACGCTTGAGAAACTCAAAATTTTCGCAGTTCTGATGCTCGAAACGAATAACTAGAACGGCCTAGGGGAAAAGTACGCATACCGTTGTAATCGGGCGAGTTTCTACTTTCAGATGCAACAGAAATTTTGCGGATTGGTCAATCCGTTCGCGAGATATGGCAGTTTGGAGGTTAGAAACGCTTGAGAAATTCAAAATTTTCACAGTTCTGATGCTCTAAACGAATAACCAGAACGGCCTAGGGGAGAAGTACGCATACCGTTGTAATCGGGCGAGTTTCTGCTTTCAGATGCATCAGAAATTTTGCGGATTGGTCAACCCGTTCGCGAGATGTGGCAGTTTGTAGGTAAGAAACGCTTGAGAAACTCAAAATTTTCGCAGTTCTGATGCTCGAAACGTATAACTAGAACGGCCTAGGGAGAAGTACGTATACCGTTGTAATCGGGCGAGTTTCTACTTTCAGATGCAACAGAAATTTTGCGGATTGGTCAATCCGTTCGCGAGATATGACAGTTTGGAGGTAAGAAACGCTTGAGAAACTCAAAATTTTCGCAGTTCTGATGCTCGAAACGAATTACTAGGGCGGCCTAGGGGAAAAGTACGCATACCGTTGTAATCGGGCGAGTTTCTACTTTCAGGTGCAACAGAAATTTTGCGGATTGGTCAATCCGTTCGCGAGATATGGCAGTTTGGAGGTAAGAAACGCTTGAGAAACTCAAAATTTTCGCAGTTCTGATGCTCGAAACGAATAACTAGAACGGCCTAGGGGAAAAGTACGTATACCGTTGTAATCGGGCGAGTTTCTACTTTCAGATGCAACAGAACTTTTGCGGATTGGTCAATCCGTTCGCGAGATATGGCAGTTTGGAGGTAAGCAACGCTTGAGAAACTCAATATTTTCGCAGTTCTGTTGCTCGAAACGAATAACTAGAACGGCCTAGGGGAAAAGTACGCATACAGTTTTAATCGGGCGAGTTTCCACTTTCAGATGCAACAGAAATTTTGCGGATTGGTCAATCCGTTCGCGAGATATGGCAGTTTGGAAGTAAGAAACGCTTGAGAAACTCAAAATTTTCGCAGTTCTGATGCTCGAAACGAATTACTAGGGCGGCCTAGGGGAAAAGTACGCATACCGTTGTAATCGGGCGAGTTTCTGCTTTCAGATGCATCAGAAATTTTGCGGATTGGTCAATCCGTTCGCGAGATGTGGCAGTTTGTAGGTAAGAAACGCTTGAGAAACTCAAAATTTTCGCAGTTCTGATGCTCGAAACGAATAACTAGAACGGCCTAGGGGAAAAGTACGTATACCGTTGTAATCGGGCGAGTTTCTACTTTCAGATGCAACAGAAATTTTGCGGATTGGTCAATCCGTTCGCGAGGTATGACAGTTTGGAGGTAAGAAACGCTTGAGAAACTCAAAATTTTCGCAGTTCTGGTGCTCGAAACGAATAACTAGAAAGGCCTAGGGGAACAGTACGCATACCGTTGTAATCGGGCGAGTTTCTGCTTTCAGATGCATCAGAAATTTTGCGGATTGGTCAATCCGTTCGCGAGATGTGGCAGTTTGGAGGTAAGAAACGCTTGAGAAACTCAAAATTGTCGCAGTTCTGATGCACGAAACGAATAACCAGAACGGCCTAGGGGAGAAGTACGCACACCGTTGTAATCGGGCGAGTTTCCACTTTCAGATGCAACAGAAATTTTGCGGATTGGTCAATCCGTTCGCGAGATATGACAGTTTGGAGGTAAGAAACGCTTGAGAAATTCAAAATTTTCACAGTTCTGATGCTCTGAACGAATAACCAGAACGGCCTAGGGGAGAAGTACGCACACCGTTGTAATCGGGCGAGTTTCTACTTTCAGGTGCAACAGAAGTTTTGCGGATTGGTCAATCCGTTCGCGAGATATGGCAGTTTGGAGGTAAGAAACGCTTGAGAAACTCAAAATTTTCGCAGTTCTGATGCTCGAAACGAATTACTAGGGCGGCCTAGGGGAAAAGTACGCATACCGTTGTAATCGGGCGAGTTTCTACTTTCAGGTGCAACAGAAATTTTGCGGATTGGTCAATCCGTTGGCGAGATATGGCAGTTTGGAGGTAAGAAACGCTTGAGAAACTCAAAATTTTCGCAGTTCTGATGCTCGAAACGAATAACTAGAACGGCCTAGGGGAAAAGTACGTATACCGTTGTAATCGGGCGAGTTTCTACTTTCAGATGCAACAGAAATTTTGCGGATTGGTCAATCCGTTCGCGAGGTATGACAGTTTGGAGGTAAGAAACGCTTGAGAAACTCAAAATTTTCGCAGTTCTGATGCTCGAAACAAATTACTAGGACGGCCTAGGGGAAAAGTACGCATACCGTTGTAATCGGGCGAGTTTCTGCTTTCAGATGCATCAGAAATTTTGCGGATTGGTCAATCCGTTCGCGAGATGTGGCAGTTTGTAGGTAAGAAACGCTTGAGAAACTCAAAATTTTCGCAGTTCTGATGCTCGAAACGAATAACTAGGGCGGCCTAGGGGAAAAGTACTCATACTGTTGTAATCGGGCGAGTTTCTGCTTTCAGATGCATCAGAAATTTTGCGGATTGGTCAATCCGTTCGCGAGATGTGGCAATTTGGAAGTAAGAAACGCTTGAGAAACTCAAAATTTTCGCAGTTCTGATGCTCGAAACGAATAACTAGAACGGCCTAGGGGAAAAGTACGTATACCGTTGTAATCGGGCGAGTTTCTACTTTCAGATGCAACAGAAATTTTGCGGATTGGTCAATCCGTTCGCGAGGTATGACAGTTTGGAGGTAAGAAACGCTTGAGAAACTCAAAATTTTCGCAGTTCTGGTGCTCGAAACGAATAACTAGAAAGGCCTAGGGGAACAGTACGCATACCGTTGTAATCGGGCGAGTTTCTGCTTTCAGATGCATCAGAAATTTTGCGGATTGGTCAATCCGTTCGCCAGATATGGCAGTTTGGAAGTAAGAAACGCTTGAGAAACTCAAAATTTTCGCAGTTCTGATGCTCGAAACGAATAACTAGGGCGGCCTAGGGGAAAAGTACTCATACTGTT
Source organism: Ptiloglossa arizonensis (assembly GCF_051014685.1). Taxonomy (NCBI): domain Eukaryota; kingdom Metazoa; phylum Arthropoda; class Insecta; order Hymenoptera; family Colletidae; genus Ptiloglossa; species Ptiloglossa arizonensis. Next base: position 15,062 of record NW_027478776.1, on the reverse strand, counting down.
GTAATCGGGCGAGTTTCTGCTTTCAGATGCATCAGAAATTTTGCGGATTGGTCAATCCGTTCGCGAGATGTGGCAATTTGGAAGTAAGAAACGCTTGAGAAACTCAAAATTTTCGCAGTTCTGATGCTCGAAACGAATAACTAGAAAGGCCTAGGGGAAAAGTACGCATACCGTTGTAATCGGGCGAGTTTCTACTTTCAGATGCAACAGAAATTTTGCGGATTGGTCAATCCGTTCGCGAGATATGGCAGTTTGGAGGTAAGAAACGCTTGAGAAACTCAACATTTTCGCAGTTCTGATGCTCGAAACGAATAACAAGAACGGCCTAGGGGAAAAGTACGTATACCGTTGAAATCGGGCGAGTTTCTACTTCCAGATGCAACAGAAATTTTGCGGATTGGTCAATCCGTTCGCGAGATATGGCAGTTTGGAGGTAAGCAACGCTTGAGAAACTCAAAATTTTCGCAGTTCTGTTGCTCGATACGAATAACTAGAACGGCCTAGGGGAAAAGTACGCATACAGTTGTAATCGGGCGAGTTTCTGCTTTCAGATGCATCAGAAATTTTGCGGATTGGTCAATCCGTTCGCGAGGTATGACAGTTTGGAGGTAAGAAACGCTTGAGAAACTCAAAATTTTCGCAGTTCTGGTGCTCGAAACGAATAACTAGAAAGGCCTAGGGGAACAGTACGCATACCGTTGTAATCGGGCGAGTTTCTGCTTTCAGATGCATCAGAAATTTTGCGGATTGGTCAATCCGTTCGCGAGATGTGGCAGTTTGGAGGTAAGAAACGCTTGAGAAACTCAAAATTGTCGCAGTTCTGATGCTCGAAACGAATAACCAGAACGGCCTAGGGGAGAAGTACGCATACCGTTGTAATCGGGCGAGTTTCTACTTTCAGATGCAACAGAAGTTTTGCGGATTGGTCAATCCGTTCGCGAGATATGGCAGTTTGGAGGTAAGAAACGCTTGAGAAACTCAAAATTTTCGCAGTTCTGATGCTCGAAACGAATAACTAGAACGGCCTAGGGGAAAAGTACGTATACCGTTGTAATCGGGCGAGTTTCCACTTTCAGATGCAACAGAAATTTTGCGGATTGGTCAATCCGTTCGCGAGATATGGCAGTTTGGAAGTAAGAAACGCTTGAGAAACTCAAAATTTTCGCAGTTCTGATGCTCGAAACGAATTACTAGGGCGGCCTAGGGGAAAAGTACGCATACCGTTGTAATCGGGCGAGTTTCTGCTTTCAGATGCATCAGAAATTTTGCGGATTGGTCAATCCGTTCGCGAGATGTGGCAGTTTGTAGGTAAGAAACGCTTGAGAAACTCAAAATTTTCGCAGTTCTGATGCTCGAAACGAATAACTAGAACGGCCTAGGGGAAAAGTACGTATACCGTTGTAATCGGGCGAGTTTCTACTTTCAGATGCAACAGAAATTTTGCGGATTGGTCAATCCGTTCGCGAGGTATGACAGTTTGGAGGTAAGAAACGCTTGAGAAACTCAAAATTTTCGCAGTTCTGGTGCTCGAAACGAATAACTAGAAAGGCCTAGGGGAACAGTACGCATACCGTTGTAATCGGGCGAGTTTCTGCTTTCAGATGCATCAGAAATTTTGCGGATTGGTCAATCCGTTCGCGAGATGTGGCAGTTTGGAGGTAAGAAACGCTTGAGAAACTCAAAATTGTCGCAGTTCTGATGCTCGAAACGAATAACCAGAACGGCCTAGGGGAGAAGTACGCACACCGTTGTAATCGGGCGAGTTTCCACTTTCAGATGCAACAGAAATTTTGCGGATTGGTCAATCCGTTCGCGAGATATGACAGTTTGGAGGTAAGAAACGCTTGAGAAATTCAAAATTTTCACAGTTCTGATGCTCTAAACGAATAACCAGAACGGCCTAGGGGAGAAGTACGCACACCGTTGTAATCGGGCGAGTTTCTACTTTCAGATGCAACAGAAGTTTTGCGGATTGGTCAATCCGTTCGCGAGATATGGCAGTTTGGAGGTAAGAAACGCTTGAGAAACTCAAAATTTTCGCAGTTCTGATGCTCGAAACGAATAACTAGAAAGGCCTAGGGGAAAAGTACGCATACCGTTGTAATCGGGCGAGTTTCTGCTTTCAGATGCATCAGAAATTTTGCGGATTGGTCAATCCGTTCGCGAGATGTGGCAGTTTGGAGGTAAGAAACGCTTGAGAAACTCAAAATTGTCGCTGTTCTGATGCTCGAAACGAATAACTAGAAAGGCCTAGGGGAAAAGTACGCATACCGTTGTAATCGGGCGAGTTTCTGCTTTCAGATGCATCAGAAATTTTGCGGATTGGTCAATCCGTTCGCGAGATGTGGCAGTTTGTGGGTAAGAAACGCTTGAGAAACTCAAAATTTTCGCAGTTCTGATGCTCGAAACGAATAACTAGAACGGCCTAGGGGAAAAGTACGCATACCGTTGTAATCGGGCGAGTTTCCACTTTCAGATGCAACAGAAATTTTGCGGATTGGTCAATCCGTTCGCGAGATATGACAGTTTGGAGGTAAGAAACGCTTGAGAAACTCAAAATTTTCGAAGTTCTGATGCTCGAAACGAATTACTAGGGCGGCCTAGGGGAAAAGTACGCATACCGTTGTAATCGGGCGAGTTTCTACTTTCAGGTGCAACAGAAATTTTGCGGATTGGTCAATCCGTTCGCTAGATATGGCAGTTTGGAGGTAACAAACGCTTGAGGAACTCAAAATTTTCGCAGTTCTGATGCTCGATACGAATAACTAGAACGGCCTAGGGGAAAAGTACGCATACAGTTGTAATCGGGCGAGTTTCCACTTTCAGATGCAACAGAAATTTTGCGGATTGGTCAATCCGTTAGCGAGATATGGCAGTTTGGAGGTAAAAAACGCTTGAGAAACTCATAATTTTCGCAGTTCTGATGCTCGACAAGCTTAACTAGAACGGCCTAGGGGAAAAGTACGCATGCCGCTGTAATCGGGCGAGTTTCTACTTTCAGATGCAACAGAAATTTTGCGGATTGGTCAATCCGTTCGCGAGATATGACAGTTTGGAGGTAAGAAACGCTTGAGAAATTCAAAATTTTCACAGTTCTGATGCTCTAAACGAATAACCGGAACGGCCTAGGGGAAAAGTACGCACACCGTTGTAATCGGACGAGTTTCTACTTTCAGATGCAACAGAAATTTTGCGGATTGGTCAATCCGTTCGCGAGATATGGCAGTTTGGAGGTAAGAAACGCTTGAGAAACTCAAAATTTTCGCAGTTCTGATGCTCGAAACGAATAACTAGAAAGGCCTAGGGGAAAGTACGCATACCGTTGTAATCGGGCGAGTTTCTGCTTTCAGATGCATCAGAAATTTTGCGGATTGGTCGATCCGTTCGCGAGATATGGCAGTTTGGAGGTAAGCAACGCTTGAGAAACTCAAAATTTTCGCAGTTCTGTTGCTCGAAACGAATAACTAGAACGGCCTTGGGGAAAAGTACGCATACAGTTTTAATCGGGCGAGTTTCCACTTTCAGATGCAACAGAAATTTTGCGGATTGGTCAATTCGTTCGCGAGATATGGCAGTTTGGAAGTAAGAAACGCTTGAGAAACTCAAAATTTTCGCAGTTCTGATGCTCGAAACAAATTACTAGGACGGCCTAGGGGAAAAGTACGCATACCGTTGTAATCGGGCGAGTTTCTGCTTTCAGATGCATCAGAAATTTTGCGGATTGGTCAATCCGTTCGCGAGATGTGGCAGTTTGTAGGTAAGAAACGCTTGAGAAACTCAAAATTTTCGCAGTTCTGATGCTCGAAACGAATAACTAGGGCGGCCTAGGGGAAAAGTACTCATACTGTTGTAATCGGGCGAGTTTCTGCTTTCAGATGCATCAGAAATTTTGCGGATTGGTCAATCCGTTCGCGAGATGTGGCAATTTGGAAGTAAGAAACGCTTGAGAAACTCAAAATTTTCGCAGTTCTGATGCTCGAAACGAATAACTAGAACGGCCTAGGGGAAAAGTACGTATACCGTTGTAATCGGGCGAGTTTCTACTTTCAGATGCAACAGAAATTTTGCGGATTGGTCAATCCGTTCGCGAGGTATGACAGTTTGGAGGTAAGAAACGCTTGAGAAACTCAAAATTTTCGCAGTTCTGGTGCTCGAAACGAATAACTAGAAAGGCCTAGGGGAACAGTACGCATACCGTTGTAATCGGGCGAGTTTCTGCTTTCAGATGCATCAGAAATTTTGCGGATTGGTCAATCCGTTCGCCAGATATGGCAGTTTGGAAGTAAGAAACGCTTGAGAAACTCAAAATTTTCGCAGTTCTGATGCTCGAAACGAATAACTAGGGCGGCCTAGGGGAAAAGTACTCATACTGTTGTAATCGGGCGAGTTTCTGCTTTCAGATGCATCAGAAATTTTGCGGATTGGTCAATCCGTTCGCGAGATGTGGCAATTTGGAAGTAAGAAACGCTTGAGAAACTCAAAATTTTCGCAGTTCTGATGCTCGAAACGAATAACTAGAAAGGCCTAGGGGAAAAGTACGCATACCGTTGTAATCGGGCGAGTTTCTACTTTCAGATGCAACAGAAATTTTGCGGATTGGTCAATCCGTTCGCGAGATATGGCAGTTTGGAGGTAAGAAACGCTTGAGAAACTCAACATTTTCGCAGTTCTGATGCTCGAAACGAATAACAAGAACGGCCTAGGGGAAAAGTACGTATACCGTTGAAATCGGGCGAGTTTCTACTTCCAGATGCAACAGAAATTTTGCGGATTGGTCAATCCGTTCGCGAGATATGGCAGTTTGGAGGTAAGCAACGCTTGAGAAACTCAAAATTTTCGCAGTTCTGTTGCTCGATACGAATAACTAGAACGGCCTAGGGGAAAAGTACGCATACAGTTGTAATCGGGCGAGTTTCCACTTTCAGATGCAACACAAGTTTTGCGGATTGGTCAATCCGTTCGCGAGATATGGCAGTTTGGAGGTAAGCAACGCTTGAGAAACTGAAAATTTTCGCAGTTCTGATGCTCGAAACGAATAACTAGAAAGGCCTAGGGGAAAAGTACGCATACCGTTGTAATCGGGCGAGTTTCTGCTTTCAGATGCATCAGAAATTTTGCGGATTGGTCAATCCGTTCGTGAGATATGGCAGTTTGGAGGTAAGAAACGCTTGAGAAACTCAAAATTTTCGCAGTTCTGTTGCTCGAAACGAATAACTAGAACGGCCCAGGGGAAAAGTACGTATGCCGTTGCAATCGGGCGAGTTTCTACTTTCAGATGCAACAGAAATTTTGCGGATTGGTCAATCCGTTCGCGAGATATGGCAGTTTGGAGGAAAGCAACGCTTGAGAAACTCAAAATTTACGCAGTTCTGTTGCTCGAAACGAATAACTAGAACGGCCTAGGGGAAAAGTACGCATAGAGTTGTAATCGGGCGAGTTTCCACTTTCAGATGCAACAGAAATTTTGCGGATTGGTCAATCCGTTCGCGAGATATGGCAGTTTGGAAGTAAGAAACGCTTGAGAAACTCAAAATTTTCGCAGTTCTGATGCTCGAAAAGAATTACTAGGGCGGCCTAGTGGAAAAGTACGCATACCGTTGTAATCGGGCGAGTTTCTGCTTTCAGATGCATCAGAAATTTTGCGGATTGGTCAATCCGTTCGCGAGATGTGGCAGTTTGTAGGTAAGAAACGCTTGAGAAACTCAAAATTTTCGCAGTTCTGATGCTCGAAACGAATAACTAGAACGGCCTAGGGGAAAAGTACGCATACCGTTGTAATCGGGCGAGTTTCTACTTTCAGATGCAACAGAAATTTTGCGGATTGGTCAATCCGTTCGCGAGATATGACAGTTTGGAGGTAAGAAACGCTTGAGAAACTCAAAATTTTCGCAGTTCTGATGCTCGACAAGCATAACTAGAACGGCCTAGGGGAAAAGTACGCATACCGTTGTAATCGGGCGAGTTTCTGCTTTCAGATGCATCAGAAATTTTGCGGATTGGTCAATCCGTTCGCGAGATGTGGCAGTTTGGAAGTAAGAAACGCTTGAGAAACTCAAAATTTTCGCAGTTCTGATGCTCGAAACGAATTACTAGGGCGGCCTAGGGGAAAAGTACGCATACCGTTGTAATCGGGCGAGTTTCTGCTTTCAGATGCATCAGAAATTTTGCGGATTGGTCAATCCGTTCGCGAGATGTGGCAGTTTGTAGGTAAGAAACGCTTGAGAAACTCAAAATTTTCGCAGTTCTGATGCTCGAAACGAATAACTAGAACGGCCTAGGGAGAAGTACGTATACCGTTGTAATCGGGCGAGTTTCTACTTTCAGATGCAACAGAAATTTTGCGGATTGGTCAATCCGTTCGCGAGATATGACAGTTTGGAGGTAAGAAACGCTTGAGAAACTCAAAATTTTCGCAGTTCTGATGCTCGAAACGAATTACTAGGGCGGCCTAGGGGAAAAGTACGCATACCGTTGTAATCGGGCGAGTTTCTACTTTCAGGTGCAACAGAAATTTTGCGGATTGGTCAATCCGTTCGCGAGATATGGCAGTTTGGAGGTAAGAAACGCTTGAGAAACTCAAAATTTTCGCAGTTCTGATGCTCGAAACGAATAACTAGAACGGCCTAGGGGAAAAGTACGTATACCGTTGTAATCGGGCGAGTTTCTACTTTCAGATGCAACAGAACTTTTGCGGATTGGTCAATCCGTTCGCGAGATATGGCAGTTTGGAGGTAAGCAACGCTTGAGAAACTCAATATTTTCGCAGTTCTGTTGCTCGAAACGAATAACTAGAACGGCCTAGGGGAAAAGTACGCATACAGTTTTAATCGGGCGAGTTTCCACTTTCAGATGCAACAGAAATTTTGCGGATTGGTCAATCCGTTCGCGAGATATGGGAGTTTGGAAGTAAGAAACGCTTGAGAAACTCAAAATTTTCGCAGTTCTGATGCTCGAAACGAATTACTAGGGCGGCCTAGGGGAAAAGTACGCATACCGTTGTAATCGGGCGAGTTTCTGCTTTCAGATGCATCAGAAATTTTGCGGATTGGTCAATCCGTTCGCGAGATGTGGCAGTTTGTAAGTAAGAAACGCTTGAGAAACTCAAAATTTTCGCAGTTCTGATGCTCGAAACGAATAACTAGAACGGCCTAGGGGAAAAGTACGTATACCGTTGTAATCGGGCGAGTTTCTACTTTCAGATGCAACAGAAATTTTGCGGATTGGTCAATCCGTTCGCGAGGTATGACAGTTTGGAGGTAAGAAACGCTTGAGAAACTCAAAATTTTCGCAGTTCTGGTGCTCGAAACGAATAACTAGAAAGGCCTAGGGGAACAGTACGCATACCGTTGTAATCGGGCGAGTTTCTGCTTTCAGATGCATCAGAAATTTTGCGGATTGGTCAATCCGTTCGCGAGATGTGGCAGTTTGGAGGTAAGAAACGCTTGAGAAACTCAAAATTGTCGCAGTTCTGATGCACGAAACGAATAACAAGAACGGCCTAGGGGAGAAGTACGCACACCGTTGTAATCGGGCGAGTTTCCACTTTCAGATGCAACAGAAATTTTGCGGATTGGTCAATCCGTTCGCGAGATATGACAGTTTGGAGGTAAGAAACGCTTGAGAAATTCAAAATTTTCACAGTTCTGATGCTCTAAACGAATAACCAGAACGGCCTAGGGGAGAAGTACGCACACCGTTGTAATCGGGCGAGTTTCTACTTTCAGATGCAACAGAAGTTTTGCGGATTGGTCAATCCGTTCGCGAGATATGGCAGTTTGGAGGTAAGAAACGCTTGAGAAACTCAAAATTTTCGCAGTTCTGATGCTCGAAACGAATTACTAGGGCGGCCTAGGGGAAAAGTACGCATACCGTTGTAATCGGGCGAGTTTCTACTTTCAGGTGCAACAGAAATTTTGCGGATTGGTCAATCCGTTGGCGAGATATGGCAGTTTGGAGGTAAGAAACGCTTGAGAAACTCAAAATTTTCGCAGTTCTGATGCTCGAAACGAATAACTAGAACGGCCTAGGGGAAAAGTACGTATACCGTTGTAATCGGGCGAGTTTCCACTTTCAGATGCAACAGAAATTTTGCGGATTGGTCAATCCGTTCGCGAGATATGGCAGTTTGGAAGTAAGAAACGCTTGAGAAACTCAAAATTTTCGCAGTTCTGATGCTCGAAACGAATTACTAGGGCGGCCTAGGGGAAAAGTACGCATACCGTTGTAATCGGGCGAGTTTCTGCTTTCAGATGCATCAGAAATTTTGCGGATTGGTCAATCCGTTCGCGAGATGTGGCAGTTTGTAGGTAAGAAACGCTTGAGAAACTCAAAATTTTCGCAGTTCTGATGCTCGAAACGAATAACTAGAACGGCCTAGGGGAAAAGTACGTATACCATTGTAATCGGGCGAGTTTCTACTTTCAGATGCAACAGAAATTTTGCGGATTGGTCAATCCGTTCGCGAGGTATGACAGTTTGGAGGTAAGAAACGCTTGAGAAACTCAAAATTTTCGCAGTTCTGGTGCTCGAAACGAATAACTAGAAAGGCCTAGGGGAACAGTACGCATACCGTTGTAATCGGGCGAGTTTCTGCTTTCAGATGCATCAGAAATTTTGCGGATTGGTCAATCCGTTCGCGAGATGTGGCAGTTTGGAGGTAAGAAACGCTTGAGAAACTCAAAATTGTCGCAGTTCTGATGCTCGAAACGAATAACCAGAACGGCCTAGGGGAGAAGTACGCACACCGTTGTAATCGGGCGAGTTTCCACTTTCAGATGCAACAGAAATTTTGCGGATTGGTCAATCCGTTCGCGAGATATGACAGTTTGGAGGTAAGAAACGCTTGAGAAATTCAAAATTTTCACAGTTCTGATGCTCTAAACGAATAACCAGAACGGCCTAGGGGAGAAGTACGCACACCGTTGTAATCGGGCGAGTTTCTACTTTCAGATGCAACAGAAGTTTTGCGGATTGGTCAATCCGTTCGCGAGATATGGCAGTTTGGAGGTAAGAAACGCTTGAGAAACTCAAAATTTTCGCAGTTCTGATGCTCGAAACGAATAACTAGAAAGGCCTAGGGGAAAAGTACGCATACCGTTGTAATCGGGCGAGTTTCTGCTTTCAGATGCATCAGAAATTTTGCGGATTGGTCAATCCGTTCGCGAGATGTGGCAGTTTGGAGGTAAGAAACGCTTGAGAAACTCAAAATTGTCGCAGTTCTGATGCTCGAAACGAATAACTAGAAAGGCCTAGGGGAAAAGTACGCATACCGTTGTAATCGGGCGAGTTTCTGCTTTCAGATGCATCAGAAATTTTGCGGATTGGTCAATCCGTTCGCGAGATGTGGCAGTTTGTAGGTAAGAAACGCTTGAGAAACTCAACATTTTCGCAGTTCTGATGCTCGAAACGAATAACTAGAACGGCCTAGGGGAAAAGTACGCATACCGTTGTAATCGGGCGAGTTTCCACTTTCAGATGCAACAGAAATTTTGCGGATTGGTCAATCCGTTCGCGAGATATGACAGTTTGGAGGTAAGAAACGCTTGAGAAACTCAAAATTTTCGAAGTTCTGATGCTCGAAACGAATTACTAGGGCGGCCTAGGGGAAAAGTACGCATACCGTTGTAATCGGGCGAGTTTCTACTTTCAGGTGCAACAGAAATTTTGCGGATTGGTCAATCCGTTCGCTAGATATGGCAGTTTGGAGGTAACAAACGCTTGAGGAACTCAAAATTTTCGCAGTTCTGATGCTCGATACGAATAACTAGAACGGCCTAGGGGAAAAGTACGCATACAGTTGTAATCGGGCGAGTTTCCACTTTCAGATGCAACAGAAATTTTGCGGATTGGTCAATCCGTTAGCGAGATATGGCAGTTTGGAGGTAAAAAACGCTTGAGAAACTCATAATTTTCGCAGTTCTGATGCTCGACAAGCTTAACTAGAACGGCCTAGGGGAAAAGTACGCATGCCGCTGTAATCGGGCGAGTTCCTACTTTCAGATGCAACAGAAATTTTGCGGATTGGTCAATCCGTTCGCGAGATATGACAGTTTGGAGGTAAGAAACGCTTGAGAAATTCAAAATTTTCACAGTTCTGATGCTCTAAACGAATAACCGGAACGGCCTAGGGGAAAAGTACGCACACCGTTGTAATCGGGCGAGTTTCCACTTTCAGATGCAACAGAAATTTTGCGGATTGGTCAATCCGTTCGCGAGATATGACAGTTTGGAGGTAAGAAACGCTTGAGAAACTCAAAATTTTCGAAGTTCTGATGCTCGAAACGAATTACTAGGGCGGCCTAGGGGAAAAGTACTCATACTGTTGTAATCGGGCGAGTTTCTACTTTCAGATGCAACAGAAATTTTGCGGATTGGTCAATCCGTTCGCGAGATATGGCAGTTTGGAGGTAAGAAACGCTTGAGAAACTCAAAATTTTCGCAGTTCTGATGCTCGAAACGAATAACTAGAAAGGCCTAGGGGAAAAGTACGCATACCGTTGTAATCGGGCGAGTTTCTGCTTTCAGATGCATCAGAAATTTTGCGGATTGGTCAATCCGTTCGCGAGATGTGGCAGTTTGGAGGAAAGAAACGCTTGAGAAACTCAAAATTTTCGCAGTTCTGATGCTCGAAACGAATAACTAGAAAGCCTAGGGGAAAAGTACGCATACCGTTGTAATCGGGCGAGTTTCTGCTTTCAGATGCATCAGAAATTTTGCGGATTGGTCGATCCGTTCGCGAGATATGGCAGTTTGGAGGTAAGCAACGCTTGAGAAACTCAAAATTTTCGCAGTTCTGTTGCTCGAAACGAATAACTAGAACGGCCTTGGGGAAAAGTACGCATACAGTTTTAATCGGGCGAGTTTCCACTTTCAGATGCAACAGAAATTTTGCGGATTGGTCAATTCGTTCGCGAGATATGGCAGTTTGGAAGTAAGAAACGCTTGAGAAACTCAAAATTTTCGCAGTTCTGATGCTCGAAACAAATTACTAGGACGGCCTAGGGGAAAAGTACGCATACCGTTGTAATCGGGCGAGTTTCTGCTTTCAGATGCATCAGAAATTTTGCGGATTGGTCAATCCGTTCGCGAGATGTGGCAGTTTGTAGGTAAGAAACGCTTGAGAAACTCAAAATTTTCGCAGTTCTGATGCTCGAAACGAATAACTAGGGCGGCCTAGGGGAAAAGTACTCATACTGTTGTAATCGGGCGAGTTTCTGCTTTCAGATGCATCAGAAATTTTGCGGATTGGTCAATCCGTTCGCGAGATGTGGCAATTTGGAAGTAAGAAACGCTTGAGAAACTCAAAATTTTCGCAGTTCTGATGCTCGAAACGAATAACTAGAACGGCCTAGGGGAAAAGTACGTATACCGTTGTAATCGGGCGAGTTTCTACTTTCAGATGCAACAGAAATTTTGCGGATTGGTCAATCCGTTCGCGAGGTATGACAGTTTGGAGGTAAGAAACGCTTGAGAAACTCAAAATTTTCGCAGTTCTGGTGCTCGAAACGAATAACTAGAAAGGCCTAGGGGAACAGTACGCATACCGTTGTAATCGGGCGAGTTTCTGCTTTCAGATGCATCAGAAATTTTGCGGATTGGTCAATCCGTTCGCCAGATATGGCAGTTTGGAAGTAAGAAACGCTTGAGAAACTCAAAATTTTCGCAGTTCTGATGCTCGAAACGAATAACTAGGGCGGCCTAGGGGAAAAGTACTCATACTGTTGTAATCGGGCGAGTTTCTGCTTTCAGATGCATCAGAAATTTTGCGGATTGGTCAATCCGTTCGCGAGATGTGGCAATTTGGAAGTAAGAAACGCTTGAGAAACTCAAAATTTTCGCAGTTCTGATGCTCGAAACGAATAACTAGAAAGCCTAGGGGAAAAGTACGCATACCGTTGTAATCGGGCGAGTTTCTGCTTTCAGATGCATCAGAAATTTTGCGGATTGGTCGATCCGTTCGCGAGATATGGCAGTTTGGAGGTAAGCAACGCTTGAGAAACTCAAAATTTTCGCAGTTCTGTTGCTCGAAACGAATAACTAGAACGGCCTTGGGGAAAAGTACGCATACAGTTTTAATCGGGCGAGTTTCCACTTTCAGATGCAACAGAAATTTTGCGGATTGGTCAATTCGTTCGCGAGATATGGCAGTTTGGAAGTAAGAAACGCTTGAGAAACTCAAATTTTCGCAGTTCTGATGCTCGAAACAAATTACTAGGAACGGCCTAGGAAAAAAGTACGCATACGTTGTAATCGGGCGAGTTTCTGCTTTCAGATGCATCAGAATTTTGCGGATTGGTCAATCCGTTCGCGAGATGTGGCAGTTTGTAGGTAAGAAACGCTTGAGAAACTCAAAATTTTCGCAGTTCTGATGCTCGAACGAATAACTAGGGCGGCCTAAGGGAAAAGTACTCATACTGTTGTAATCGGGCGAGTTTCTGCTTTCAGATTGCATCAGAAATTTTGCGGATTGGTCAATCAGTTCGCGAGATGTGGCAATTTGGAAGTAAGAAACGCTTGAGAAACTCAAAATTTTCGCAGTTCTGATGCTCGAAACGAATAACTAGAACGGCCTAGGGGAAAAGTACGTATACCGTTGTAATCGGGCGAGTTTCTACTTTCAGATGCAACAGAAATTTTGCGGATTGGTCAATCCGTTCGCGAGGTATGACAGTTTGGAGGTAAGAAACGCTTGAGAAACTCAAAATTTTCGCAGTTCTGGTGCTCGAAACGAATAACTAGAAAGGCCTAGGGGAACAGTACGCATACCGTTGTAATCGGCGAGTTTCTGCTTTCAGATGCATCAGAAATTTTGCGGATTGGTCAATTCCGTTCGCCAGATATGGTAGTTTGGAAGTAAGAAGACGCTTGAGAAGCTCAAAATTTTTCGCAGTTCTGATGCTCGAAACGAATACCTAGGGCGGCCTAGGGGAAAAAGTACTCATACTGTTGTAATTCGGCGAGTTTCTGCTTTCAGATGCATCAGAAATTTTGCGGATTGGTCAATCCGTTCGCGAGATGTGGCAATTTGGAAGTAAGAAACGCTTGAGAAACTCAAAATTTTCGCAGTTCTGATGCGCGAAAACGAATAACTAGAAAGGCCTAGGGGAAAAGTACGCATACCGTTGTAATCGGGGCGAGTTTCTACTTTCAGATGCAAACAGAAAATTTTTGCGGATTGGTCAATCCGTTCGCGAGATATGGCAGTTTGGAGGTAAGAAACCGCTTGAGAAACTCAACATTTTCGCAGTTCTGATGCTCGAACGAATAACAAGAACCGGCCTAGGGGAAAAGTACGTATACCGTTGAAATCGGTCGAGTTTCTACTTCAGATGCAACAGACATTTTGCAGATTGGTCCAATCCGTTCGCGAGATATGGCAGTTTGGAGGTAAGCAACGCTTGAGAACTCAAAATTTTCGCAGTTCTGTTGCTCGATACGAATAACTAGAACGGCCTAGGGGAAAAGTACGCATACCAGTTGTAATCGGCGAGTTTCCACTTTCAGATGCAACACAAGTTTTGCGGATTGGTCAATCCGTTCGCGAGATATGGCAGTTTGGAGGTAAGCAACGCTTGAGATAACTGAAAATTTCGCAGTTCTGATGCTCGAAACGAATAACTAGAAAGGCCTAGGGAAAAGTACGCATACCGTTGTAATCGGGCGAGTTTCTGCTTTCAGATGCATCAGAAATTTTGCGGATTGGTCAATCCGTTCGCGAGATGTGGCAGTTTGGAGGTAAGAAACGCTTGAGAAACTCAAAATTGTCGCAGTTCTGATGCTCGAAACGAATAACCAGAACGGCCTAGGGGAGAAGTACGCACACCGTTGTAATCGGCGAGTTTCCACTTTCAGATGCAACAGAAATTTTGCGGATTGGTCGAATCCGTTCGCGAGATATGACAGTTTGGAGGTAAGAAACGCTTGAGAAATTCAAAATTTTCACAGTTCTGATGCTCTAAACGAATAACCCAGAACGGCCTAGGGGAGAAGGTACGCAGCACCACCGTTGTAATCGGGCGAGAGTTTCTAGCTTTCAGATGCATCAGAATTTTGCGGATGGTCAATCCGTTCGCGAGATATGGCAGTTTGGAGGTAAGAAACGCTTGAGAAACTCAAAATTGTCGCAGTTCTGATGCTCGAAACGAATAACTAGAAAGGCCTAGGGGAAAAGTACGCATACCGTTGTAATCGGGCGAGTTTCTGCTTCAGATGCATCAGAAATTTTGCGGATTGGTCAATCCGTTCGCGAGATGTGGCAGTTTGTAGGTAAGAAACGCTTGAGAAACTCAAAATTGTCGCAGTTCTGATGCTCGAAACGAATAACTAGAAAGGCCTAGGGGAAAAGTACGCATACCGTTGTAATCGGGCGAGTTTCCACTTTCAGATGCAACAGAAATTTTGCGATTGGTCAATCCGTTCGCGAGATGTGGCCAGTTTGAGGTAAGAAACGCTTGAGAAACGCAAATTTTCGAAGTTCTGATGCTCGAAACGAATTACTAGGGACGGCCTAGGGGAAAAGTACGCATACCGTTGTAATCGGGCGAGTTTCTACTTTCAGATGCAACAGAAATTTTGCGGATTGGTCAATCCGTTCGCGAGATATGAGCAGTTTGGAGGTAAGAAACGCTTGAGGGAACTCAAAATTTTCGCAGTTCTGATGCTCGATACGAATTACTAGCCCTAGAAACGAGACCTAAGGCTGGGGGCGAGTTTCTACTTTCAGGTGCAACAGAAATTTTGCGGATTGGTCAATCCGTTCGCTAGATATGGCAGTTTGGAGGTAACAAACGCTTGAGGAACTCAAAATTTTCGCAGTTCTGATGCTCGATACGAATAACTAGAACGGCCTAGGGGAAAAGTACGCATACAGTTGTAATCGGGCGAGTTTCCACTTTCAGATGCAACAGAAATTTTGCGGATTGGTCAATCCGTTAGCGAGATATGGCAGTTTGGAGGTAAAAAACGCTTGAGAAACTCATAATTTTCGCAGTTCTGATGCTCGACAAGCTTAACTAGAACGGCCTAGGGGAAAAGTACGCATGCCGCTGTAATCGGGCGAGTTC